>NW_026067949.1:40984232-41137211 GCF_014885135.2 Alexandromys fortis
GCTATCTCTGTGCACCCACCCCTGCCCCTAGCTATCATCTATGCACCTACCCCTGCCCCTAGCTATCTCTGTGCACCCACTCCTGCCCCTAGCTATCTCTTGGCACCCACCCCTGACCCTGCCTATCTATGTACACCCACCCCTGGCCTTAGCTATACCCACAGTTTACTCCTCAGCTTCTACTCGTGGCTAGTTTGGTCTCACTCCCTTACTTCCCATACAGTTTTCTTCCTGGGATATTTCAATGCAAGTCCACTCCCCCTCAGAAAAGAGTAGGCAGGCCTTCAAGAGACAACAACCAAACAGGGTACAATAAAACAAGGCAAAACCCTTCCTATCGAGGCTGGACAAAGCAACCCAGTGAGTGGAAGCAGGCAAAAGAGAGACACACCTGCTCCCACTGTTAGGACTCCCAGAAAAACATCAAGCTAATAGCCAGGGGCTGAAGGTCTCTAAGATGTCAGTGACCTCTTGGGTTGCTGAGAGTGGCGTGGCCTGGCTTCTGGCATGGTGTGGAAGGAGGCTGACTCACACATTTGCTTGTAATCTCTAGGCTAAAAGGCCGAGTTCCCTGGAAGGTCTAAGAAGGTCCAAGTAGCCCCTTAGTGGAAATGTTGGTGCAGTGGCAGGGCTGGAGAGAGTAAAGGAAGCTGTCAGCTTGGGGACATCACTGTTGAGACCTGCACTGGCCTTCTGCGTATTCAGGGAGGTTTCCAAATTTCTCCATCTTTGCCAGCATTTTTTTGTTTGTTTTCTTGAGGATTGTCATTTTGACTGGAGTGAGGTGGGATGCCAGAATAATTTTGATTTTAATTGCCTTAATGGCTAGTGATACTGAAATTTTTTTCATGTATTTTTTTAAATCATTTGTACTTCATTTGAAAATGTCTGTTCAGTTCATTTGCTTATTTGTAGACTGAATTGTTTGTTCTTTTGGTGTTTAGTTTTTTGAATTTTTTTATATATGCTGGATATAAATTTTCTGTGCAAAGGTTTTTCTCACATCTACTCTATATATATTCCAGTGTTGATAAGCTTCTTAGAGTCTTTTCATTTGTGTTTTGTAGCCTAGGATGACTTAAAATTCAAGATCTTGTTCTTTTAGCCTTTCAGAAAGGTGCTGGGTTGGCGGGCATGTGTCCCTTCATGAGGTCCAGAAGATTTAAATTTGATACAATCTCATTTGTCAGTACTTGTTCTTATCACCTGAGCCAACCATTATAAAATCAATACAGAGATTCATTAAAAATAAAAATCAGACTATTTCCTGATATAGCTCTATCCCTTCTGGGTGTGTGCCCCTCAGCATCAAAACCAGCATACTATGTGTCCGCATTTCCTGCTGTGGTTTTCAAAATAGCCAAGTTATAGATGCAGCCCAGGTGCTTAGCAGAAGAATGGATAAAGAAAATGTGGCTTCTGTACACGGTGCAGCTGTATTCATCCATACCAAGAATAAAGCCATGTTTGTTATAGCAATATTGACATTGCTGGAGATCTTGTGAAGAGCACATAAAATAATGGGGGTTTTGTTGAAGGAGGCTGCTTGTTTGTCCCAGCTGCCCAGAACCAAAATAATCACACAGAAACTATATTAATGAAATCATGCTTGGCCCATTAGCTCTAGCTTCTTATTGGCGAACTCTTACATATTAATTTAACCCATTTTTATTAATCTGTGTATCACCACGTGGCTGTGGCTTGTTGGGTAAAGTTCCATCGGCTCTGGTCGGGCTACATGGCTTCCCTCTAGACTCCTCCTTCTTTGTCCCAGCATTCAGTTTGGTTTTCCCTGCCTACCTAACTTCTGCCCAGCCATAGGTCCAAAGCAGTTTCTTTATTAACCAATGGTATATTCACAGCATACAGAGGGGAATCCCACATTAGGGTTTTTGAAAAATGAAGTGGATTTCTAGCAAGATTGACTTAGTCAAGTTTACTTTGTACAGGTCTTGACATAGAACTTGGCAAGTCGTATTTAAAATGTGATTGAATTAGTAGATAATGAGACAATCTCTGGTGAGGACATACCGCTTTTACTCTGATAAACGGACACAGTATTAAACCAAGTCCTAATTACTTATGGCTCTGCCCATAAATGACTGAATCTCTCAACTCTCATCAGAGAAGCATGCATTTGCAGAATATGGTGAATTACACAGAGACACACAACCGGCAAGGTGCGGAGAATAAGAGACTGAGGAAGGTTCAGCCCTAAGTAGAACATACATGCTGTGCACCCCACTCCCCTGCCCCAAAGCCTCAGGGATTGTTTTGGAAGACAGGCTCGGATGAAGCCGTGTCCTCTGGACACAGTGGAGGTGACAGCGTGCCCAAAGCCTGTATCGGCCTAAGCCAGACCACATCCCAGCATGGAGAGGAGATGGGGGCATGAAATTTTACCCTTAGCCAAGGAGCTACTGACGGTTGTCAGATGCAGGGAGAAGGAGGGTCAGATTTTTTTTTTCTGTTTTCTTTTCCTAAGAGCGTTGTTCCTGATTAGTTAACCATACTCCAGGAGAAGGCTACACCCACATCCAAGAGTGTTTGGTCAGCCCATGTTGGCCTTGGTAGAATAGAAAAAGACACACACTGTGGGGTGGTAGGGAAGAGGATGGATTTGGGAAAAGTTGGGGCGATGGGGATGAATATTATCATAGCAGGTAGGAAACTGTCAAAGACCTAATTGAAAATAAGGTAATTGAGGTGAGGTAATCCTATCAGAAGGGATCAAGTGGCCTGCCCTGTCCTATTACAAAATAGTAGGAAACAGTGAAGAGCCGAGAGATACTCACTCACTCATTCTGATTTCTACCCCTGTTGTTCCTATCTTATAGGTAAACCTAGTCTTGATAAATTTTACATGCCTTGGTCAATACTACGCTGGGGGAGAGGGAATAAGAACTGAGGATAGGAATCTGTGTGTGTGAAAGCAGCACAATGAAACCCATTATTTGATATGCTAACTAAGATGTTTAATACTAAACTATTTAAAACAATGAACAGCTTGAGTGTCCTTAATATATGCCCCTATATTGGTACCGGTATTGGAATTCTTCAGTTAGATTCTTCAACAATATATATAAGGCAGTCAGACAAGCTGTGACTGTGTCCAGATTGAAATACTGCGTGCATGATGCTTAACACACTGCCTGGAACTTATTACGGCCTTAACCAAACGCCAGCAGCCTCATCCTTGCCAGCTGGGTGGTAGTTCAGGATGGGAACTGTCTGGCTGCCATATTGGTGAGAGAGGGGAGGGGAAAGCACTTTTTTTCTGACATCATTTCTCAGTGTCAGAGGTGACCAGGGCAGAGGCGATACCAGATCAGGTGCCTTGTGGCTGACTTCCAGCCTTATGTTCTGGAAAAAAAAAAAAAATCGAGCTTTTGAGTCCCTACCTGTCTGCCATCTTGAATCTAATCTTAGATTAATATACATTAATCCAAAGTAAATGTATGTGGAATCATGGACTAATATAAATGTCATTTGTGGCATTTACTTATGGGTGCTGTCTGTGGACTGACTGCTGTAGATGATCTGTCACTGACCAAGTTGACATGTCTGGAGTTGAAGATTTTATGAATGTAGTGTACAACATGGAGCCTCTGGGGCTTGCGTAACTCCCTAGAGATACACCGTGTGACTCGGTGGCTGGTCTGTGTTTACTGCTAAGCCATATCCCGTGATGTGCATGGTCTGTATAGCCTTTTAACCGCTCACCTACAGAAAGGCCAGTTCTAGTTCGTTAGCTGTCATAAGTAAAGCTGCCATGAATATTTATGTACCAGTCTTTAGGTGAACAAAAGTTTTCATTTCTCCGGGATAGGTGCCTAAGAGCACAAAGGAACTTTTAAGGCAGTTCATTGGTCTAGAACTATGTGCACTGTGATCCTGCTCTGGGATGCTTACTCGTTCTTCAGTCTGAAATCTGATTTTTCATGGGGCCGCATTTCCCTAGCCCTCGGCCCTGTGTCAGGGACCAAGCTGGATTAGGGAGCTTCTGAATTGGGAGGGAGGTTTACTGTGTTTTGTGGCCTGCAGATCTGTGGGAGACAAGGCTATCCTCACTTGTCTTGTTTTGCTGTGTTGATCTCTCTCTCTCCCTCCCTCTCTCTTCTTCTAATACATCTGTCCAGACCTCTGACACTGCATAGTTAAGCCAGTGACCACGGTGCTCTCTCTCACTTCCTGTGGGGATGCTAGGCCCGCAGGGACCTCTGTGAACTTTTCAAGGGGATGGTTTCCACTTTCCCTCTTCCTCCTCTTGCAGTCGGCTGTAGTGAACACGTGTCGCCAAAAGATGGCAGTGCACTTTGCCGTGCTGAGATGTCTCTCCTCTCCTGTCACCTGTGACTCCGACAGTGAGATATGTTCTATTTAGGTACATGTTGCAAATGCGGGCACCACAGTTTGCAGAGCAACAAAAGCACCAATAACGCCCCCCCAAAAGAAACCCTCCAAAGACAATGTCATCTTTGCAGAAAGTAAGAATGACTTTCTCCCTCTTAAAAGCGACGTGCATAGGGAACGACTGTTCTGGATGCTAGGTTGATTGTTGTGCTTTGTGTAGTTCCTGAGTAGAAAACTGTGATGTGAGGCATTCCACCCCTCATCTGACCGAAGACCAGCCAAAGGGCAGGGATAGCCTAATTTTGAGCTTGGGGACATGCGATACCTTTTAGTCCATAAGTAAAACTCCCCAGCAACATAGTTCTCCCAAGAGCAATGGATGATATAAAAGTCTTCATTTTCGGTACGCTTCCACTCCCTACACATGTCTGTGCCTAGGGCATGTGCGCACAGCACTGTTTCACATTCCTTGTGTGCAGGAAAGCTTTTATAGAAGGAGAGGTGATGGGGTTCATTGGATGCCATAAACAGACCAGGCTGGCAAGGATAAAATAGAATGAGTTTAAATACAAGGTTAACTAATAAAATTGAAGCTGTGCGCACAAACTGAACCAGTGATGTCAAGCTCTAGTTTGGACATGTTGTCCACCGGAGTCATCCTGCTCCCTGGTGCCTTCTCTGGAAGCAGTCATCTCTGACCACCCTGGCTGAGGCTATGGAGGATACAGACTGGTTCTGGACTCTGACTACAAGCTCCAGCATGCCCCCTCTACACAGTGTGGATTAGCGTGCTGAACTTACAGCGTTCCATGCACTAGACGCCACGGTCCGAGAACACAGCCAGAGTTGCCATCCTGTGGTGACAAGGAAGCAGGTGGCTGAAACTCAGGCAGCAGCCTTTTTGCTGGTGTGCACCCCTTGGCAAAAGCCCCAGGCTAAGAGAGAGCTGTGCTGCATGAAGTTCTAACTCTGAAACCAGATGCTGTTACCATAGAGACAAGTGAACTGCTACAGGAGTGGGAGGCGGCAGAGAAGGATGGCAGAGGGAGGCAGGAGGGCAAGTGAGGCGAATCTAAAGGCTAGCCTACCCGAGGACCTTCAACCTTTAGCAGCCCTGTGACCAGCAGGCTGGTGCTCTTGAAACTTGGGTGCTGGCGGCCTGCCACTTGCTGACTGGCTGAGTGGCAGCTGCTTGCGCTGTGAGTACTAGCTGGTCAGCACGTTGGCAGTTGGCGCAGGCTCAGGGGGGTGGGATCTCAGAGGGCTGGAATGTGGATGGGTGCTCCAGCGGCTGACAGTTTTGCACAAATGTTTCTCGTGCCGGACTTAAGTCACCCTCACAGGCCTGCTCAGTGATTAGGACCGGCTGGTGAGAGCCTGCCCGTCTGGCAGACAATTTGATGTGTGTTCTAGTTAAATCATTTTGCTATCCCAGAATAACCGAGAATGAGACCCCCCTCCGCCCCCCGTGGGTCTGGACTTGTATAGAAGGGGTATAACTTCTCCGATCAGAGCCCAGGTTGAAGGAAGGCAGTACTGACCCGAAGTGGATTTTACACTGGCTGCTGCCACTCTTAACCCCCTGATACTGGTGAGACGCGTCCAAGTCAGGTCTGAATTCTGCCACATTCTAGCGACGTGAGCCGTGCTGAAGCTGCGTGGAAGCACACTTCCTGCTCGTTTTCAGCAAACATGCAGGGCACGCGCAGAGGACGTTTTGAGGATGGATTTGGGGGCCTGATTAGGGACTAGATGAGTTAATTTCTTCCAACTGATTTATAGAGGGGAAATGGTTGGGTCAGCCACTTTACATGGTATCTCTGTCTTACTAATAATAGCCAGCAACTGCTAAGAGGACGTACGGCTGAGGAACTGATACTTGTCATGTAAAGATGGGAAGTGGGGGATCTTCCTGGTCTGTGTAGAAGGCCACGTTCACTAGGATGACTTTGCTCTTAGGGCAGGGTAAAGGCTGCCACATTTGGTGTTTTTGCTTTGTTTTACTAGCCCCTTTTCCGTGGAGAAGAGGTCTGTTTTCAAGCTCTCTGCATGATCCATCAGGAAGGACGAAGTTCTGATGACTTGCTATGTATAGTTTTGAAGGGAATGCGAGCTATGCATCAAAGAGCCAAGGAATGCACCAATCATGACCCCCACTCCCTACTCAGACAGTGGGGCTGGGCAGTTGTCTCAGCCTGGCCAGAGGGCTTGTGCACTGACTTTTCTTCCTTTCCAGTCATCTCTGGCTTTCTTGCTTTTTTTTTTTTTTTTTTTTTTTTTGCTTGTGGCATGCAGTTTTGGAAAAGGCTTAGATTTTGAGGTTAAATGCTTTCTTTAGAAAACGTATAAGGAGACAACAAAATATTAAAATATTTTATGGCCCGCCCGATGGGTGAGAGGGTACCAAGCGAAGTCTGCGTTTAGTTGTGTTGAATCCAGCATGCTGAGTGGCCAGGGGTCAGTTCCGAGAAGAGACGTGGGACAAGCTATTCCGTTTGCCAAAGGAACGGTGCACAGTTAGGGTACGTGCTGTAAGGTAGCTCTCTGGGATCTCGCTGTGTTTCTGAGGAGTTGGAAGAAAATATCCTCACGAAGCTATCATCCTTATCTGTGTGTACACATGCTAGGTAACTGATGGCTCCTTGCACTTTGGACAGCACCTGACCTCCAAGGCAAGTCTCTGAGACGCTAGGTGTGATTGTGTATCCCTGGCACTTCGAAGTGTGCGGGCAGGCTGTACAGTAGATCCTCAGTTAATATTGACTTCCTCCTCACCGGAGGGAGGAAGGAAGGAAGGAGGAAAGGGGGCAGGCGGGCACCTTCTCTGTTCCAGTCTCCCCCAACACTAACCGTGGCCCATTTCAAGCGCCTTTGGTATAGACAGTTGCATTTTCCATATTGCTTAATCCAGCTTTTGCGTTCCCATACGTCTTTCTCAGCTTTTTTGGGGGTGGGTTCTCTGCTCTCTCTGACTTCTCTGCTATCACTTACACCTGTTTACCCTTGCGTCCCTGCCTGACTTGGGGCTGTCGGCGTGTTTTAGCAGGTGGTCTCAAGTCCACTCCCTTGTACCTATTCTTCCTCCCTGCATGAGTGCACCTGGTAATAACTCCAGCCCCAGCTTGATGTGTGTGTGTGTGTGTGTGTGTGTGTGTGTGTGTGTGTGTGTTTGCCATAGTTTCGCAGCTGCTGCAAGTCCCTAGTCCCAGACTCAGGCAGCTGTGGTCATACTAGCAACTTTTTACACACACGACGCGCATCTTCACCGTAAAGTGTACAAAACCGACCTCTCCATGCCTTCTCAACGGCTTGTTTCTCACTCGGTCCCCACGGTGCGGGAGGTAGCTTGCGAGTTTCTCTTGTTCCCTCACCGTCTGTTTTCCACACCACAGGTAGCTGGATCCTTTAAGAAGGGAAAACAATGCTGACTTCAGTGCTGAGTCCTTCTGGCTTGCGTGACCTGATTCTCCCTATGTCATCAGGACAGTTGCTTCCTTTGCTGTCTAGACCTTACAGCTGTTCTTGTGGGTGCTAAACATCCCTACTGAGGGCCCGTCACTTGCTTTTCCCTTTGCTGGGCTCAGCACCACACTAGATAGCCCTCTGTGCCTTTTCCTGTCCGCAAAGCCCCCAGGGCTGCTCTTCCAAGGCTATCTTGCTTGTTCATGGTTAGTTTTTTTCGAGGAACTTTCTTGTCGCATTTGTGGATCTGTCCCCCTCCCGCCGAAGAGTAGCAGGAATATAGCAAGCAGTAATTAAATATTTGCTGAACCCACGAGTAAGGCTGTATCATTTAATCTTCCTGAGAACCTAAGGCTCAGCGAGATTGGCAAATGGCTTGGCGTCTTAGTCTTTAAGGTTTTTCATTCCCACTATAATCCTGCAGACTGACCCATATCTTGTTTTATACATTTAGTTTGAGTGCAGAAAAGGAGAGTATTTTGACCTGTGTCAGGAGGCACCATCATGTATGAGGCTCATATCCCCTAAAGAAGACTCTTGAAGGGTCCGAAAGTTGTATGTTTCTTCCCATCCAAGTACTAGCCAGGCCCAACCCTGCCTCTGAGATCAGACAAGACGGGGTGCAGTCAGGGTGGCATGACCAAAGACTAGCAGTGGGTTTCTTAGTGACATTGTTCCCCAGGGCTGGTAAAGGGGAAAACGAGGAAAGAAAAAAACCCCTTTATTTCATTGTAGAATGTTATTATTTGTGTATATGTGTTCTCTCTCTCTCTCTCTCTCTCTCTCTCTCTCTCTCTCTCTCTCTCTGTTTGTCTGTCTGTCTGTCTGTCTGTCCCTCTCTCTCTGCATGCCACAGCACGTGTGTGGGATCAGTTTCCTTTTACCATGTGGGCTCTAGGGATCAAACTCAGGTCATCAGGCTTGGAGGCAAGCGCCTTTACCTGCTGAGATCCCTCATTGGCCTAGGAGACCACACTTAGAAAACAATGTGTGCTAAGTCTGATGCCAAATGCTCTGAAGTTCGCCGCCTCGTTCAAATCTCAAAGCACTCAATGCAGAATTGATTGTAGTATTGTGATGAATCATTGTGAAATTGATTTGATCACTCTAATTTTATACAAGAAAATAAAAAAAAAAGACCCTGTGGCTCAAAAGAGTGAAGTATTTTGCTCCAGGTGGCATCACTACTAAGCAGTCGAATTAGATGTTTGTGTTTTGCTTCTGACCTTTTATGTAAAGGCGATGGCTTGGTAAGGGAGATATATTTCTAAACTAGGAAGGGAAAAACGGAGTTCTGTGCACGTCTGCCTAGACTATAGCAAACATGAGAAGCACCCGGATAAGTTATACAGACGGTGTGGAAAACAGACTCGACCATATCCAGGGCTTGAGCACACAGTCGGGTGGCTGGAGTACGGAGCGAGCATGTGGTTCTCTGGCAAGGCTCATGTATGAGGTGACATAGAGCAGCTGTCCCCAGAGAAAGTTCTTTGTTACAAGACCCGTACTTCACAGGCAGCATCTGAGCAGCTCAGGATTTCTCTCTGCTCCCACTATAAATAGAGCTCATGGAATTCTGTATACGAAAGTTAATGCAATGAGAAGGAGCCTCAGAGGAAAGGGATAAAGCTTCACTCATTCTGTAAACTAGAAACATGTTTGGCGCTGGGAGACTGAAAAAAAAAAAAAACCCACCACGCTGTCGTTCCTTGGATAGATTCTGAGGTCTTATTTAGCATATGAAATTGCAGAGTAGATCCTATTATGTAAGGAGACAGGAGGACAGCATAGCGTGGTTACAAAATGAAGACCTCCGTGCCCTTCCGAGGAGAGTTAACAGTGCATCTAGCATGCAGAGAGACGCGTGAGAAGAGCGTGGAAACGGGGGGACGGGGTGGCATGTCTGTGTGCCTATTGCTGAAGCCCTGGTGCCGGATAATCCTCAGATGTCAGATTTCCGTGAGGCCAACATGTGACTCAACGCTTGCCACTCAACACGGAGTACTGGGCTGGTATTAGGAGGCTGGTTGCAAGCTCGGCTCCCACTGTGCATTAGCCTAACTCCCTGTCGCTCTGTGTGTGGGTGGGTGTGCCTGTGCGCCTATGAGGGTATACATTCTGTGCAGTGGCTGTTTGGAGAGCTAAGCACTGAGATTGGATTTCCACAAACGATCATCACGAACACTCCAGAAACATCAATCTTCCTCTCTTGGTATTTTTTTTTTCTTCTTTTGCTTTCATCTCTGTTTTTCCTTTCTGCAACTCCCCAAAGGGACACTCTTCCTCAACATCCAGCCTACAAGATTGGGATTATTTTCTATTGCCTGTCCATGTGGTTGCCCTCTCAAGGTTAGAACTGAAGCTATGTGGGGCCAGCACATTCTCAAGCACCAGATGAGAAGAGCTGCGTGAAGGAGTGACAGCCACCAAAGGAAGAGGGACTCTGCCCTGCAAACATGAACAACAGCTTGCAGGTTAACCTGCCCAGAAGCTGGGCTGCTTCAAGTGGCTCACTTCAGGAGAAGTCTGAGCATTCTTTTTTTCTTTTCTATTACTATAGGATGGAGGATGAAGCTGTCCTGGACAGAGGGGCTTCGTTCCTTAAACATGTGTGTGATGAAGAAGAAGTAGAAGGTGAGCCCTTTGGGTCTGGGAAAGTGTGTGTTTATATCCATGTACTCTGTAGATAATGGCATTCGTGTATCTTATGCATGTTATATTTTGAAAAGTTAAACACCAGATCTTGCTGGTGGAGTTTCTTTGATCTCTACATTTTCCTTCAGCCCAGGAAGTAATTCTAAGAACTTCATCGGACCCTCAGAATTGAAATCAGCAGAGCTTTCTATACCCGTGACATTTTTTTTAAAAGGTGTTATTTTGAAGTAGGTGCTTGTGTTAGCTTTGCCGCTCCACCAGAAATGAATGTTTTAGTAGATAATTCCAGGGAGCTGCCAGATCTATAAGAATGTATTTGTTAGCACCTTCTACTGTTCCTTTTCTGGTAGCTTACAGGGGAGAGAAACAGATGTTGCCGAAGGGAGAGCGATAATCATTGTTGTAGGGAAAACAGGTCTAAGTCGAGGGTGGCGAGAACAGTTGTCATGGGCGAGTCTTCGCTCAGAAAACCCAGGCAAGCGTTTTCGATTTAAAAACCCCTTGGAACCTCTCTCACTAATGTTTTGAGTCTTAAAACCGAAGGAGAGTTCAATGTTATCTGCTGCCAACATACCTCAGCATGTGCTTCCTTCAGCCCCCTCTCCCCCCACTTATCAATAACGTCAGGGGAGTACCACTTGATTGGTGGTGAGAAGGCAGGCTTCATTCATTATGTATTGAAGCCACAGTGTGAAGGCTCTGTAGCCTACTACTGGTGTTTAGTGTGAGATTTCCTGTGGCAGTCAGAGTTATAGCTAGCATCATAGGAAACTCGTAGATGAACGTTGTGATCAGTTTCTCCCATGAATGTCACTCGAGAGGCTGTTTTGGAGGCTGTGGACTGACTGGTCCCTTTGGGTAGCTCGTGCCCCCCAAAGCCTTGGCAAAGAGGACGGTGAGGCTGAGAAGAAGAAGGTGGATAGTGTGTGTTCTGGAGCAGTGCTCCAAGCAGCTGGAGCCCCAGGTCGAGGGGGTTCACGCTCCTGTGCTGTCAGGAGCCGGCCCAGGATGGCGGTCGCTGTGTGGTTTCTGTAGTGACTTTCTTCTGCCCACTGAACGGCTTGTGCCCCCTCTGCCCCACCCCCTGGCTTCCCATTCTTAAGCACTTGAGACCGACTAACAAGAATTTGGTGCCTAAGTTTCTTAGGAAAACGGAAACTACAGTATTTTCTTTCATATTGTTTTATGGGTTCCTTGCATTTTTACAATGTGACCACGGGAAAACATCAAGTTGGAGAGGGCAAGAGAGTCAAACTTTTCTTTTTTTGCTGAAACTTCATTGCAGCTGGTGTTATCCCAGACCGTAAAAGAGGAGATAAAGTCATTCAGTGAGAGCCTAAGAGAGAATGTAGTTTGATGAACATGCTGTCATTTCAGAACAGTTAAAGTGGAAAAGCCTTGGGAATGGGAATGTGTGGTGTGCACCCGTTCTCCTTTGGGAACGAGGTCCTGGCTGAGTTCTCAGGAGATGTAAATCCTGAAGGTGCTTTGGATCAACAGTACTGCAGTAGACGGCTTTGCAGTATTCGGGTTCTTAAAGCTTTGCCTGAGAAGTCTATTTCCTAAATTATTTCCTGGATTTTCAAGCAGAAAATTAATCTATTGATCACAGTATAAATCATAATATAAACAACACATAATTCTATAGCCAGCTTTCTATAGGAGAGAAGCAGAAAAGGCAACCAAAGGTCACAGAGGTGCCTGGTTCAGGGCAAGAAGTGTGCTGGTTTTATGTCAGTGAGGCTTGTGCCCTCCATTCTCATAGGACGGACGCACGGCAGGCACTCTTTTGTGTTGTGGGCTGGTGCGTGATTGGATCCCTCTTATTCCGAGGCATGTTGTGTTGTCTGTTGTCGAATGCTAGGCCTTTTACGATGGTGTGTGCTGATGGTGGACTTGGTGTGGCCTTCCACAGTGGAGGCCCTCTCACAGTAGAAGGGTTGGAAGTTTAGGAACTGGTTCTTTCTCTTGCAATACCCTTCGACCAGGCCCTCTTATCTCTCAGCAGGCTTCATCAAATAGGATTGGGGGGATGGATACAAATGTAGTTCCAGCTCTGAGTGAGAGGACAGAGACAGTGCAATGGGCAGAGGTTTCATGGTACATCTGGGGGTCCTGTGAACGAGTAAGGAAAGGGATGGCGGTTGTCATGGTATGGGGATATATTTCTCAAGGTTGGGAGTATATCCCATAGTTGTAATTTCATAGAATAAGGCTTTACTGATAGGGAACAACATGTTACTTCCTGAATAGCTGAGTCTTTGGAACACTTAAGCAGAAGTTACTACTGGGGCTTAAGGATGGAGAGTTCAAAGGACAAGGAGCTGGAACACCTTTCTGCAAATTATCAGTCATGTTTCCTTTGACCCCAGAGCTATTTGTTTTCCTTCAGAGATGAGCATGACTAAGCATACTATATTACAACACACCTTGCAAAAGTAAGTTTAAAACTTTGCTCCTTAGTAATTTTTGTAAGTTCTAACAACTGAAGTCCAGTAGCTGTAGTTACTTTGCCATGCTCGTACAGTAAAAGTGGTTCTTAGAATCCCCTGGATTCAGTTCAGGGAGGCCAGAAGAATTCTACGTTCTCTTCTAGCTTCTTCTAGTGATGGCCTGGGCTTCAGGACCATGCCCCCAGTTCACCTTGCTCAACTTTACACTCAGAGTGGGCGGCATACCACTTAATCCTCCACTTAAAATCTTCGTAGAGAGCTGTCAGCTGCAGCAGTCACCAGGAGCAGAGTGAGTCAGGAGAGGAGTCATCTTCTGTTTAAATAATGAACTTATCATTGGCACATATATTTAAAGACTTAAACCGTGTTTTCATCAAATGTCCCTCATGTGTTAATGGCTTAGACCTAGCGTCCTGAAAAGGAAACCCAGCGCCGGTTTTCGTCTTGAAAACAAACGGAAGCTTTTACAGCTGTTCGTTCACTGGCTACCTTACACCATGTACCGTTTGTAGTTCATATTGAGTGCCAAGTTGTAGAAAGAGTTCTGTGATTCGGACACGGATGTCTGCTCTGCACCCCAAAGCCTAAGCTTGTCCTTGGGCGCTTCTGTATGGGAATAGTCAGTGGATAATAAACTGATGTTGCCAGAACAACCTGGACCATGGGAAACGACTACTTGGGTCTGATTTCAAACATCGACAGGGGAAATTGCCAGGTTTTGTCAGTTAAGCCAAGTTTGAGGTACCCTTTTGTTCCAGAAGAAACTGTATGGATTTATGTATAAAAAAAAAGACAGGTTGGAGATGGGCGTAGTGGTGTGTATCTGTGATCCCAGCACTCGAGAAACTGAGGCAGGAGGACCAGGAGTTCAAGGGTAGCCCGAAGACCCTGTCTCAAAAAATAAAGTCAGCTTGGATTTTGGATCTGAGTGATATAAACAGATTACTTAATATTCTCATATTTCGCAATAGGGGAAAAGAGCAAACTCCACCTTATCCTTTGAGATAAGGCTTTGGCTCTGCTTGGCTAGGTAACTCCCCAGCGGCCTTGGCAGCTCTGACTTCACGAGGAGGGGCCTCTCCTTAAATTTGAGTCCAACTAACAACTCAGGAAACATAGAGAACAGCAGGACAATGTGGTCTGAACTGCCGACATTTCTGGAGCTCGGTCAGTGCTCTCTCAAAGTTGTTAAGGCCGTATTGTGGCGTTTCCCTTCCGCTTCAAAGCCGAGCCCCACAGGAAGTTTGCTCCTACCTGTTGAGGGTGGTAATAATCCTAGAAGGCCCCTCCCTATGTTCATTAAGAAAGAGAGTATTGTTGAAGAGACAGAGTATGGTTCGCAAATTCTGGAATTTATCATGACGGCTTTTCAGAGAAATAAATTTGGGAGGTGTAGGGCAGTAGTTGGGGCTGAGTACACACTCACCAAATGTTTGTTAGAACAAAGGGCGTACTCACTGAAGTAGAATATGAACTAAATAAAGCACATGAAAAATTCTGTCATCCTCACATCTCTGCTTATATTTTTAGTTAGTATTTTGTTCTTAGTGTTAAAGTCAAGTGTTAAGATACAGTCTCTGTCTTACCCTCGGCATCCTCTTCAATCTTTCTCAGGTTTACGATGCTTATCTATTTGGAGTGATAAGAAAAAGTAACCATTAAAACTTCTCTGTCTAAACCCCTCCTATTGTTCTGTTCTATGTTTTGAGACTAGAAAGACGAAAATGCTGAGATGGTGGCTTTTTGTCTTTTTGGAGGTCAGGCCCTCGACGTTTTACAGACATGAAATCATAATGACCTAAGCTAGCTTCCCCTAGAGGATGTGGTGATGCTCTGTTCCTGCGTATGGAGGAAGGTAGTGTTCTAAAGAAAAGGTGGGGCCTGGTAAACATCTGTTAGTACTTACAGAGCTCGACACTGTCCTTGCAGAGACCGAGTGAATGAAAACCTATTCGATGGAAGGGAGGGACCAGGTTTTGGCGGGACTGTTCTGAGCTTGGGACCCAAGTGTCCGCTTGCATTGTGCTGACCTCTTCTCTGCTGCTCACTTGGATTGCTGAGAAACAGTGTGTACAGAGGAAACACTTGGGGGAAAGAGTACAGAAGGAAAAGCCTTCTTAGCAGAAACAATGAGCTCCCCACGTTGGAAACCCTTAAAGAGACCCAGCAAAGCTTTAAGGGTTGCTACTTGACCAGCAGCTTGGCCCGCCCTCTCTCAGAGGATGAAGCCTCCTCAGAGCTTCCAAGTCCCCCTGTCTTTCTCCTTTGGTCTCAGCTAACCACTCCCTGGAGATCCCAAAGCCTACAGCTCTTATCTCCATGGCTGCCTGACACCTCCTGCTCTTGGCGAGAAAATCTTTCTCTGTAGATGTCCTCCTCAGCCAGGACATCTGATGTGGTTTCACATGTTTTTGGAAAGGGCATCCTACCTGCCCAGAGTTTTCCTCTGTTGAGAGTTCTCTGGTAATATGTTACGGACTAAAACCCCCTTGAAGCCCTTTCCTGCCCTAAGTGTTGACATTGCAGTAAGCCTCAACAAATTGGACTTGGGACTCCATGTTTTGCAAGGATTCAGCCATTCTGAAATAGCACTCTGGGGACAATTTTATCTTAGTTGAAGCTTTTCATCTCGCCATATTAGTGAGATGTTTCATATTGACTTTGGGAGTATCTCCCGTTTGGTTGATTCAGGTGCCATTACAATAGAGTGGTTAGGTGTCAATTGAAGAATAAAATTCCCAAACTGAATCCGTTGCCGAATCATTATGTCAGGGAAAGAAACCAATGAGAATGCAGAGTGTTTCTTTCTCCATAAAGTGGCAACAGTGAAACACACCGATTGTAATATAACTTATGGCGATTATCCCAAACCACTGTCATTGGTATACCTGGATCAAAGAGGAATAGGAGAGGCAGAGGGTAAAGAACTTGCTGTCCTAGTGGGAGAAACTGAGTCTGAATCCCCAGAACCCTGGCCTGGGGGGTGATGAGTGCTTGTAATCCCAGTGTCCCTACAGGAGCACCTTGAGTCTTTACTAGCCTGGCTTACGTAAAGAGACCCTGTCTCAAGCAAGGCAGAAGATGTCACCTGACCCAAACTTGTGTTACGGTCTATGAGTTCCTGTGTTCTCACACAAATATGCACACACACTACAAACACACTCCACACTCCACACACACCCCCCCCCAGTCCACACACACTCCACACACACACACACACACACACACACACACACACACTTCTAGACAAGATTGAAGGTGGTCCGCATGGTATGGCCGTAGACATCATTCTGAAGATTTTCATTGGCTGAAGGCTTGTTTTGCTTTCTCAGCTCATTCCTCCCAGCGCCCAGCCTTTGACCTCTTGGCCATGCTTCCCTCCTGCTTTCTCTACTGCAGAGGTGAAGATGCAATGGCCCAGTTAAATTTTCCAGGGACTCTTATCCATTTCTCTTTGGACTCATTCTGATTCCCTTTAAGCCCTGGCTATAAGGCCTAGTGTTCACAGTTACACTGCTGATGTGCCTCGTCCTTAGTGTATGAAATTGTCTCGTTTTCTAAGAAGAATCATATTAAATTGTATATGCACCTGGGGTAAACTGCTTGCCCCCTTTGCCAGTTAAAGCCTGCAGTGTTTCCACTGGAAAATAGAAGTGTTCTAGTGTTTAATGCATCGCGTTCTGGCAGCGAGGAGGATGTGAGGATAGTACATGAACCCTCACAAATCTTCCCTTCCGCCATAGCTTTGTATCCTATGGGCTGTTACATAATTTAGGTGCCATTAAATGAGATTATGCGATAGTATAGAGGTACTATGTATCCAGCCTGAGCGGAAACACTTCCCTGTTTTTAATCATTGCAAAAATGTTAATTTTGTGGGGCTAGAAAGCTCTGCCCCGTGGGTGTGAGCAGAACAAGTCTGGAATGAAGATCAGTGGAGGTCCTTTTGTTGTTGTGGTAAGCTCTCTGCTTAGACTCGGTTTCGATTTTACTTTACTCTTTGGCTAATTCCCAAAGGACTGAGGCAGGAGCCTGCATGCCATGGGTTCACGGGAGGTTCTGTACACTGCATCCCGACACTACTGATTGCCAGGTGGGATGAAAGGTGACGGTAGTGAGGGTGGTGAGTGACACCCATTGAATCAGCAGTATAGGTGACTTAAATAATTCCTTTCTCTGAATAGCAAGAAGGCTTTTAAGTCTGGTAATTGCTTTTACCTTTCACAGGTTGGAGTTAGAAGACAGCTGTCCTAAGGTGTACAATGGGTTCACCTTTAGACTCTGTTGACTTTGAAAGAACTCCGTGAGATATTATTTTACTGAATATTTTCAAGGTCAGATGCTCAGTAACTTTTACCAGGCAGAAATGCCTGGAGATAGAAATAAGGGTTAAATTTTAGTGATATTAGCCAATGCAGAGGATCAGAATGAATGGTGTATTTATAGGTTGCTTAAGTCATCACCCAACCAAGTCCTCGGCTGACTATTAAAATTACGACGAGAAATTCTATTTTGTGCTGCAAAATCAGGGGAGTGTCTCTGATGTCCAGTGACGGCTTTAATTGAATCCAGTGGCTCCACGTGCTTGACAAACTCGATCAGCGTCTGGTTGTTCAGCTTCTTACTGGCTGTGCCTCAGTCTGTGCTGTGGCCCAGAGGACATGGTGCTGCACCAGGAGTCTCTGGACCCGTTTCTCTTCCCGGCTGTGCGCTGTCTTTCTGGGTGACACGAGGAGACTCATCAGTGCAGCGAGCGAGCGCCTCATTCCCATGCTCTGCCAGCAGTGCTTCACGGAGTCTTGGTTAATACTCCCAAAAATACTTTTCTATTTGGAGTAAGCCACTGTGAATTACCTAATTTGCCATTTCTGTTGATTTGTTTCCCCGTTGTTTATCTGTTTTTGTGGTACTCAGTGGCTCAGCCATATTTGGCAAGCGTTCTGCCGTGGCCTTTCAACCCAGCCTTCTGCAGACTGCTTTCTCTATGTGTATAAAGAAACGCCATTTATAACCCCGTGCCCCAGGCTTGCTAAAAATCTTAAGTAATGACATATGAAATCTTGAGGATGAACCTTATAATTTTGAGGTATTACCCCCTGCAGATGTAATCCTGGTGTGAAATTTATTGTCTGTTCGTCGCGATCTCGCCAGTGGTTGCTATGACGGCAGAACACTCCCAGATGAAGTTGAAATACTGATATCTAATAGTCAGCGAGTTAGTTGACTAAGACCCATATTAACTATCCTCACTGAGTTGGAACTGAAGGATAATGCTTCCACCACGTCGGCCTGGTAAAATGACACGAGAAACTGTCCGTATAATCTCAGTACCCTTGGACGGAAAAAACATCCCTACTAGGACATAGTTTCTGTTCAGCTAAGTGAAGTAGGCATTACTTGAGAGTAAAAATTTTTTGATACAATAAATTTAGAGATTGTATCATATATGAGTTTATGTGAGATGACAGGGAATATATCTTGTGGAGTAATGCTAAGGCCTAAGGGACGGGCAGGATTTGGATAGAGTAGGGATAAGAGGGGATCTGGGGCAGGCATGTCTGTAGACTTGGAATGGAAGAAGAGAAGCAGAAAGTAGGTTAGTGTGCCGAATCACAGGACCACTCACACACTTCAGGGCCCTGAAGTAAGGGAGACCCAGATAATGTGTGGCATTTATTTTATTGTATGATGTATAGGTATGGGCACATTCATATATATATATATATATGTGCACATGTATGCAGATGCATACACATGTGTGTGCATGTGTGGAGGATAGAGTTTGAGGTTAGTTGTCTTCCTCTGCTGCTCTCTACCTTATTTTTTGAGACAGGATCTCTGAATATGGAGTTCACCGATTTGGCTGGTCTGGCTGGTGTGAGAGCTCTTAGGGTCCGTTTGTCTGTCTCACCTGCCCCAGTGTTGGGATAGAGATGCCTGTTACCTTGCCTGACTCTCACTTGAGTGCGGTGGATTTGAGCTCAGGTCCTCATGTTTACACGGCATGCTCTTCTACCACTCAGCCATCTCCCCAACTCTTACGTACTTATTGAAGGCAGAGTCTGACACTGTAGCCAAGGTTGGACTGGAATTCCTTATGTAGCATAGGTTAGCCTCAAACTCATAGTAGTCTTCCTACCTCAGCCTCTCGAGTGCTAGGAATATAGGTGTGACCCACCAAGCCTGTTTCTGTGACCTTTCATTCTGCTGAAGATTTAGGATTTTGTCAAACATGTTGGAAGCATGCGTAAAGGGTTTTTTAAGCAAGGAAGTGACAAGTGACATTTTGCAAGAAAGGTTCTTTTTGGCTGCTGGATGAGAACTCCTCAGGAGGGAGGTGATAAAAATGGAGCACCTGATTCAACTGAGAGATGAGTTTTGCGTTGGCCAACCTGGGGTCGAAAGAGTTAGAGAGGTGTGACTTAAATCCCCAGGATTTACAGATAGATGGCTGAGTAGATGGATGTGTGACTGCCTGCTATAGTGTGTGTATACATACATATATATATATATATATATATATATATATATATATATATACACATACACTGGAGTTTTGCTATGCGCGACTTGGGAAATCATTTGCTCTTTCCTAAGATAATTAAGACTGGGGTAAGGTGGTGCCTATGATAGGAACTCAACCGTTTGAATCTGTTCAGTGCCCGTGAGATACCCATGCAGAACTATGACATAAGTAGTTGGCTGTGTAAGCTGGAACTAAGAGGAAAGAGCAGGGATGCAGAGAGAAACCCGGAAGTCCCCATCCACATGATTGTCATAGGCCATGGGAATGATGACACTCCCTAAGTGTCAGAATGCTTCAAGAGGAGGGCTGGCAGGGGTGCTGAGCACTAGCACTAAGAGACAAAGGAGTAGAGATAGAAGGAAGTGGAAAGCCAAGAAGGATTTGAGGAAGAAAGGAGCCTGGGAGCCGGAGTCAATGATTTTAAAGTTACTGGGAGCCAGGTATGATGAGGTTGAGTGGAAAGCCCTGAATGTGGTAAAAAGGAGGTGAGATTGGTAACCTTTCTTAGCAGTGTGGTACCCGAATAGATGGAGTCGCTTAGAAAAGTTGGGAAGAGACCCTAAGGTGGTGTTCCTCAACCTGTGGGTAGCGATCATTTGGGGTTTGCCTATCAGATCTCTGCATATGATTCATAACAGTATCAAAATTGCAGTTATGAATTAGTAACAAAAGTAATTTTATGGTTATCTCTGTGTGTGTGTGGGGGGGGAAGTGTCAGCAAACCATAAGGTACTGTATTAAAGGGTCACAGCATCAGGAAGGTCGAGAACCACTGCCCTAAGGCGGAAAGCTGTGTACTTCCTTTCTGTGTGCTTAGCTGTACTGGACTCTTTAAAATGTCTGGAGTTTTATAGAATTTGCAGAAATAGAAGGGATCCTACAAAAGATCCAACTTAATGTTCTCACCTTAGAGATGGCTAGATGAGCCAGGAAGAAGCGGAAGGGCTTTGCTCCAGGCACTGGAGTAACCAGGGCCATGCCTTCCCTGGCTGTGCTCATCCAGAGGCTGTGTGTGCTTGCTCCTTCCGGAGGGGAGAGCGGTGTAGACAGAGCTGAATGAGAATGAGAAGAGGCATCCTGAAGGAGCCGTGGGAACCGAACGGAGAATGGATGTGTTGGGAAGGTTCTTTGATGGACGAGAGAGAAGGACTTCATCAGTCTGGGTGGCCTCATCCCGTAAATGACCCTAGTGATAGTAGGGCACCCATCCCATTCAGAACACTTTAATATACTGGGGCAGTTGATGGGACTAAGGGTTGTGGATCTAAATTTGCCACCCTGTAACTGTAAGACAGAAACCTTTCCAGAGATACACTGAGCCCCTTTCCCTTAGGTAATTGCTAATTTGAATGCGCTCATCATCTTTTTAAAAAGGTGTGTTTTGTAAATAATGTTGCATGGGAGGAGTGATGATGGACAAATGACGTAGTCATGGGAAACAGGAAAGGGATGCTTCTCTAACCCAGGGGACCAAGAGTAGTGCCTGTCTCTGGACAGCATCAACTGCCTCTTGGCTTTAGTGGACTCAATGGAAGTGAAGACAAAGTCATGTTTGTGGCTGGATCCCAAAGCATGCCTGTGGCTGAGATGCTCATGTAGATAGTAGTTTTCTTTTCTGGGTGCATATGGAAAAGCATAATCATAAAGATTTGGGGGTTGGTCTTCATTAGGCTAACATGCCTCTTGTGGTATTTTCTCTAGTTGCCGGTGATTGCCGTAGTCCTTATGGCATTCATTGTCTCTCCTTTACCTGCATACAGAATGCTGGGGAAGAGAATCGTGTGAAACAATGTGAGATATTTCGTTTGTGATCAGGCAGGAGTCCATTGACTCTATGGTGGATTATCTGTCTGTAGCAACCAAAGACGAGTCTTCCTGTTGCCCAGCCGAGGTCAAGCCTCTGCCAACAGAGAACCCATAACAGCGTATTTGAATGAGGATATGAATGTGTGTGTTTATGTCTCTCTCTGGCTGCCTCTCTGGCTGCCGTCGCAAATCCAATTATCAATGACTGTTGGATTAGCTATTGTTTTGCATCTTCCAACTCTGCTCCCCGTTCAGCTGTGTACATAGTGACCACAGAGAAACAAAAGCTGCTAGTCCTCTGTGTTTGGCATGCAGGTAGGTTTTGTCTAACCACGTACATGGTGCACATTAAAATTCAGGGGTTGTTGGCTGTCAGGATGAGTGGAGGGGTTCTGACTAGCCAGCACCAGCCTCCCTAGATCTTTTGAGTCTATTCAACTCTCCTCAGTCAAGTCAAAGGCCTGGCAGATCTGGTTCCTGAGGGTTGGCACTCGCTTGTGAGAACACCGGGGAAGCTGTGCCCAGAGCAGGGTGAAGGCTGCCAGGAACTTGCTTCTGGCCAGGGTGAGGGAGGACAGAGTTCTGGAAGGTGTCGCCTCTGTTGACCCACTGCATTCTGTCCAGTGGTTTTAAAGAGCCAGGAAAGGACACGTTAAGACTAGGAGTGAACGCTCCCAAGAACAGAGGGAGTTCACATGTGTTTGTCAGGGCTCCAGGTGGGCGGGGACTGGGAAAATTAATGGATTTTTCACTTTGGAAAGGGAAGGGGAAATATCGTCCACACTTTCGGGTGCTCGATGTAGAGCGAGCAGTCATGAAGATTGCTCATGAAAATGATGTCTAGGTCTCTGTGTAGATGCATGTCTTTTTATTTGGATAAGGACAGGAAAGAGTTTGTAGACCAGCATTAATATCACGTTGGAAAATCAGCGGTTCCCACTTGAGACACTTGAGGAACTGCAGCTTTTGTAGGGTGAGCTGAACTCAACTTTTGCTGGTTCATTAGGGCAAGGCTCCTAAAATATCTTTAAAAGGGAATTCTTGCCTTTTTAGCATAGATATTTAAAAGCAATTTATGCCTACTGAAAAGGAAAGAGCTGCATGTAAGAATAAGAATATTTACTAATTCACTTCTGCCTCTACTGTCAACTGTTAGTAACGGAGGTCGTTATGGAAACGACGTGAGTGTGTGTCCTCACCTGTATTTAAGACTAGTTATAGCTGTTTGCTAACGTGGACACTTGGAGGCAAATGCACAGTTTTTTTTTTTTTTTGGAGCTAAGGGATTGACATCTAATGGAGAAACTAAGCTTGCTTCCTTTTTATTTTCCTCGTAGCTGCTCTTGTGCACAGATTGTCATCACCACCACCACCATCACTACCAATACCAATATCATCATCATTGGATATTGATGATTCTGCTCTCAGTGAGAACAGCAATGCCAAGTTGAGATTTCTTATCAAATAGGGGATCTCAGATGATCTTAAGATTCCTGAGAATCCTATGCAGTTCAAAGTTCAGTCTCAGTCTCTCTCTCCCTTCCTCCCTCCTCCCTACTCCCTCCCTCCCTCCCTCCCTCCCTCCCTCCCTCCCTCCCTCCCTCCCTCCCCTCTCTCTCTCTCTGTGTATGTGTGAATACATGTGTAGTGCTGCCTTCTTCTTTGTCTGAGACAGGCTCTCTACTGTTCCTGTCATTTAGGCCAGCTAGCCTGCCTGTGAGCATCTGGGGGAATTCTCCTGTCTCTGTTTCTTATCTTCCTGCAGGAGTGCTGGGACCATAAATGCTCTCCTTACACATCTGGCTTCTACCTGGGTTTTTAAACCTTGGTTCTCAAGTTTGCACAATAAATGTTTTTATCTATTGAGAGACCCACTATCTATCCTCAGACCCAGTCTCTCTTGAAAAACAAAAAAATTCATTTTTCATGTATTTTCTTGTATGCTCAATTCTCAGTGTAATTGGTAGTAATTGATATTAAAAAATTACTCATCAGTATTCAATTATCTATAAATAATTTATGTATGTAATATATAATTATCTGTTAATAATTTGAATTACTTTTTCATGTAAAACATTTTCCCTGTCCAAATTATAAAAATAGGAATCACCCTTGTCTTAAGTCATATGTGTTTGAAGCCTGGACTCTCACTCAAACATAAAGGTCTGGCTTACCCCCTAGTAACAGCAAAATTATATCATGACTCCTGAAAAGGATAAACTCTTCATGAGATAGTATTTATGCCCCAATAAATTAGAAATGTTACTTTGATTACATCTTATTAGAGCTAACTATGGACATTCTTCTGGACTCATGTAGTTTATTTGTACTAATTTATGAAATATTTTGGATTGGTCATCTCATTATATAAAGCACCAAACACTCACCTCTGTGGTACCTGGACATGATATCATGATTTAAACTCTCTAAAGAAAATTCTGCCAACCACGGCTTTCTGTTTGTAGGCCTTGCAGAGTCTTTGTTTGTAATTGAGCACTCATTTAGGATCCTTGCCTCCTCTCCTATGATTTGATTTAAATATTAAAAAATAGTAAATCTCCATTTTGCTTCCTTACATTCCTCTTGGCCATAGTATCAATTTGTTCTAGGCATCTTGACATAAACCAGGTTATGTAAGAGAAGGATTTATATTTTGGGAATGTTGCTGATCAGCTCTGAAAGGCGAGTATAGTGTTTGGGTTGTGGAGTCTTTGCTTCAAGTTGGAGAGAACAGAAATTTGGTTAACTGTAGAAAGATCAGCACTGAAGACTAGGAACCACAGCTGGAGCACATCTCCATGTTTAATTAGGGATGCGTGGGGGAGGCTGGAGGAATGACTGCAGGTCGGAAAAGGTACATTTCTGGGGAGGATTTTATCTGTCCTATGGCGATCCTTAGCTGGCGCACAGTACTGAAACTGCAAGTTAAAATCCAGATATACTGCCTTCCTCCAAAACAGCATAGGGTGGAGGGAAAACAACAGTTGAGAAATGGGAAGAGGGAGGACATTGTATCAAATGTAGCTGTACTTGCCACAATGTATCAAATGCACACTCTGAATTGCTGTACTTGCCACAGTGTATCAAATGCACACTTTGAAGCACTGTTCTCGCCACAATGTATCAGATGCATCCTCTGAAGAGGGGTACTCACCACAAGATGACCTGATTGTTGGTTCTTGTCTTTCTTACTATCAGTGGAAGGAAGGAAACCTAATTAGTTATGTGATTTATAGGATACATGTGCGTTTTACTTTTGTATGTGTGTATGTGTGGTGTGCAGTGTGTGCATGTATGTGTGTGATGTGTGTATGTGGTGTTTGCGTGTGTGGTGTGTGTATGTGGGGTGTGTGCGTATGTGGTACATTGTGTGTGTGTGTGTGGTATGTATGTGGTGCATGTGCCTATGTGGTATGTGTGTGTGGTGTTTGTATGTGGTATGTGTGTGTGGGTTGTGTATGTGGTGTGTATATGTGGTGTGTGTGACTGTGTGGTGTTGTGTGTATGTGGTGTGTGTGTATGTTGTGCTTGTGTATATGTGGTATGTGTGTATGTGGTATGTGTATTTTGTGCATGTGTATATGTGGTATGTGTGTATTTGGTGTGTACGTATGTGGTGCGTATGTGATACGTGTGTGTGGTGTGTATGTGGTGTGTGAGTATTGGTGTGTATATGTGATGTGTGTGTGTGTGGTGTGTATGTATGTGGTACATGTGCGTATGTGTGTATGTGGTGTTTGTGTGTGTGTATGTGTGAGTGAGTGAACGTGCACACTGAGGCCAGAGGGGGATGTTTGCTGTCTACCTTTATTTCTTTCTACCTCATCCCCTTGAGACAGGGCCTCTCCCTGAACCTGGAGCTTGCCAGTTTTTAGCGAGCCTGACCGACTAGCAGTCGCCCCCATCCTGTTTCCATCGATCCTGCCGCTCCTTAGTGGGCGGTTATAGGCACATGGAGCCATGCCTTACCCAGCAAGCATGGTCTCAACACTGTGAAGGTATATTTTAAACAAAATCTCATCAGAGCTGACATTCAGGTCATGCTGACATTGACGCCTAAGGAACTTTCTCTTGTGGGATTTTCTGAAGAGGGCATCTGCTTCTTGGTTTCAGCATCCCTGACTCCTCAGACATTGGTTTCTTCACCCGTATGTGAGGTTAGTAGCAGGATCATATGGAGAGCCGGAGAAGCATGTGGCAGCGATGAACAGGCTTAGAAGGTTTTGGCGAATGTTTGCTGCATCTGTGCATATGCACGCCGCACCGTGTTTCCCAGGCACGAGCGATAATCGTCCCATCCTGCATGCAGAGATATAGGTTGCTAGCTGTCATCCATAGACGCTTTAATTTGGCTGGTGAATTTTTAATTTCTGGCTTGAGAGATTGTTTGATTCTTCCAACTTCTGAATCATCCTAGGGAAGTAGTATCTGCGAAAGCAGCCACATTCACTTGAATGGCTATAGAGTTGCTAAGTGTAAGGGTTGACTGGCTGCCCTGGAAACGTTGTAGCAATGATCAGAAGTGTACAGTTAGCCCAGCGGCTTGGCAGAAATGGGGAGATGGGGGAGTGGCTGCTCCACAGAGCTTCCTGGTTGTAATGAGGGCAGAACAGGTAAAGACAGGAAGAAGCAAGGCTCGTTGGTAGTGATGATGTTGACATTCAGAGGTAGCCAGCAGAGCTGTGTTTTCTCTCCAGAAGTCCTGGCTGTAGTGTGGATTGTGAAGTATTCCTGAGACACTTGGAATGTGTTGGGGACTCCCACCATCTGTCAGAGAGAGGCATGTACAGTATTTATTTGAACACACAGTGCCGAGGTCCCTGCCAGGTTGAAGACACGATGCCCCGTGACGATACACCTAAATGAACACTGTCACATGTAGGCTTCAGTATTTTCATTTTATTGGTCTGACTAGAATAATAAATGTGTGCTGGATTTTAATATATTAGACATTTATACCCTCTTTCTGAATTAAAACTTTAAATTAAAAATGAAAAAAATTGAAAGTTTTATTCTTTATTTCCCCATTATTCTTTGAAGCAATTTTTATGGAATTGGTGGCAGAGAGGTTTTTTAAGCCTAGCATTGCACTGTTTTGTAGACTCTTGGGTGGGAAGGCTTCTCTGACAAGTTCCTCCTTTTCTTTTACCTGTAGAATAATAGCTACACCCTCCCCCCGTGTAGCTTCCTCACGAGCTTCCATCAGTCATCATGACATAGTTCTGAGACAGATAAAGCTACTTCATTGAACATAAACACTGATATCCACCTGCGATGTTCCCACCAACAATAGAGTCTTTCCAGCGGTAGTGTAGATTCTGTTCATCTTGCCCACAGGAGTTTTGTGGGGGCAGTGTGAACATTTCTGTCTCAGCTCATGTTGCTTTTGGGGGCTTTGGTTGCTTGACATTATAGTGTATTAATATTTGGTCTTCCCTGTGTAAAAGCATGCCCATCTTACCAGCCCTCCAACACATTCCTATCTTGCTTGCCTCCTTTTGTGGGCAACGAAGTTGAAGTAGGGAAGAGACTATAATTAATTAATGAGGTAATAAGCGCTGTCTCTAAGCTCCCAATGAGATCTACCTTACCCAGACTCACATTTCTTTATGAAAATATAAGGCCAAAGGGGGAGATTTAGGTTCCAGTAAGATGTGGGAGGAAGAAGAGGATGAGGATGCTGATTCTGTGGTCGGCTCAGGGACTTGATTCCCTGGGCATTTCTTGGGAGGCAGCATCTTCCTGACTGGGAATATCTTATTTTACCGTGTTGGAAGGATCCTCACAACGTTCATAGCCATGTGGGCTCTGGAGGACCACGGCTCCCAGATGATATTTCCCAGAGTATGCAGAATGTGTAAGAGTGGGTGTATGAGCTGGTAGCGGGAACCGAGTGTGGCTGCAGATGGCCCCGAGAGTGCTCCGTGGATTGGTAGGACGGTTCTAAAATTGGATGATGGTGATGTTTGTGCAACGCTACAGAAAGTCATCGAATTAAAATCTTAAAAAAGAGTGAATTTTTACAAATTACATCTTAATAAACCAATAAAAATGCCTGATGTTTGTGATGCTGCTAAAGGAACCCCCTTGGCCAGAGGGGTGCTGTAGACTCTGAAGGGCAGCGTCATATCTGAAGGCTTCCTTACCTATGACCAGAGCAGGGAAGGTGTGCACGGAGGAGACTGAGGGATGCAGGCAAGCTGCCACAGGGGTAGTGCTGCA
The DNA here is from genome assembly GCF_014885135.2 of Alexandromys fortis. NCBI lineage: Eukaryota > Metazoa > Chordata > Mammalia > Rodentia > Cricetidae > Alexandromys > Alexandromys fortis. The sequence goes on from NW_026067949.1 coordinate 41,011,710, forward strand.
GACACCAAACGAGAAGAAGGGTACCATGTCTACGATTGTGACAACTCTAACTAGGCTCTGAAACTCAGGCCCATCTCTCTGCAGAGCTTGAAGGCCGTCTGTCTGAATCACTGTAACTTATTCATTAGTTTCAAAACTGTAGTGCCATTCATTTGTATTTTAATAAATAAGGCTTGACTGGAGATCAGAAAAGCAAAACAGCGACACTGGCCATCCTTACAGACCAGTCAGCAATGACACACACCTTTAATCCCAGTAGCCACACTAGCTTGCCATAGAAACCCCGCGGTAGTGGTGCCTGCCTTTAATCCCAGACCTAGAGAGGATTATAAAACGGGAGGAGACAACTCTTAGGCTCATTCTCATTTTGAGGTTTCCTGGAGGCAGGATCGCCATTTTCGGGCTGAGGTCGAGGTAAGAGCCAGTGGCTGCTGTGCTTTTCTGGTCTTCAGCTTGAACACCAATATCTTGTTTCTGAGTTTTTATTAATCGTGCTTCAGAAAACAATATTTTATAGTCAGAAATCTTACCTTTAAATCCTGTCAGCCCATATAGTTGTCTAAATGACTCGATCCAATGTACTATGCAGGCTTGAGTTCATATAGTAAACCTTACTGCATCACACTGGCATGGCTATAACATACATTAATTAGCATTTTTCTTGTGACTATTATTTAATAATGTGCAGAAAACATTTACCATAACATTTTAGAATTTTGAATCACTTGTGTGTGTGTGTGTGTGTGTGTGTGTGTGTGTGTGGTGTGAGGCATTTCCGAAAGGCTCTGCTGACTTGTATTGCTGAGACTTGAGATAAACCCGCAAGGACTCCCTTAGTAAGGGGAGCACAGGAAACAATTGACACTGTTTCTTGGTTCACATTGTTTCTGAGACATTTCCTGTTTCCTAGTATAATACGGCTTTCCCATGAGAACAATTTATTTGTGAATGGTTAGTTTTGATAGATTTCTCATTGGCACACGTTCTGTGGGGAGACTGTTCGCTGTGCTTTGTAGTAGCAAGCTGTGGTCTTTGTGTGTTAATGGCGGGGGTTGGGGGCCCTGCTTTGGGTGCAGATGCTCCAACTTCTTTTCCAGGCATCGGGAGTTTTCTGTGACATACTACCCCCGAGAGTTCTTTCTTCCATAGTTGGAGTCTTTTTCTTGAAGCGGAGTATGATTCATTTAAGCTGTCAATTTAAGGGAAATCTCATGAATTATGGTGTTTTTAGGGTTGCCTGGTGAGTTCCAGGGAAAGTGGTTCAGAGCAATTGATACTCAGGAGGCTGAGTTACATGGTAGTATGTGATATTGTCTCTGGGAACTGTAAAGTACCATCAAAGAATAATTCTAGAAATGGGAAATGAAGCACTTAGACGGGATAACCTAATCTAATTTGCAATAAAAGGGTGTTCAGATCACATCCGAAATGATGATTCCCACATTCGGCTCTTACCCTCTATATAAAGTGAAAGGAAAAGTTTTCAATTAAAAAGAGAGAGATGTGGGACTCTGAGTTCCTTTTCCATCCCCTCTGATTCTGTAAAATGATAGTGCTTGTCAGTCTGAAGTGCCTTCCCTTCGGAGGCCTGCAAGCCGCTAGAGCTGTTTTTCTCATGCCCTTCTCTTCAAGGCAGTTTTTTTTTTTTTTTTTTTTGCTGGGATCAATCTTATTTTTATCATCCCAACAACCAGTTTTTAGAAACTTCTGGAAACGGAAAGAGAAAAATGAGAATGGCACGGTGGCTGACATTCATTTCAGCGCTTCCCAGTGTGAACATCCGAGTGCTTCTAAAATCCCCTCTCTAAGTATGTCTTATTCTTCTCGGTTTGTCCCGGTTCTCAGTCTCTCTTCTGCTGATTGGATAAAAAAAAAGTTACCGTGTAAAACCTTATCCCCAGCAGAATGACTTTTTGAACTTTTGATCTTTATTTTTGTAGCTCAGAAAGAATGAAGCTCCTTTTTCCCTTCATTCTAGTCACTCTAACCACAGGTCATGAAAAACTAGAGCAGGGCAGACCTCTAGGGGTTGCGCAACATAAGCCCCTCCTGGTATAAAAAGATGAGGCCGAGGCTCCAAGAGTTAAAGGGCTGGTAATTTATTTAGCTCATTGGTGTTTGCCTAGAGTATGTGCAGCCCTGGATTCTAGCAGAGGATAATCTGGGCAGGATGCTGCACACCTGGAATCCCAGAACTTGGGAGATGGAGGCAGTAGGTCCAGAAGTTCAAAGTCATCCTCTGTTCCTTATCGAGTTAAGGTCAGCCAAGGCCGCATGAGACCCTGTCTCAATAAACAAAAACAAAAACCAAATGAACAGAAGGAGTGCATTGAAGGTGATGTACAGACCGGATGACAGATGTGTGAGAACAATGAAGATCTCTTGATTTCTAGTTCGGTATTTATTGACTTTTCTTAATCTCTGGCTGAAGCCTGTGGGGACAGAACCAAGTGCCAGCCAATGGGTGGAATTATACAGTAGCCAAGTAAAATTTGAAAAGGAATTCTATGTTTCAAGAATTTAGTTGTTTGAGTGAGCCAAATACTGAATGATAATGTCAGGCTCGTAGGCTTATCTGGCCTGTGGTTGTTGTGTGGTTTATGTATGGAGATACCGTGACTTGAAATGACTTTCGGGCTTGTCTACTTTCCTTAGGCCACCACACCATCTACATTGGGGTCCATGTGCCCAAGAGCTACCGGAGAAGGAGACGTCACAAGAGAAAGGCAGGGCACAAGGAAAAGAAGGAAAAGGAAAGAGTCTCTGAGAACTACTCAGACAAATCCGACGTGGAAAACGCCGATGAGTCCAGCAGCAGCATCCTCAAGCCGCTCAGTGAGTATCCAGTATTCTGTGCGCCGCACTCATCGTCGGGAAGAAGCCTTCCAGACTCTCGTGGCCAATGCAGAGGGGGTCAGGAATCCGGGGTGCTCTGTCTCGTGGGTAACGCCTGTAGACATGCTCCTGGTCCTGACAAGCTGATATCTCAGAGCTCATGTGGAAGATTCTGAGTTGATGGTGGAAAGATGAAAGCCAAGTGTGGGCGCAGATGGCACTTGTACGTCCCGAGACGTGAGGCAGGGCAGCGTTTCACAGATGATACAGTGTTTAACCATAGCAATCAACAGTTAGAGGCTCTTGAGGTTGGTTCTGCTTGGAAATCAGTTCTGCCAAGACAGGCAGGATGAGGGCATATGTGTGTGTATGTTCACCGTGCAGATGTCACAGTCACAGGTGACATCCATCCGGATTGTGGGCCGGGTCAGTGATTCAAAAAGGCACGTCAGAGGGGGCATTACACAGTGCAGAGAGGAATGCTGAGTGACACAGCTCTCGGAAGGTCGGCCGTCGTGGATTTCCTACATTGTATAAAGCACTAAGACGGAATGGCAGGGGATCAAAGGACACCCTCGGACTCAGGGGACAAGTAGACCACGGGTTTCGGGGTTTCGGCCTGGGTCTATGCTGCTCTGTGTTTGTTGAGTGTGGCCACTCTTTGACATACGGGGGCCTTGTGTCTGGAATGGGAGTGGATCCGGACGGCGCGAACACGTGCCAGGTGTGGGGAAGACTCCTGGAGAAGACGAACTTAGCGACAGCTTTCCTGCTGGCAGAGCGCTTCAGCAGAAGCCCAGACCCTGCCATAGAATGCATTATGGGCGGCACAGATAAAGATCAAGTTCAGTCACTGCAGGTGATGACAGGCCGAATCAGAATGAACAGCCCAGGGGTGTTGAAAAGTGAGTTCGCAGCATTAAATTAAAGAGGGTGTGAAGCGTAGCGATGTGGATCTCTCATAGGCTCAGCCCCGGAACGAAGCAGGTGGCTTAGGAAGCCGGAAGAGGAGCGACCCAGATGGGACCCTGAATTAATCTGAAGTGTTGGAGCCTTTGGGAATGGCCTTCTAGTCTGAAAAGGGAGTAGGGCGGGTGTGAGCCGTAGGCGGGGTTAGAGGACAGGAGACTGAAGCGGCGCTCTCCTCACGGGAATGCCAGGGTAACTCGTTTTAAAAGCATTCTCCTTGATATATCTCCTAAAATAATATCCTTGAAATGCATATAAAGAGGGTTACGACTAGCAGCTTGAAGAAAAAAGATAATATTCTACTCCAAATAGGTTACTCTGGTTTCTCACTGTTTACTGTCTGTTTTGGCATGGCACCAGCCAGTATCAAAGAGGGCCTCTGCTGTGTTCGTGTGAGAGATTCCCTCTCTTCCCCTTCTCTCTTCTCCATTTTTTTCTCTCTCCTCACCTCCTTTGGCCCTCTTCCTTCTCTCTCCCTCTCTCCCTCCCCTCCCCTTCTCTTTTCTCCCTCTTTTGAGGGCATCTCTTACTCTTTAGTTAATAACAAGAGTGTGTCACCCTGTCTATATTAGAAAGGAGGAGATGCCCTTACCGAAACAGAAGTGCCCAGGAAATTAGAGGTGATAATGATGTGCCAGCGCTTTTGGAAAGGCTGTGCCAATGGTGCTAGTAACACCCAGGTAATTAGGAATGGGTGGCTCAGAAAGAGGCTCAGTCGAATGTGTGTTAGTCATGGAATGCTGTTGCTGTGGCATTTGGGGAGCGGTTTGAACATTGCATGAACCTTCCTGGGCACACTGTCGAAAAATGTGTAAGCATGCTATGGACCAACTGATGAGTGTTGGTTGTTAGCTTGCTGTTTAGCCAAAGATGACTTTGAACTTCTGATCCTTGTGTCTCTATATCCTGAGCTGGGATTATAGGCCTGCCCTGGTTCGTATGATGCTGTAGGCTGATCTGAGGATTCCATGCATGTCAGATGAGCACCAAATGAATACTAGCCTGGTCGGAGGATTTTTTAAAACCTCTTTCCCTCATTTTAGCCATTAGATTTTTTTTAGGTTTAGTTATCTGATTTGGTGCAGAGGTCCTCTAGGTCCTCTTAGAAATTGTGTCATCAGTTTCTCTGCTTCAGCATGAGAGCATCCAAATACAGAAAGACTGGCACCAGTGTGCCAACATCTTTATGAGAAAATGCATGGAAAGCCTGCCTCTTGTTCTGTTGTTGTCTCTCATGGGCAGCCATGTTTTATATCTAGGCCTTCTAAGCTCCTTGCATCTATACAACCTGTCATGTCCTGAAGACGAGGTGCCAAGCATGCTGCCTGGGAATCACGCAGTAATTGTGTCTTGAGGGAAAAAAAAACCCTTAAGCAATTCACAGATAAATAGTAGCTTGATGAGAGGCATCTCCGAGTCCTTCTCTGCTTTCACTTCCATGCGCAGTCCGGCAGCGCTTTCTGTTGGTCGTACATCTAAACTCCGTCTGACTTGGTCCGGTTTTCAACTTGGCTGCTCTGCTTTGGCCCAGGCTGCTGTCATGTCTTGCTTTGCTTTTGAAGTCTTTCTCCACTCGAGGCAGCATTTGGTCATGGTGGTCACGAGCTGGGCCATGTCCCTCCTGTGCTGATGGCCTTAGAGCAGCCTCCGTGCTGTGCATCCTGGCACCCAGCATCCTTCCTGTTGTGCATTGTGCCATCTTGTAATCATGCTGCTGTTATGGACCCTTGCTTCCGAGCTGTTCCCTACTCCCGAGCCTTTGCACGTGCAATCCCAGCTTCCTGGGATGGCCGTACCATTCTTATCTCCCTTGGCTCTCCCCTTTCTTCATCTTCCATTCTTAAGATGCCGCCTCTTCAGACAGGCGGTTCTGGCTCCTCTAATGCTGCTTCCTCAGTGTTAGGGTTCCTCTGCCCCCCTCTGTTTCCTTCACGACACAGCTGCCAGGTTTCTTCAGCATACAGTTTTGTATGGAGTGAATGCTAGAGTGTAAGTTCCATGACTGCAGGCAAGGGTGCAGTGTGTCTTGTTCATTTATTATGACTCCCTAGAGCTGTGCCCGATCCAGAGCATATTTAGTACATGCTCACTGAAGAATATTTGAATGACTGGTTACTAATGCGGAAGAACACAATCATTGCTTTTAGAGTTCTAAGTCTCTCCCACATTCTAAGTGAAAATCAAGGTGATTTTCTTGCGTCCTATCCTAACACATCATCTCTCTGTCTAAACTCCCTCCGCCACCATGCAAAAATCTCGCTCACCCTGACTTTCGATTGTTCTACTTCGGAAAACACCTCATTATTTCAGCTATTTCCAGAACGGTGTTTTGTTCCGGGAAGATGACTCCCAAGTGTGTAGTCGTGCCTTTTGGTTGTAGGTGATGGGAAGAAACCGATGCACGGGGTACACGTATTCATCATCTGTACGTCCAGATGCTCATCACTGGACACAGAGGCCAGGCCACTCTGCTTAGAAGCCACTGTTAAGGAGCCCAGAACAGAATATTCAGCATCAGTTTGAAAGGGAATCAGCCAGAGATTTCCCAGCATTTAGACACACTGGGAAGATGACATAGCTAACAGGTTCATTTAGCTCAGAATAGAGCTACCTTTTCTCTTTCCCATCACTTCTGGCATCAAGATCGGGTTCCTAAGAAGTTGCTATGTGTTCGAGCCTTACACGTTTGGAGCTGTAAGGATGAAGCTAGCCAGCTTCAAATCCCTCCTAAGCTCAGCAGCCCTGTGTCTTCGCATGGCTCCTGTTCTCAGTGTGGTGTCAGGACTGGTGTCCCCGCTAGGGATACAGGGGAAAAATGTGTGTGTGTGTGTGTGTGATGGTGCCACACTGAGCAATGGGGAGAGCAAGGCTGGGGAGAAAAGTGAGGTGGAGGAACAGGCAGGAGGAGAGACAAGGGAATGAGGAGGTGGCGTGGAGTGGGTGGTGGAGAGAAAAGTTAGATTGTGCTCTTTCTTAAAAATAATCCTTTTACCTCCTCCACCATGCACTTTTTCCCCCCTAAGTTAGCAGCTGCCATCCTCTGAGGCGTGCCCAAAATGCAAGGAAAAGATGGTCCTGGCTGCTAGGATCTAGAAGCAGAGCTCACCTCCCCAGTACGGATGGCTTTGGCCTCTGCACTTCATGTTTTGCTAGTGTCCTGGCCTGGAAGATGTTTAGGGGCACTGCTGGCCCCTTTGGGACTGTGGACTCTGTGAAGCAGTGTCAAATGTTAGGAGACACAGATACAAGCAGAGCATGCTGCTCAGTGTGTCCACACGCAGTGTAGCGTGTTTCTGGACCAGCTGGAGCCTGTATCAGCGCAGAGGTACTGACTGCCTCCCGCCTGCAGGTCTGCCCATGATGACTGCACAGTGCTGGGTCAGTGTGTGCGGAAGGGCAGTCTTGTATTCTTTATTCTTTCCTAACTTTTTGGATGGGTCCCTGAATGGATGGGTCTTTGCTACTGGACATTGTTCTGTGAGCCAGGGACAATGGATGGCAGTCTGTGATCCAGCTAGATCCAGGAAACTGAAACAGAGAAATGGGCAGTGGCTTTTGTTTGGGGCATCCGGGTAAATGAACAGAGCAGCTTTTTACCAGAGCCAAGGATTTTTTTTTTTTTTGCTGTGTGACTTCCCTTTCCAGTACTCCCCTTGCCTTACACTCTCTTGGATACATTTTTTGGGGGGGGGAGGGAGGTGGAGTAGGGTAATGGTTTTAGGCACGATTATTGACTTTGATATCATAAAGTACAATTTCTTTAATTATCTGTATGCCAATAGCATTCGAGTAGGTCTAGAGGAGAGAAGCGAGCCTGTTGTGTGTGAGGAGAGGTAGCCCTACTGCTGCCTGCGGAGCACAGACACGGAACGATCAGGCTGCCCCTTTTATCCTCCTTCCCACTTTCTAGAAGTAGGAGGGGCATCTTATCTTTACGTCTGAGCACAGAAGCTTTGTGTATAGACAAATGACTGAAAACTCAAACTTTATCTTTTCTGACGGAGGCTTGCGATGGAGCTTTCTGGAAGGACTGCTGTCTAGAGCACTTATGGCCATGTATTCCACTCAGATGACTTGAGCTGGAAACCCGCCTCATACCTAAAATCAGAGCCTGTTTTGCCTTGCAGTCCCCTTTCCTCATTTGTCAGGGATTATGGTGACATCACATGAGCTCTGCATCTGGCTGACAACATTCAGAAAAGTGTGTGTGTGGTGTGTGTGTGTGTGTGAACACATGTGCACCCGCGTGCACACATTACTGCTCACACTCTTCCACTTGTGGTGTAATATGGTAGGATGTCAGAAGACAACCTCCAAGAGCCATTTCTTTCCTTCTGCTTTGTGTGTTTGGAGGATTGATCTCAGGTCGTCAGGCTTGGCGGCAAGCAGCTTTCTCAGCAGAGCCATCTGTGAACCTGGGCCTATCAAAAATTGCTTGGAGCCATTCTGCCTACCTTCTGCGATCTTATTTCCCCTCTTCTGCATGCAGACCATCACAGAAGCATCGGGCTGGACTTGGTGGAGTTCAGTTCTCGGTAGTTAGCCGTTTCTGTGTGCTCTTTAAGGCCTTTCAGCCTTTCCTTTTACCAGTCATCAGTGTTCCTGCAATTTTACCTTCGACGAGGCACCTGGCTCTCTGTAGACCCTCTGAACTCGCCAGTGGGTGTCAGTCTAGATGTTGGCTGGCAGGTGGAAAGATCACGGAGCTGAGGATTTCCAGGGGTGGAACAGGCAAGTACTGAGCTGCTCGGGTGTGTGGAAAACTGCCCGCGGCTAGTGCCTGCTTACTACACTCTCCTCACATGTAGTCAATAGTTGGGCTGTTCTATACTCTGCAGACAAATGGGTTTGCTCCCTTCCATGAAAAGAATGCCCCCCTCTTCCTGTTTCTCAGTGAAATGAAAATGTCTAGGGATTTGAGGCAGCGGGAAAAGGAAAAAGGTTTGACATATGCTACCGAGTTCATTTGTGCAACCATATAATCCTCCTGCGGCGCAAAGATCTTTTATTCTGGTGGTAGTAGTGGATGTAAGATGGCCAAATCACAGTACTCTGTCCATTTGAATATTTTAGGCAGCCCAGAGTTTGTGAAATGTGCCTCTCTCAGTCACCTGGATGGGCCCTCCGAATGGCAGTTCTTCATTTCCTGTTGCCATTGGCTCCTCAGTTCCAGCTCACTGTGCCACGCGATGAGATGTAATGAGTAGTGTGTGTCCATGCTGTGGGAGAGTTGATGCTGTTGCTATTTATGGTGACTCATGAGGTCAGGAGGCCTCAGAGGGTTCTGGTACACTCTGGGTGCTGGGCATTTGGAGGGCTAAAAAGAGTTTCTAACTTGGATTGGAGACAGGGGAAAACCAGAAAGCTGTGTGGAACTTAAGATAGGAGATCTCTTTAGGGAGGTAAACAGAGTCTACATGGCTGACCCAGGCATCGCCACCTAAGCAGAAGTCAGGATGTGTCCTGTGGCCTGGGGTTAAAGACTGAAAGGCAGGAGGCTGGAGTGCGTGCATGTGACTGGAACTCAGTTGAAGAGTGACAGACACTGGCCAGGATCTTCTTGGAATGTCATTCTGTTTAGGAAACTTGTCACAGGGAAGGAAGTCACTTTTGAAGGACACGGGTGCTTAATACCAGGGATTTAAATGCAAGGCTTTATGAGTATGACCTGTAGAAGCAGAAGTAGTGGGGGCGAGAGACCGGGGCATGCTCTATCCAGTCTCTAGAACTCTTTCAGGAACATTCTCACGTGTAGGAGTCTTGCTTTATACTTTTATGGAGGTGTTGTGAACACGGAGTCCTCAAGTTCCTGGTCACATCTTTGGCTCTTTCCTGTTCTTTCTCCTCCCTTCCCTTGGTGTGTCTTTGTTTCTCCAGTTTCTCTTGTATTTCCTCCTTGCTCTGAATTTCTGGTCAGTCTTTTCTTAGTCAAGTGTGTTTTCTGCCACTGGCCTCCTCTTTGAAATAGAAGCCTTCCTTCGAGAAGGTCCTGCCAGGTACCCGAAGGACTCATTCCATTGAGTCTCTCCCCTTAACAATAGAAACTCATTGTCTTCATTCCCCAAAGGGTTCCTAGATATTGAAGATTAGATTGACTGTGGGTCAGAGCTTATACTTTCCTTCTTTTTGGTAGTTTAACTAAAGTTGCAGGCTTACCTTGTCTTAGTGAGGCCTCTTTAAGTTAATTTGTACCCATTTGTAAGGTTTTCCAGGTTTCTGAACACATGTGGTAGTACCTACATATATCACACAAGCTGTCACATGGACTCTATCATGTCCTGGTTAGTGTCGTCTCTTCAGCTGTATTGTTAGAGCCCTAAAGGCACCATCTGTATCCTGGACATATTCTGAAATAGTGGATCCTTTGAGTGAATGGCTAAATCACTTATTAACCGAATATATAGTCTATTGAAGAAAATAAAAATGTGGAGGTAAGGGTGGCATGCAATTTAGTCAATATTAACAGTCATCTTGGTAGATTAAAAAGTTGTTGCCAATTCAATCCTGGTTGAAATGTGATTAAAATAGAAATCACCAATTAGCCATCTAAATGGACAGGTTCAATAGTGGTGAAATGAGAAAAGGCTAGGAAAAATATAGTTATGTTTATATTATAGCTCCATGGCTTTGTTTTGCGATAACTAATTTGCATATGTCAGATATTTTCATGATCTCAAAAAGTAGATAAAATGCTACCCTTTATATATTTTTTTCTTGTGACAAAAATATTAAAATATGAAAATCTGCAGGCCAATGTGAGTATCCAAAATATTATGATATGTCTTTAAGGAAACAGAGCTTTCTGTGTTGGTTGGTAAGCCTGGCCATGTGGAAGATTGTTTAGTTAGTGTTCATGTTCCATGGTGCAGAGTGAGAACTGTACATGAAGGAGGTCACTTATAGCAAGTGCTGTGTGTTATGAATGTGTCTCCAAGGCTGTTCTTACATAGAGAACTCTAAGAATTGCCTCTACTGACCTAATGGACACATCAATAAAGTACTCCCCAAGGTTTAGGGAGCATTATGGAACAGAGGGCAGAAAGACTGCCCAAGTCCGAAGATCAGGGAGCTTGTTGTGACATTGTATCTCCTAATAATGTCAGAAGCTGCACTCTTAGAATCTTACCAGCATGACTGTCCCATGTGAGCTGAAGAAGAATGATACACCAGTTCGTTGGGGGAAAAATTCACGAGGCCTCAACCCTACACAAAGGAGTATAAGCAACTGAGTAAAGCTGGGAGCCAGAGAGATGGTCCTCCCCAGGGAGGAGCACAGCAATCGGTTGTCTGGTGTCCATCAATCAACACTGAAAACACACCGACACGTAACTTTATACAGACTGAACAGGTTATGTATGCATACATGAAATAACAGTGAAAAAGAGGCCTTGAATTTGAAGCAGGGTAGGGAGGTGAATGCAGGAGAATTTGGGGGGGGGGAAGAAAGGAAGAAAAGTTGTAATTATGTTATAATCTCAAAAATTATAAAAGAAGAATTGACTCTGTGTGCGTATCTGGCTTGCAGATTAAGGTTTATGTTGGTTTCAGAATGAATTTAAATGATTTTCTTATGTTCTCGGAATTAAGAAAAGAATCCTGAAACACCTCTGGATTCATGTGTTCTTCATGTTTGCCAGAGAAGCAGAATTCCACTTTTTAGTCTTTATGGTTGAGCATGAGTTGTTTGATAACTTTTTCTGATGGTGGTAACAGTGATCCAGCACTTCTGACTCACTCAGCCTCAAGAACCTACAGATAGCTGTAAACCGAAGACAGCTCCCCATTCAATTAGACTTTACTACTTCCTATGAAATTGTTAAATAACAAAACAAACCAAAGAAATGGGCAAGACCACTGTGCGCCCAGGCCCCATACCTTCCTCCTGAAAACCAGAGTCCCATAGGCTAACCACGGCTGGACATTGTTACTTCAACCTAGTTTCGAATAGCCTTACCCGAAGATTTCTAGAAATAGTTTGTTTTTTGCTGTGATTATGAAATTATTATAGTGAGTCTGTTACTAACTCCTTTATTCTTACACTTTATTATTTATTTGTGCTGATTTAAAAGTCAGCAGTAAAACCTTTCTGCTATTATGAGCTAGGGCCTGCCTTATAGCTATGCTTTTCTTACTACTTTGAATCTTTTGAGTTAGGACCAGCAGCATACTATATGATAAAGAACCCTAGCTTTTTAAAAGATCCTCTAGGTCTTCCCTGGTCGTCAGCATGGACACATAACTCCATGCTTGTACTTGCCTGGTCTGCATGAGGCTCTGGATTTGGTCCCTAGCACTGGTTAAAAAAGAGACGACTGTAATCTTCTAGCAGGTCGTTGAATTTAACCCTACAGTTCAACTTACGCCCTGTATAGGAGGCTCCGATGAGCAGCAAGGTGTTCACGGTTCTCACTGCCGCGCTGCTATCCTGAGCGTCCACCCCACTTGGCAGTCTGCCTGATGACAGTGGAAAGTCAGAGCGAGGCAATGGGACTTTTTTTTGGGAAGACAGCTGGCACTAGGGGAATTTTTGTAGGCAGTGAACCATTCTTTAATTGAAACCACTGGATGTGGTTAGTAGTTTATTTTAAAAACACCATATGTTAGTTCATTCCTATAGACTGCGACAATCATAGTGTAATCAAAGGCTGTTTGTGACATTTCTCTTTAGTGTTCATAAAAGAGTGGCTTGCTTCCTTGAGATCCTGAACCCCGTGCCAAATGCCAGCACATTGGCAATTACGGTTTTGCTTTCAGGCAATTGTGCAACTCTTTTGAGTGTGTGGTAGGTTTTTATTTATTTTTTTGTCGCTTTCACTAATTTGACATTTTCTTAAGTGAAAAAAATATTTCCTCAGATTTTTTTTTGTTGTTAGGTAAACAAAACCTTGACTCCTTTTTCCATGGTTCCCCTGAGAGGAGGAAGCTAGCTAATGCAAGCGAGGCCGTGCTTTGTGTCTCCTGGCTTCTTGGCCAGGGAGCCGAGCGAGTGCATGAGCTCACTGATACATGATCTATTTGTATGAACTGTAAGCTTGCGGGCTTGTCATCATCCTTCATGGTTCTGGGGCAGTCACCCTGTTAGCCACTATAATAGCGAAAAACAGAGAGGCGGCCAGATCCCCAAGCCTACTTTTCAGTACAGTACAACACAATTCAATTCAGTTCAGTCTAACCCATTTAGAGCAAATCCTAGAAATATTTACAAAGCACTCCTGTCCGTGTGTAACCCAGGGTCAGGGGCTTGAAGGGTGACAGTGTCTTAAACACTGATGGCTTATGGGGGATAATGGCACAGTCAGAGATCTATAACAGTCGTGCCATGATTGGTGGGGGATTTATAGACAGTCTCCTAATCACCTGAGCTGAGTCTCACGGAGCAGGAAAGTGTCCTGAGTTAGAACAGGGATGGAGAGGCGCTGGCTGTTTTGACCACCTCTTCATTTAGGAATGGACCCCGATGGCAGGCGATGAAACTAAGAGGCTTCTACCATAGTGCCCATCTATTCTTAAGATGAAATAATGCTGACGTAAGCTGACCATTAAAGTCCATTTTGGAGGACTGTTTCCTAGTTTGCCTCTCAACCACGTTTTACCTTCTTCCTTAATTTCAGAACCCCAAATTCGTTCATAGTAAAAATGTGCCAAGAAAAATTCTTGGTTCCCCAGATTTCTGGATGACTAAGGGATTGCCACATGGCTCAGTCCTGACCAGTAAGATGCAAGCTAAGTGAATTGCTTCATTTTTGGGAGATATGTATTGGCTCCCGACAGAGATCAACAACCTTCATACTTGGCAGTGTATACTGTGGATGAGCATTTTGGGTGGATTATTTGCTCCATGAGTAGTGAAAACTTGTCATTTCCAGGAAATCTTAACCTTGTCACTGTTGATGGTTGGCCAGGATAGTTTACTGCTTACGTTTGTGTATGTCAGCTATACACACAGATATATCTCTCCTCCTTTTCTCCATATTCAAGGGAGGATTATAAGAAAGGATGAGTGACCTGTGTATAGAATGACCTGAATTTCACTGACAAGAGCTTGCCGATAATAACAATGTTTATTGAATACAAACTATTTTCTCGGTACCAATTCAATAGCTGAAAGTCCACCATCTTAATTTCACTCATGAAAATCATGAGGGCAGCGACCTCCCTCTGGTCTTGAGGGCTCTGAAGTTCACAGAGGTGGGTGAATCAACCTTATACAGTTCGTGAATGGATTGCTGAGAGGCGTCTTTGTGACTCAGAGCATAGGCTAGGGGCCCCTGCACTACAGTGATTGTGAAAGAGGTTGGCTTAGGCTCTTGGACAATTGTGTGCTTGAATGAATGAAATTTAGGGGGAGCACTGTGTACATCTAAACGCGGCTGGGGTGTTGCCACCAGTTCTTTACTTTCACCGTAGGTAGAGCGATCCTGATGCTAACAAAAATGTACGAAGGAGCCTTTCTTCCCCCTCCATAGTATCCTCCAAGTTTAACCCAGAAATCTTTTAGACTTAGATACTGAAGATCTAATATACATCTTCTTTTGATAGTAATTGTGTTTGCTCTAGGAAAAAAATATAAGTGGGATAAATAAAATAGATGTGATGAAATAGCTTAGGTAGATCTTACCATGGGCTGATAGTTTTCCTGTCAGTCTGTCTGTTTTCTGTTAGTGCCTGTCTGTCCACCTTTATTGGTTCATTCACCCATGGCTTGACTTAGTCACTCATGTTTCCCTGCTCCATGAAAGTCCTCAACCCTCTAGCTTATTCCCATTGAACAAATCAAGTCAGAAGTTACTGTAAGGACTCTGGGGGGACCCCCTCTGTAGACCCAGCAACCCCTAGCATCACGCCAGTGTGAGAAGTATGAGGTGCCTTGCTAGGGTATATAGATCAGTGGGTCTCAGCCTTCCCAATGCTACAACCCTTTAGTACCATTCCTCATGTTGTGGTGACCCCTGACCATAAAATTATTTTGTTGCTGCTTTATAACTGTAATTTTACTAATGTTATGAATCATAATGTAAATACCTGATATGCAACCCTTGTGAAGGGATCATTTGACTCTCCACAAAGGTGTCGAGACTCACAGGTTGAGAACCACTGATCTTGATCATTATCTAGAATATTCATCACAGGCATCCCAAGTGCTGTGTTATGCTGGGGTTATGATAGTGAGCAAAATTAAAGATGGGCTTTCCTTAGGGAGACGATTGTCTGGTAGTTGCTAATAAGCCACTCACAGAGGTAGATGGTAGAGTCTACTGTTCTTGCTCTGCCAGTCTGTTTAAAGCGAAGTTGCTAGGTACAGATGCTCTGAGAAAGCCAGGGTTGAGCTAAGGAAGAGAAAAGACCCCAGACGAGGCTGTGGGCCAGGAGGAAGATGGTGACTCAGAGCAGCGTTAATTCAAGATGAGCCTCGACACTGAGCGTGTAGAAGAGCCCGATAGAGAAGAGATTGATTTGGAAAATAATAGCATTCCCTTTGGCCAGTGTTAGAGAAGATTTAGAATTTCCAGTGCCTGATAAATGCCCATTGCATAAAGCACACAGTACGTTAAAGTACTGATTTTAAACTTAGTTTGAAAAGAAACTTCCATTAATTTTTTTTTTTTTAAAATCCCCAGAACGACCTCTGACTCACTTGGAATCTTCTTTTCCACAAATACTGTTTCCTGAAAGTCTGATGTGTCAAATAAAGCATCTCCCAGTAAATGACCAGTGAGTCTAGCAGAAGCTTTTGTCATCCGCACGAGAAGTAGGAACTTGCCTTCTTGAGTGCACAGGGAGCTTTGTCTATTTTGACAGAACGCTCAGTTGGCAGCCAGGAAACATCCTGTTGCGGACACCAGTTCTACCAACCAGAAGCACAGAACATGGAGGGAAAGAGCATTCCAGGTAAAGATGAGCATCAGGAGCGCTGGCTAAGTCACCCACAGACCTTTCCTATCTGTGGCTCATCTGGATCGAGTGACAGGTCAAGAGGACACAAAGCCCTGGTCCCGCTGCAGCTCACTCAGTGATGCCCGTCCAGATTCATTGTCACATGTATCACCCAAGTACAGAAGCGTGTCTGCCGTGTGACTTACACCAGGGTTTTTGTTCTTTAGTTTATTCTGTCGTCGTCAGGCCAAGAAGAGAAATGGGTGATACGTCTTGTCTAAAAGAGAAAAGGTGCAGTGCCAGTGTGTTTTTTGTTTCATTGCATTTTTGAAGTCTGTCATCAGGAAGTATGTTTTTTTTTTTTCCTGAAAAGAAATCAGAAGAGGCCCCCGGAGGGTGTCATCAACCTGACGAGCGTGTTTGCAAGAGCGCTTTCTTACTGCGGTGCCTCTCTACCGCCCTGTCCCCTTTCCTCCGGCTCTGACTTTTCTATCAGAGTTATTTTGGATGGAACTGAAAGTTATTCTGAGACCTTTGTGTGAAGTTCAAAGCCCGTTCAGGGAGTCAGTTAAGCTGAATTTGACCATACCTTGCAAAAAACATTTTATTTTACTTTTGTTGTGTAAATAACACAGAGAGGCTTCCATACGTAAAACCCTAATTGACCCATAACTCTGCAAAAGTTATCCCTGCTGTAGAAATGTTGTCACAGTTTCCCACAGGCTTGTAGCCTTGCCTGGGGTCACGCTTTCTCTTTTGGAGGAGTGGGGATTTCGATGAGGTCCTTGGACTTCTGGCCTGGATCTAGCTGTACCAGTGGTTCTCAACCTGTGGGTTACGACCTTTACACAATCACATATCAGATATCCTGCATATCAAACATTTACTTTGTGATTTTATAAAAGTAACAAAGTTACAGTTATAAGGTAGCAACAGAATTAATTTTATGATTGGGGGTCACCACAGCATAAGGAGCTGTATTAAAGGGTCGCAGCCTTAGGAAGCTGGAGGATCTCTGCTCTATACCGTATCATGAAGTTGAAATACTGGAGTGATGAGGCTGAAGACAAGGAGCGTGTGATAAGTGCAGGCGAATCCTGGATGATCCCGTTATTTCTTTCTTGGTGCTTTCAAAGTTAGGACATCACAGCTGTGGGTTGTTGGGTTTCACTTGATTGGCCTAAAGTCAACTAAGTCCTAGAAGAGGCTCCTTTGGAGATCAGTTGCCTTGGAAACAGATGAGCATAGCTGTGTAATAACTTTCACTGTGGCTAAAATTCCAGCAGTTGGTGGCAGTTGTGTCTTCGTGAAGGGCATGGGCACATTGTACTTGGACTTTCCCGTTGCTTATCAGTCTGCCTGTCGCTGTCATTACAGGGGCCATCCCTTTTCCCACCTGCCTTTCAGGCACCTTTTGCTGTTTCCAGTTCTTTCGTGAGCCCAGAACCTGCAGAAGTCACTTCATGTGGTGCTTGTCCTGTGTCGCTATAGGGCTGCTTGTTGGTTCCCGACTGCTCAGCCCCGAAATAATCACACAGAAACCATATTATTTAAATCACTGCTTGGCCCATTAGCTTCTTATTGGCTCTTACATTTAATTTAGCCCATTTCTATTAATCTGTGTATCACCACGTGGCTGTGGCTTACAGGCTAAAGTTCTGTCTTGCTCTGGTGGGGCTACAGGACTTCTCTCTAACTCCGCCCTTCTTTCTCCCAGCATTCAGTTTATTTTCCCTCGCCTACCTAAGTTCTGCCCTGCTATAGGTCCAAAGCAGTTTCTTTATTACAGAGGGGAATCCCACATCAGTCCGAGCCTACCAAGTAGAATGTTAAGAAGTCACATAGACTTCAGTAGGAACTCATAACTTCTGAGTAAGGCTTTTGACCCTGTAAAGACACCTACCTCTGTTGTGGGATATTTCTACACTCTGTGAAGATATATTGCTGTGATTGGTTTAATAAAGAGCCAAACAGCCAATAGCCAGGCAGGGCGTATAAGTGGAACTTCCTAGCAGAGAGAAGAAGTAGGAGGAGATAATCGAGGTTCTGGGAGAAGTCAATGAGCCTTAGAGGGATTCTGACATACAGAATGAAAGAAAGGTAGACAGCCATGAGGCAAATTGTAGTTTAATATAAATGGGTTAATTTAAGCTACAAGAGCTAGTGGAACAAGCCTAGCTTTTATAATTAGTGAATCTTCATGTCATTATTTGTGAACTGGTGGCCCGAAGAAATATCCTACTACACACCTCTGTGACCGTGTTTGATTTTCTTAATAAGTTGGAGCAAATCTAAAGACAGCACCATATCCTTCTCTACAAATGAAGAAAGAAATATTTATGGAATCATAGTCTGATTTCAGATTTCTTTATTAATAGTTAATACGTTTTTTTCTTTTAGACAAGCTCATATAGCACAGGCTGATCTGAAACTCACTATGCAGTAGATGAAGATGTCCTTATGATGCTCATACTTTTACCTCCAGAGAGCTAGAATTACAGACAGGAACTAAGAGGCCAGGTTTATGTGGTGCTTGGGATCAGATCCACAGCCTTCTTCATTTTAGGCAAGCACTCTGCTGTGTTATATACCCCGAGCTCCTAGATCTTAGTTTGTGTATTGTGTAAATATGATATGATAGACATACAGCATGAGGTTGCTGTGAAGTTTAAATGAGCTATGATGCCTTCGAAGGGTACCAGCAAGGAATCAGGCTCTGAACATGTTAGTTATTATACTGCCTTTCTTTGTTTTATTCGTACATTAGCAAGGAACTCCAGCTCCTACTTCATCACCTTTGAAAACAGCAGCAACTCCTTGTCTTTCTTCTTCATGTTGAAGCAACAGATAGGCTAAGTTATTAGTGAGTCAGGGCAATGGGGTTTTGAACTGAAGCTTTAAGAGATTCTGTAGGCATGTTTGATTCCTAGACAAGTCAGCAAATTATTCTAAAAATGGAGAAACACCTACCATCCCTATTATTAAGAGCTCCTTGGTTCTAGCCCAAATTTAACTTTAAAAAGACAAGGAAAAAAATCCAACTCTCTCTGGATGACATTAATAGTATGCAAATACTTTGGGATACAGCAGCAAATGTTTTGCACACAGTTGTTAGAGGCACACAGCAATCTTCCTTCTTGTTATCAGGGACATGAAGAGAGCATGGGGACCCAGCTCGCGAGCTCCCTGGGCAGCAATCCATCTGTGCTGTCTTCCAAGTAAATCAGTTTAGACTAAAAACTAAGCAGTGTGGGGACTGGAGAGATGGCTCAGCAGTTGCAAACACTGACTGCTCTTCCAGGGGAACTGGGTTCAATTCCCAGGATCCACATGGCAGCTTAAAACTGTCTGTAATTTCAGGATCCAACACCCTCACAAGACGTACTTACAGACAAAACACCAATGAAATAAAAATAAATAAAAATAACTAAATAGTGTGTTGTATTAAAAATGTGAACTAATGAATATTCTTTGAGTTGGAATGATTCCCCAGAGAGCACCCTTGTTTTCATCAGGCCTCTTCCCTTCAGAGAATCTTGCTAGAACATTCTAGAGAGTTAGGTATGGAAGGGTGGTTGCCTCTGCCCCTCACTGTGCAGCCCCTCAGCTTGCCTGCAGGGGTCCTCAGTGTTGCATCATAGTCGGTGTGTTCGTGCAGGTTCACTTGTTCAAACATTCTTCTGCTTTGATCAGAAACCTAATACTAATTGTCCTGTACATAGCGCGTGATTGGGTCAGGGTGTGCTTGTGTGCATACATTATCCTGGGAGGTCTTCAGAGATTCCTCCTGCTTTCCATGAGTAAATACGGATCTGAAAGATGAAATGAATTAAACAAGGAGAAGGGCACGTGTGAGAAATACTCAGGCCTGGTGCTCTTTTCATAATGCTTAAATTCCTATCTTCCCCTGAGGTTGAATTAGGTAATTGGATAGCTAATAGCCGCTCATATTGCACAAAAGATTTCAGATGACTTGTGCTTTTATTATGTAAAACTTTGGTGAAAACAGGAATTAAAACCAAGGAGGCCACAGAATACGCAGAACCATTATGGCCAACGTTGTTCCTGGAGTTGGACTGAATTTGCCTGAGATTCCTGGCAGTCAAGATGAAAAGAAAAGCATAGTTGTATATTTCATATCATAAAAGGAAAAGCATACTAAGGAGCAGAGGTTTTATTAGGATTATATTCTAGAGTGATGGTTTCACTGTGGCTTTAGATAAGAGGCAATATGAATAACAGTAGATAAGGTTCTTGTTCTGCTTTCATTGCTGCTGTGAGAACTCACGCTGGCAAAAGCAACATAAGGGAGGAAAGGGTTTATTTCAGCTCATAGGTCACAGTCCATCACCCAGGAAGTTAGGGCAGGAACTGGAAACAAACTGGAGGACTATTCCTTGTTGACTCATGAACAGATCCATGCATAGGTAGCCTCTTCAGCCCAGGACCACCTGCCTAGGGACTGGTGCCACTCACAGTGGACTGGGGCTCCCTGCATCTCTTAGTCGAGACCATGCTCTGTAGATATGACCATAGGAAGTCTGATCTGGGAAATCCCTTAGTTGAGACCCCTTTCAGGTGTTTCTAGGGCTGTTATTAAGTACATTTTAAAGCTAAACAGGAATATAAAATTGTTTCTCAAGCGGTCTGAAAATTGTTGGGTGCCCTCTAAGAATTTGGCTCTGTTAGAAACTCTGGATACTTTATTTCACCTTCAGAAACATTTCATCACGACGAGTTTGCTTTTTAAAGGATCATTGTGTCTATTTAATGACAGGGCATTCAGTGTCAAAGAGCCCATGCTATTTCCTCAGAGCCGCATGGCACCCTCGAAGCCAAGATTTTGCAAATTACACATGGGCCCTGTAGGATCTCGAGCCCGTACAGTTTGCACCTTCTCATGCTGCTTTTGAGGTTTCAGTGAGCCAGGCTGACTAAATGCAAATACAGCTGGCCCTCTCTATCTGTGGACTCTTTTATCCTGGATTCAACCAAAGGCAGGTCAGAAATACTTGGAAGAAGAAAGGCTATATCTGCATTGAATATGTGTAGACCTTTTTTGGTCAGTGTTCTCTATGCAACTGCCTTTTCATTGTGTTAGCTATTATAAATAACCCAGAGATGGTTTAAGGGGAGAATATGCTACTGTGCCATTTTATATAAGAGATCTGGGCATCTGTGAAATTTGGTATCCATGGAGATCATGGAACCAGAACCCCTCAGATACCGAGGGACAGACTGTGTATCATCTTCTGGTGGTTATGCGTTATCCAGGAATACATTTTAGAGGGTAGTCTTTGTAAACACCAGTCTCACATCCAGGCTTTGGTAGGAGGTGAGTAGTGGGAAAGAAAGCTCATATTCTGGGGCTTCTGAAGCCCCAGATTGGAGACTGGCAGTCATGACTATGTGTTGTGGCTGTTTAAGACTAAGTGCTTTAAATGCGTTACCATCTTCAGCCCTTCCTAAAAGCCAGCAAGGAAGGTATTCTTGTATCCCCACTGCAGGGGAAGAAAGGGAGGCTCTCTGAGGTTAAATGACTCCAAAGTGAACATATGTCCAGCGGCAGGATTCAAACATGGACCACCCTTCCTCTGCTCAGTGTAGGCTTACCATTTTCCTACAGGGCTCCTCAAAACAAGAGGGAAAATTAACAATTTCTTGTGAGTCTGTTCGGTCCTAATCTGGACTCTTGCCTGGAAGAGAGATCATTTTCCCTTATAGTATACACATGTGCTTGTACACAGAACCCACACACAGACACACACAGACACACACACAGACACACACAGACACACACACAGACACACACACAGACACACTCCGCAGGGAGACCTGTATTCTCCTCCAGTTAGGTGGAGTGGAATTTTCCTTCCGAGGCTGCTGAACCAGCTTCAGCGTGCGCTCCACTCTAAGCGGAGACAGTCCTTCCTGCAGAATGTGAGTGCTGTGAATTTCTTGGAGGATTCTAAGGAGCATGTCCTGATGAGTTTTCCGCAACCCCAGAAAGGCACTAAAACCATTTCTCCGGATTTCATTTGATGGGGTCTCTAAGGATCCCACCAGGGTAAACTGAGTGCCAGAAATAGCGATGTCAAAAACTGATATGAACAAGTTTAATTTTAGAGAATGGAGCAAAAGTAATAATCTTAGTTTAGAATAGTTAATTCAGAGCAGTTCTTTTTGACAGCCCTTAAATACTGATCAATTATGTAAGTGACACCATTCTCCAATAATGATAACCACACTTCTGCCAACCCCACAATAACAATGCTAGCAGAGTGTTGTTGTTCTGAGGACTTGATAAGTGACTCACTTAACCCTTTTCTGCAAAACTGTTAACTCTGTAGATGAAGAAGTGTAGGCAAGTAAGCAACTTAACTGAGCACGTAGCTGTTGGACGGCTGACTCGTGGCCGGGTTGCTGCATGGAAGGCAGGTTCAGATTAGGTGGAGATCCTTAAACTTCAGTCTGTGGAGAGGTCAAATGCAGCGAGGTGAGATGCACACGCTTCTAAAAGTAGAAGCAGGGAAGGGTGGGGCAGGGAGCTTAGGGGAAGGACGGCTCCCCCACCCCTACCCCTGCCTGCTTGTCTTCCTGATGTTATTCCTCACGGCCATAGTATGAAAACATGAGCTGTTTCTGTTGTACTCAGGGAATGACAGAGGTGGTGAAAAGTCCAGAGTGCTGTGCTCTTATGATACTGTTCTTGACAAATTGTCTCACCAGGACATGGTTTGGGATATTGATAGCAAGGTGATTTTGGCCAAAGTCCACTTTCTCCTGAAGCTGAAAGTTGAACTGAGGATTCTAGAATTCCTTTTAGTGATAAATAAAAAAAAAGTGGCATAACATTTTGAGAGATAGTTGTTTTAGGAGAAACATGCTGGTTAAGTTTGCATGCTGGAGTCGGACCAACCAGGGTTAGATGTCCGAACCTGAACTGGTTTGCCAACTTCTCTAAATCTTCGTTTTTTCATGTGAAAAATTGGCACACTATTCCCAAACTCATGGATTGCCCTGGTGACGTGGCTTGGGTAGTAGACAGGGCTTAGCCTAATGATTGACGAGCTATAAGCCCTCAGAGTATGCGTGCTATGTAAGATTGCTCATCGTAAAATGCGATAAACCGGGCTGAGTCCATTCAGATAAAATCGCCTGCAAAGACTCAAGCAAACACTGATGAGAAGTGGCTTACCAAATGGAACATTTCTAAATAATTTTGTTAGAAGTCGAGTACTCAGATGCAGTTGGTGTCTCTGAGGCCTGTATGCCCTTGTTATCTGGTCCCAAGGGGCTTGTTTGAACCTGAAGGAGGTGGAGAGGGCCGGTCCTGTGATGATCTGAGGAGCGCAGAAGGAACGGTCCAGTCCTTTCTTTCATGTTTTGGCTTTCAAATCACCAAGCCTTTGAACAGGAGTTGGCGTGGGTAGTTGAAATTTTCTTCCGGCTCTCGTACTCTTTCACTCAAAATTAGTTTAGGTCTCATGAAAGTCAATAAATTAATTTTTAAAAAGTTGTCAGAAAAGAACTTAAAAAAATGTCCCTTCGCTTCAAGTAAAGCAAGGATCAAATGGAGACTAACTCCCAAGTAGGTTGCCTGAGATTGTGTTTTTCTCTCTCTTGGGGCCAAATGACCCTCATGTCTGCCACCCATTCTTTTGGAGAATCAGTTTCTCATTCATAGGCCTAGAATCCTTTGCTTCCTTCCTTGATTGAAATAAAAATTCTTTGCAGCAGCAGGAGCAGCCCCAGAGGAGCAGGCACAGGAAATGTCTTTGTTTCAGTTGTGGCTGGCCGGACAGCCCCATTCCAAGTGGCTCTGAGCTGTCACTGAGTGAACGTATGAATGGAACCAATGAATAGGGCAGAGCCATCCAAATCAGAGAACACATTTTCTCCCTTCTCCTACAGAACCAGTTTGTTTTGAGCAAAGGGTCATTTACAGTGATGATGTGGTTGGCAGGATGCCTTGTCACTACTTTCTGTAATACTTCCCAAAGAGTTTCCTTTTCATTTGGGACTTTTCCCTTGCAAGTCTAGTGACAGGGAGGGATGGCTTCATGTGGGATGCTGTCTGACTGGTTTTGCGTGCTTTAAGCTTTCACGATAAAATAAAATATTGGCTTTGTCACCCAACACAGTCTCTCTCTCTTGCAGTCTTTCATTAGAAGAAAGCAAGTTTCCTCGTAGCATTTCATACACACGAGTTTATGCTGGTCTTGTCCTTCCCCACTTCTCCTCACCTTCTCTTGTCCCTGATCCTCACACGTCCCTACTCCTGGTAGCCCCCTGACATTTTCATGTCACAATTATGTTCTCTTACTCTTTCCTCTCCTCACCCTTGAGAGCAGAGAGAAGCGTCAGAAATTGCCTTCTTCAGTCCTGACAGTTAACAGACCAGATAGCTGAGGGCAAAGTGACTTGGTCAGGGTGGCACAAACAGTTAACTCAGGCCTGTGGCACTGAAGCATGGGTTTTCTCCACCACACCACACTTCCTTCCTTTGCTGGGCTGTGGCTTCCTAATTCCTACACAATGACTTGCCTGGACCACAGCACCACATCTCTCACCAGCATCAGAACTTGAGAAGAGGGGAAGGATTTTCCCATCATTCTTGTGCATGCTTCTCAATGGAACTGAGGGTGGGGTTTCCCTCTGCCAAGTGAGGATGTAGTTGATGGACTCCCCTGAAACTTGAGGACCCCAGTAAAGTGCACACACACATGATGGAGCGGAAGTTCTCCAGGCAGTTAGAGAGAGGGAGCACAAAGTAAACCCAGGGATCTCCGCCAGTGACAGCCTCTGAAGTGATCATGGGAGAACCGGCATAGTGAAGGTTTTGGCTTCTCTTTCTCCCCCCCCCCCAACTTATTTTGAAAAACAAAAGCGCATAGCTTTATAGGTATTTGTCATAGATCATACTAAGGCTATGTGTTCATGTCTCTCCATTTCCCCAGTGGTTGCGGTTTATAAACTGCGACCTGACATTAGGAAGTTGACATAGTTCCCATGTGTGGCTTTTGTCCCTTGTCACTCCTCAAGGATTGTTGCAGGTAGCCTCACGTGGCACAAGAGGATGCAGACAGTATTGTTCTGGTACCTCACATAGTTCTTATGGTCATTTTTCTAAGTTTAGTCTCTCTTCCACACCCCGACCCTTGTAATTGTAAACCTACTTTGCAGCTCTCTTATTTTGCCATTTCAAGAATTCCGTGTACATTAAATCTTATGGTATGTGAGTTTTTTTTTCTAGTTATAGTGCTCCCAAGACCCCTTCAAGTCGTGGATAGTTAATTTTTGTTCTGGAGTGGTAGGTCTGTGGCGTGTGTGTGTGAACTCTATCAGTTTATTGAAGAGGCATTTTGGTTGTTTGCACTTTGGGGCGATTATTGACCAGGCCGCTCCGCATGTAGGGCTCTGAATAGACATGAATTTCATTTCTTTGGAAGATGTGTGAGATTTCCAGATCATATATAAATGTATACTTAACTTTGTAGGAACTATCACAGCCCACTTCTAAAAAGTAGTTGTGTTATTTTGCTTCTGACCAGATTGTATAAGTGATCTAATTTCTGTAACCATCATTGGATGGCATCCCTATTTTGTTTAAGATAGTTTCTTGTTATGAAGTATATAGGCCGATTTTGAAATCTTTATGTAGCCTTGGCCTCTAATGTGGTGATCCTCCTGCCTCATCTTCTTCAATGCTAGGACAATAGGTTTGTATCATTATGCCTAGCTACCTTTTCTTTCCTTTATTTTGTGTATATGAATGGTTTGGATTGAACTTGACAGTTAGGTATTTGTTCTGCTACATCACAACTTCCCCAGAAATTCACTGTATTCTAAAATTTCATTTGTCTTAGTAGGTGGCTGTTGGTAGCAAAGCCATATTTCTAACTTGTGTGTCCCTAACGGCTAATAACATCCACATCTCCTTTTGTATGTGTGTAGTCTCTCTGTTCAACTGTCACATTATGTACTGTCTCTTACTCATTTTCTAGTGGAATTAAAAAATGATTGCATTTGGAGAATTCTGTATATATTCTGTATATAAATTCCTTGTCAGATTTGTGCTTTGCAGCTATTTTATTCTTGGCTCCAGATTATCCTCAGTTTTATTGAAGCACAATTAGCAAAATTATGTAAATTAAAAAATTAAGTGGTGATTTCATATACATATGTACTTCAAAAGGATTATCATAACTTTGTCAGGTAAGCCGTCCCCTCACCTCATTACTGCATTTGCTGCGTATAGAATATTTAAGACCTGCTTTAAAATAGAATGTCTTCCATCTCTGACAAACATTTCTCTATTTCTTCTCTCCCCAAACCCCTAGTAGGCAACACTCCATTCCTTGTTTCATTGGCTGTAGTAGATTTCACACAAGAAGGATTTTATGAGAGTTGTTTGCTTTGGCTTATTTTGCTTAGTGCATTGTGGGCAAGTTTCATCCATGATGTCACAGTGGTAAGATTTTCCTCTCTTTTGTGGTTGAGTAGTTTCCTGTGTGTGTGTATATACATATACATATATTTTTGTGTATATCAAAACACACCACTGCTTATCTTTTCATTTCTGTTGGGCACTTTGGCTCTTCCCATGTCTTGGCTGTTGTGAATAATATCATATTGAACATGTGATAACAGCTTTTGGATATACAGAAGTGGAATTTTTAGATACTATAGTGCTCAAATTTCAACTTCTCGAGGAAGCTCCATTACTTTCCATAAGGGTTGCACCAATTTATATTCCCACCCAAATGCATGAGTTCCCTTTTTGCCATATTCATACCAATTCTATTGTCTTTATTTCTCAAAATGTCCTAGTAGGTGTGGAGTAGTATCATTCTGTGTCTTTAATGTGCACTTCTTGTGTTATTTGTGCTACTGAGTACATTTATGTACTCTTGGTTATTTCTGTGGTCTTGTGAGCATGTCAGTTTATTTTCCCCCATTGCTATTGAGTTGCATGAGTTTCTTAATATATTTTTATATCTTACTCCATATCACATGGATGTTTACAAAAATTTCCCTCTGTTCCAGAGGTTGCTTTTTTGATTTCATTGATTATTTCTTTCCCAGGCAGAAGCTTTTCATGTCCACTTTTGCTTTTGTTGCTTAATTTCTAGTGAAAATCCAAGAACTATTGCCAGGTCCAGCATGACAGTGTGCTTTTTCCTTACATTGTTTTCTAGGAGTGTCATGGACTCTGCTCTCACACTTAATCCCTCTGTCAATTTCAAGTTATTCTTGTGAGGGGTAGAAGACAGGGTAGCAAATTCTTTCCCAGCCTGTATTTTTACAATCTCCTAACAGAGCCGCTGATGGAGAAAGTTGTAAGTTTTGATGAGGTCCAATTTGTTATTTCCTCCTTTTATGGATCATATTTTCATATCTTGTCTAAAACCTCTTCTTTGGTCTTGAAGCTTTTCCCTTTTCTTATCATATCAAAGTATTGGAAGTTGGGCAGGAGCTCTGTTGGGAGAGGGCTTGCTTAGCGCGCCCGAAGCCCTGGGTTCCATTTCCAGCCTGGCTTGTTCAGTTTTGCTTTTATGATACACAGCAGTGATAGATTAGTGTTGCAGGTGAAACAGGAGCTACTGATTCGTCTTGAACACTGTGCAATTTCACCGTGGTGTGTGTGTGGGGGGGGGGAGATGAAGAGATATTTGACTGATTTTCTTAGCCTTTTTTGTTGTCATTTCAAATTTCCAAGTAAGATAACTGTATGATACAAATGATTGCTTATGATTTTCAGTGCCTTAAATTTTTATTCACCAATAGAAGTTTTGAAGGAGAAGATTTGTTTCTTCTTCTCCTTCCTCTCCTCCTCCTTCTTCCACAAAATCTGTTTAAAAAACTTTAAAATGTTTGGTTTGTAATTTGCACAGAAAATAAATAGAAGAACCATTCTTTATTAGGAAAGAAAATGTAGGCATTGCATTCATTACAAAGAGACTCCGTGGAAAGCCAGGAAACCACACATTTGGCCAGTACAGTATAATACATGGCAGTGGAGAGGATCCGAGTTCATGAGGACAGTCCTGATAGTGGTTGGCAGGTCAGAGTCCATCGGAATCAGAATGAAGATGACACCTGTGATTTGTGCCTGTACTGCTAAAACAAACAAACAAACAAACAAAAAAAACAAAGAAAAAGTGCCAATTAATTGTATTTAAAGTTGAGGTCTGGCAATGCTGAGCAGACTTAGCTTCTAGGCTGATGAACGAAATTGCATTGTAAAGATAGCCAACCAAGTTTTCTGTCTTTCATGCATTTTCAAAAAGCTATGCTACACCTTGGTCTTCTATGGTGGCTCCCAAACTGTCCCAGTGCGGCATTCAACAGAGGTCCAGGCTCAGTGTTCGTGCGTTTGTCAACATCATTGCAACCTTTCTTTCTCGTTTTCCTCCTCTGTTTAGTTGTCTTAAGAGGCCTTTAAGTGACAACTCCTTGTTTGTCCATGTATACAGCTTCATGTGATATTTCTTGGTCTGCAGGGCTGACGTGGGCTTGGAATGGCAGGGCTGATGTCTGACTTGCCGTCCGAGTTTCACATAGCAGGACAAGCTCTGCCTCAGTTGCATTGACTGCCTTGGCCTTTGCAGGTGAGAAGCCACCAGAATGTTGGCAGGCAGGCCACCCTTCCCTCAGGGAAGGGAATGTGAGGTGTCCCAGGAGTGGCTTTGACTCAGTCTTATTGCTATATGACCCTCCATGTTCTTCCCTTAAGCTCATCCCTGGAGATCACCAATGTACTCATTAAGGATTTATTGCGCTATACAGAAACCCAAGCCCAACTCAGATTGAGTCTGAAACTTTGATTCCTTTCCTTCTACAAAATTTCCACTGGTTTTGTGTGCAGTCCAGGTCCTGGGAACCTCCCTGTAGAATTCAGCGTAAGCTGATCTTGCACTGGCCTATGGTGTCATCCTTTCTTGCCCCAGTGCTTGGCGAGCTTTTTATAGCCCCCTCACTGCAGATCCTCCCTCTTCTGCTTCCTCGTTATGCTAAACGAGGAGAGCGAACGGTCATTTTAGAATTTTCTCAGCTGTCTGCTTTCAGGAACGTAGCCTTCCCCGCTTCTATTTGCCTTGACTTCTGAAGTCTGTAAACTTCTGCTGACACTGGCCCCTGGTGACAAGAGTAACAGGAGACGTGCCTGTAGTAGTGTGATGTCATATGTAAAAATAAGCCCCCGTCAGCTTTATTTCCCAAACTGGAAATAGAGGGCTGCTATTTGTAATTTAGACCAGGGTCATCATAACTGCCGCGCTCTCTGCCAGTTCTTCCTTCTCCTTACTGGTGGGGAAGCATGGTTTCTATCAGGGTCTCTCTCTCTCTCTCTTTTTTGGGGGTGGGGTTTAAGGGCTAAAGGAGTGCAAGAACCAGCTAATCTCTGCTCTTTTTCTGACTGATCATAATTTATCCTCCCAGGGCCAGAGAGCTCATTGCTTCACATGGTGGTCCATTACTTTTGTAGATGGTTTTAATGGCTAAAAAGCTTTTCCGTACATTGACTCAAAGTTAGCTCTCTTGTGAGTTTTGACCCTCCAGTCTTAATTGTGTGCTTGCTGATACAATTAATCCTTTTTTTTTACATAAGAACCCTTGGAAATAAGAAAGAGTTATAACATCTCTCAGCTTTGGTTGACTTGATGTTTTTGTAGGCTTCTTTGTCTTCCTCTGAGTCACTGCTAACACTGTCAGACCAAACTCTACTTCTTCAAGCTGATGCTGAAATCGCTCATTTGTCTCTGATCATTCTAGCACAGTGAGCCTGCCTGTGTATTAGGCTGTGGGCCCCTTTGCTCTGGAGAGTGCATGTGGTCTCTCTATTCTTTTTGTTTGTTTGTTTTGTTTGTTTTTTTTTGGGACAGGGTTTCTCTGTATATTTCTGGCCATCCTGGAACTCACTCTGTAGACCAGACTGGCCTTGAACTCAGAGTTCTACCTGCCTCTGCCTCCCAGATACTGGGATGAAAAGCATGCACCACCACCACCCAGCTTGTAGTTTTTGACTTTCAGCATTGTTTCCTGTTTCTAATTCGTGCTTTTCTACTCTCACGGCTGATTTTCCGCTGTCTCCTGCTCTGCTCTGGTCACTTTAGATATCCTCTATCAACCTGCATCTTTCATCGCCAGACATCAGACTGATGGTTTCGGTAGGGCATTTGATCAGACTGTCTTTTAGCCATGGGCAGGAGTCCTTCAGACAGACTTTCCAGATGGATTCCTGCCTTGGGAGACCAGCAGAAGTGCAAGGACATCAGCTGCACTTCCCCACAGTACCTGGGTGTGGCCTCAGTGGACTCAGGTGGTAAGGACTTCAGTATGGCATGCAGATGCCATTTCACTGTGGGCAAAAGCCATCCTCACTGTCAAGGATACCGGACAGGATGCTGCTAAGTCAGGAAGGGGGGAAGGCTAGCCGGTTTGCTTAAATCCACGTGAATGATGCAATCATTTACTCAAAAGAGGAAATAAGATTTCTTGGCATAATAGGTTCTTTGCGAACCCTTCTCAGCTCTGCTCCTTCCTGGGTTACCTTTCAGGTAGAGAAACTGGTGTGAATGTAGCTGGGTGCTGTCAGTATTGCTCTGTGTGGGGCTAATTCCCCCAGGCTCAACTGTGAAGTTTGGAAGCAGATCACCTATTGTTGGTGGCGGTCCTCTCGTTCAGTGTCTGGAGCCTCATAAAGAGGGACAGTTGTATTTCAGGCAAATCCAGTGGAAGATGGGCTTGGTGGAGCATCATGACGTGGAAGGATGCTGATTTTCAGTTCCTCTATTTCATGCAGGCACAGGCAGGGGTCCAGTGTGAGAAGCAAACCCGTGGAGCACTAGAAAAGCTGAATGCTCTGTAATGACCAGCTATAAAGCAATTCTTGTGTTATCCCATGAGATGGTGTTGAAAAGGTGTACTTGAACAAAAGTTAAATATTGATTTCGTTGAACTTTGTCTACTATATTTCAGATTTTACTTGGATTAGAATTTAGTGGAAGGCGTCTTTTCCTTCCTTGTTTTCTGGTGTTTTTTTTTTCTCCCTATAGTGACTAAATGACCACGCTGATTGTGACTTTTCTTAATAGAAATTTGAAGTGTCAATTCTTAAGTATAAGTAAGTGCCAGACTCACTTGAAGGTCTTATTATTCAGACTTCTGACTTTTACTTCTGTAAGTTGGGGTAGAGTCCAGGAAGAGTTTGTAAAAGCACCGTATTATGTTCTTTTGGATAAATTCAGAAGACCAAGCCCTGCACGCCAGTGGGTTGTGAAGGAGAACGATTTGCTGCTTAGCTGATGGGTGCTTCAAGTCTTTGATTCTGTTGTCAGAGGCTCATTTGCTTTGAATATTTGATTTCCTGGGACAGGTGTCTCTTCCTTGTTTTGCTCCGCATGCTCATCATCTTCTTAAAAGATTTCTTTTAGTTTCAGTTATATTTATGTGTGTAGTTCAGGTGGCTGTGGAGGCTGGGAGAGGCAACTGGATCGATCTTCTGCAGTTGGTGGTACAGGTGGTGCTGAGCTCCTTGACGTGGGTCCTGGGAACTGAACTCTGGTGTGCTCTTCAGTGCTGAGTCATCTCTCTGGACCCGTGGTGTCTCTTCTTGAGCTGCACCGAAATATGGAAACAGGCAATGAAATTGGAACTGTCATGAGGAATTTCTGTGACTTTGTGCAAAATTAGCTCAAATATTATGTGTTATCTTTGGTTATAGAATTCAGAAAACAATATAAGTAAGTTAGAGTAGCATGCTTTCCATCTGGGAATAGCTGTCCTATTAAACAGCATTTTTTAAATCTGATGTCTAAGTTCATCTTTGTGACACTTCTGTGTGGTTAGTGTTGCTATTTTCATCTTATTTCTATGTGACAAAGGTCATAAGTGAAAGTAGTATCTTAACTGTATTATTAGTGCTTAAAATTTAGGCAGGGTTTATTAGGTAGGAGACTATGTTTTTAATTCTAAAATGCATTCTCCCTTTGAATCTTTATAAGAGCAATGTGAGGTGAGCCTTATTTTTATTACTGTCATGAGGCTGATTTTTCTTTAAGTTGGCTCTTGATGAGGTTAGGTAACACACACTTCTCTAGGTCATGCCTTCAGTAAATGGCGGAGCCAAGATTTGCTTGTCAGACACCAGAGTTCATGCTCTCGCCCTGGGTAGTGAGAAGGCAGATCGCCTGCACTGATTACAATCCTCTAATTAGACATGTCTGTCCTAAGGATGGTATTTCTAGGCAAATTACCAGTACCCATTACAACAGGCTCCCAGTAGGTATTGGACAATGCTGTGGTTCAGCTCACCGTAGAAATAAAGGCACAGAAAGAAATACCTGGAAAGATCTCTATTGTAAAAATTGAAACCAGTTACAGGAAGTAGAGTTATACATATTTAGAAAACCTGGGAGAAGCGTGTTTCACACTTTGCAGTTTGGAAACTAGGAAGGTCTGCGTGCGTTGGGATAATGTCAGCCGTTCTCCTGCGAGAGGCTCTCCTTGAGTGTTGTTGCGTCTTTCATTTGTGGGATTGTATCTCCGTTACTAATTCCAGCTGGCATATGACCTTTCACGCTCTGCCATTGACTGTATTGTATTTGTGGCTTCCGTGTACAGTACGGTTTTAAATCAGAAGTTGACCTTCATGAAAAATATTGTAGTACTGGGTTCATGCTTTCTGCTCATTGATAGAAAGGAGTCATTGATGTACTTTTCCTGGATTTCTTTCAGAAAGTCACGTTTCAGAGTTTTAGTTCTGGTATTTTTGGTTGTAATCCAATGAAGATTATCTACACAGACGCAACAGAAGAATGTTGCTTCTTGCTCTGAATGTTTTCATGTAATTTTTCCCCCTCTGAAACCTACTCTGGTCTCTGCATCAAAACAAAGTATTTTCTATTAACTAGATTTCATAAAGATCAGTGTGAAGCTAGGTGTGGTGGTATATACCTACAGTCTCAACCTGAGGAGGCCAGTGCAGGAGAATCATGAGTTTGAGGCCAGCCTGGGCTACTTAGCTAAAAGATTCAATATGAATAAAAGGCTCATTGCTTTGCTCTGACACTGTATATGCTAACTGAATTCTAGCGCCTGACAACCAACAACTGCATGTTAGCATCCTTTTCTCTTCCTGTTTTATGTTGTAGTGTCAGAAGAGTTGTATCTATTCCGCATGCAACTGGACCCTTGGCTTGAACTGATTCGGTCTTCACCATCCCATTCTTTGTAATGATGGGTGAAAGACCTCGATTAGATCATTTTAGGCCTGTGTTTTCCAAGTGCTTTTCTGGAAGAGAGAATCCCTGAAAAATGTCAGTGTCCTGGTTTTTGATAGAGGTTGCAACTCCTGAAGAGTCTGGATTTAGCCTGGAAACAAGGTGCCAGGGAAAATGCAGCAAGGATCTTCAGAGGACCTCTGCAGGGTGTCTCGAGCCATCAGGGCAGTGGATATGGTGTGGAGCAGTCTTGCTCCCCTACCCCTCATTCCCACCCGAGTTAGAAGAACCCAGAGGATCTGACATCACTACATGCATGTCTCTGGGCCTCTCGGTGAAATGCAAGCAGTTCCCTGGCTGGCAGGGTGGCTGCTGGAATTATATTCTTGGTTTTCAGTCTTCAGGGACGTCAGAGGCCCAAGGCCCTGGCTGACCTTTGGAATGGGCTTTGTTTTATACCTCTGGGAATTTCATTGAGCAAAGCACATTGCTGAGCCAAAGAGTAGGCCATTAGGTTAGGTAAGAATTATTCTCTCTCCTTCCAGCAGGTGGACAAGCTACCAAGGAAAAACAAGAAAGGAAATAAAGTTTATGTAAAGAAAGGAAAGAAGGA
This sequence comes from Alexandromys fortis, assembly GCF_014885135.2. Classification (NCBI taxonomy): domain Eukaryota; kingdom Metazoa; phylum Chordata; class Mammalia; order Rodentia; family Cricetidae; genus Alexandromys; species Alexandromys fortis. Next base: position 41,045,226 of record NW_026067949.1, read on the forward strand.
AAGCTCTGTCAGGGAATAATGTGAAGTTTTTTTTTAATTGAAGAGAATGAAATTCTGTTTAACTATGGGTTGAAATTTATATACATATATATATATATATATATATATATATATATATATATATTTGCTTTTTTGAGACAAGGTTTCTCTGTGGCTTTATAGCCTGTCCTGGAACTAGCTCTAGTAGACCAGGTGGCCTCGAAGTCATAGAGATCTGCCTGCCTCTGTCTCCCGTGTACTGGGATTAAAGCTGTGTGCTACCATCGCCTGGCGGGTTAAAATATGTCTTACATGTTTAGTATTTTAAAAACTAGGATTTGGAGTATAGGATTATAACATTGTTCTGATACACGAACTCGAGTTGTCTGCTGGTATTGTACTGTATCTAGTACTACAGTGTGCCACATATTCTTATTATAAGAGCTAAAATAAGAGGTTCCTTGACTAGGGAGTTTTGTGATTTACCAGAGAGGTAGTATGTTCATCTGTCTGGGGAGCATTTGCAAGGTAATTTACAAAGAGCGGAGGGGAAAACGCACTGTGCATTGGATGTGGAAGTATTGAGCGGTAAGAGGAGTCATGCTAAAGATGTGGTATAGATACGAATTCTCACCAGGCTAATGAGAAGTCTGCATGGCCAGACAGACGTTAGTGGCATTTTAAGTGGGAAGAAAAGTGAACAGCGGTGGCCAGCATAGACTGGAGCAGCAGCGTCGGAGGTGGGGAGGAGACTGTTTGCGGCTGTTTTGTAAAGATCTTACAAAATTATGAGGGTTTGGGGTATGATATTGGGAATTGTCTGCAAGGCTGGAAAACAGTGAGCTCAATTTCTGACCTGTTGCCTTTGAGATGTAGGTCAGAGCCTAGGGGACCAGCTAGGATTTATAGATAGGATCGCAATTTGAGGTTGAAACTTGTTCATGTACTTTTGAGGAGCCCGTGTGAGCATAGTTTAGGGTAGTCAGCGTACGGTGCATACTGAGGGAGAAAAGCCGAAAGCCAAGTTTTGAACCTTTGGTGCTGTTTCCAGCCAAGGGGGTGGAGGCAGACAAAAGGAGTAGTCAGCAAATGAGACAAAGAGGCTGTAGAAGAACACAGAGAACACCCAGGGAAACCAAGCGAGGAGAGAATTTCAACAGTGCTAACTGAAGCATGGAGGTGAAGGGGATTGGGAGGCTGGAGAAAGGTCTATCACATCTGTGACGGGAAAGGCCTTTGGAGACTTAGATGGATTTGTTTCTGGTGAATTCTCAGAGCAAACATGTAAGGGGATTTTTTTTTGGTATTCTGCATGACCAGGCCATTAATGTTTAATAACTAAATCCCTTCGGTAATTGCTTTATCACATATGACTGGACATCTAGGTCTTCAGTATTTCAAGGGAAATTGTGAGGTCACCTCAGGAAGAAACTGGGGTTAGATTTCTCATAGTATGCAAATAGATCAGGTGATTTGGTGTACTGTTGTGTGAGAAGAGCTGCACTCTTTGGCTTATTTGACTCTGTGGAAAATCTTTGGGAAAAACATAAGCTCCAGGAAGCAGTAGAGAGCCTCCTCGTTGACCCTGTTCTTTGGTGTAGACTAAAGGACCAGGTTGGTTTGTTTGTTGATACTATGATGCAGTATGTTGAGTTGTGGAAAATGAAAAGACTCAGGTTAAAGTTTACCAAAATAAGTAATATCAATTTAAATGCAAATAGAAGCTCCAAAGAAAATTGGTCAAACTTAATTCAAATCTTTAATTTTTATACCCACAATTAATGTCATGCCAAAAGAACACGGGGCTAGCTCAGCAAACTGAAGTGTTAGGATAAACAGTGAAAATTCATATTTTATAGAGAATGAGGTTCTCTCTCATAACTCAAGGGGAATTGTATTATATGAATAATTTTCCTTCTTTTATACTAACTAGTGGTATTCTCAGTGATAAAACCTGAAACTATGATGCTTACATGACCTAATAGGTATAACTGGATGAGTACTTTTGGTAAGCACACCTGATTTCAGATTTATCATGTCATGGGAGACTAGTTAAAAAAAGAATGAAGGCAAAGAGAGGATTAAAAATGTTTGGTATGGCCTGATCCTGGTTGTCCACAGCCAAGTGTGGACTAATGTCGCTGAGGTTACAACTTCACTGTTCCCACAGACTTGTTGTATCTGTAGCAAAGCGTGAGTTGCCTCTAGTATTTCTCTGATGCAAAGCCCAGTTTTTCCATGATTCGGTAAAAGTTACAGTAGACACACCAACATAGACTGTGTTTATGTTTAGATTGTATAGGTTTTAAAATTCTTGGTCATCTACTCAAGTTGACACTTGACTAGTTCGTTCAAAGTGTGAAGGTTCTCGATGTTTCTTAGATGCTGTTGCTCAGTTAAGTCTATAAATTGCATTGAACCAGTTCTTTGTAAAAGGTCTAAAATCAACCTCAATATTGCTTAATTTTATTCTGTCTTATGATTAGAAATATTCAAAATAATGTACTTGTTATATAAACTAAAATAATATAAAACTAAAATAATACAAACTAAGTTACAAATTGGTTAGGCAAATGGGAGAGAAATAAGAGACTTTAAAAGAGTCAAGAAAGAACAGTGATGGAGTAATTGTGATTCCAAGGTGTGTGTGTTTGTGTGTGTGATTTTTGCTTTTCCTTCTTCTCGATAGACAACATATAGAACTTACTCACCCCATCCTAGAGGCAGTGACTTAGAAACAGTCGTTTACTTAGGGGATGCACAAGTGTTGCCAACATTAATTTCAGAATGCAATAGAGACAACTTTGTGTATAACAAAGGATGTCTTTAACAAAGTCTTGCTGGGCACTCGTCAAGTTCTCTGACATCCATTGAGCTGGCTTCTTAAGTCCATAGTCTGGCAGTATCACGTGAAGACGCCCTTCTGCAAAGTCGGTTTAATGGTGGGTCTCAGGGTCTGACATATGGGTCCTTTGGGGCAACTTCTTTTTCCACCTTAGTGTTTTGGACTTCCATGACAGACACTGCTGAATGAGTACCCCTGTCACTCAGTCTGAGTACTCATACCAAAAAGATTCATTTGATAAGCTGCCTTTTCACTGATGGCCGGCAGGAAGGGTAAACCTTCAGAACATCCCTGGAAGCTGAGGTAATTGTTACCCAGTCAATTCTTACAGCACATGGTAAAAAGAGTCCAGGGAAAAATGTGAGACTCATTGTTTATGGAGTAGACGCAAGGGAAATTTAACTTGTAAAAGATCCCCGAGGTGGGTTCCATGCCAACCCTTCTTCGACCAGAAGTGCATTCTATCTTTCTGAAAGAACGGGGACGGAACAGAGAAAGAGGTAATATGAACAGCAGTACTTCTTAGCAGTGCAGGGAGAAGCTGGTCTCCTTGGTTAGTAAAATGTTTTCTGCCAAGCTGCTGGGCTGCTGGGGGGTAGATCCCCACTGCCAGGCGTGGGATTCATCGGCGCAGAATTGCCTGTTCATTGTATTTCCCTTGGCATGGGATCTAGGCTCTTGGAGATACTGTTAAGCTCATCCCATTAGATCATGGGTTGATGTTAGTTCATGTTTGTCTATTTTTTAAAATTGTTTGAGACCTGGCTGGGGAAGAATATATGTCTACAACTGGCCCTGCAAGAGAGAAAACATGTTTGAAATATTTTCATGGTGGTGAGGTGTTAGTGATGGCTCTTTTGCTGTGCGCTGGCAAGTGTTTCTGTTGAGAGCATTCCTGAAGACATGACAAGTCAAAGGCTGCTTGGCTTAGTTTAAGGAAGGCACCTGGAACTGCTGGGAAGGCGATTTCACTATTAATTATAGAAAATACTTGCGCCGTTGATTTGTGGATGTGGAGACAGCGGTTGCCCCTTACTGAACTGGCGGCCTTGCTGCTTTGAAAGTAGTTGGCTTTCTTCTGCCAATGAAATGTAAAAAGCAAGTCGTACCCAAAATATTTATAAATATTACATGGAGAATATATTTAATTTAATATATGACAAGTTTGACAGTTTTTTAAAAAGTCTTTTTGCCTCTGTCAAAAATCCAGTTCTATTCCACTAAATAAGTTATTTCCAGTTTATTCCTTCTCTGAGTCTACTGTTATCTTCCTGTAAGTGGGAGCTTTTGGATTTGCTGAGGAGTAAGGCGTGCTTGTTCAGATCATGAGTCTTTAGCTGGAGCAGACTGGGGGAGATGATTTCGGTGGTAAGAACAGTGAGCAGTGCTCATTTCTCCACGGACTGGAGATAAGGGCCGAGGTTTAGAGGTATTACCACAGCACGAGCGGACTTAGGAGTTAGAGGCTTAGAGTTTGAAACCGGGCACCACTCTTTTCTACAGTGACATGAATGGTTTTCTCTTGTTCCTAGGAGCCAGGCTAGACCCTGGTGTTTGCTCAGCGATAACTAGACTGGCTTACTCTTTGCTTTGGGAAACACAAGTCATTCCTAAAACCTTCCTGAGAGATCTTTAGGGGGCCCAAGGTGGCGCTTCCTAAGAGAAGAGGTTGTCATGAAACTGAATCATTCCTTCAGAATTGATGAAGCTGTCTGCTGACCCTCCTGGCTTCCCAGCCGAGGAGGCTTCAGTGAGCTCACCTCTTTTAGGTGGAAGCATAGTCATCCATCAGAGTGTCTGCGCAGCCTCCGTCCTGCTGCATCGCGTCACTCGGTGGTTGTTTTTAGGTCTTTGATGTCTCCGTGGGAACCAAATCTTGTAAATTTGTTTTCTGTCCATTGCATTTCTTGTTCTCACACAAATGAAATCTTGATGTGTTTTTATTTCCATTGTTCAAGCCATGTGAGGGAAAGCCCAGTATAATAAAGTGTGATGGTGGAGGCTGAACGTCTCCCTTCACTTCCCTCCCTCAGTCCCACTGTGGTTACCCTCTGTGCTTTGTCTGTGGACGCACCTGCATGCCAGGGGACATGTAGAAAGATGTTAATTTTGTTTTGTAATAGTAGTGATTAGAAACCGATAGAGCTCATCCATAACTCTCCATCAACTGTGGGCCTGAAAGTACAGTTTTGTTACCTTTTAGAGGCAGACAGAGTGTTGGTCGTAAGCACTGCCAGAAAGATGGTGATGCTATGGTCCTTCAGGGCCATACTTAAGGGTCTTACTCAAGAGTTGTATGCATTTTCTGTTTGGGGACCGTTAGTTATGATTGGTTATATTATACAAAGTGCCTTAAATATTGCAAAGTGATTGTGAGAGACCAATATGATTTGACTATTCTGTTGATTATACGTGGTACCTCTTTCATATTTTCTTTTTTGAAAAAAAAAAGTGGTTCTCTTTTTTGTGTCTGGCATTTCATTTAGAGTTGATGATCGTAAACACTTCTGCGTTATTTTATTTTGAAAACTGGGAAAAAAGAGTGTTATGCCCTTGCGTCCCTGCTGTTTTACAGGCCCCAGTTTCTTTTCCTGACTGATGATAGAGAACGGTGCAGGGAATGAGAAATGACCCTCCTTGGTTTCCTCATCTGATTGTAGTGTATCACTAGAGGCAGCAATCCCTTAGCCATTTGCTGGAGATCAGACAGGTTCTGACAAAGTGTAGGTTGTTTGCCGGACTGAGGAGTGTTGGGAGTAAGTCTTGGCACCACTCACTGGCCACAGCCAGAGCCAATAAGCCCAAGTGGCTCAGCTTAGTTGCACTCAGAGGCAAGAGACATTCTGAGGTTTCCCATGTATTGGGAGGGGACCCAAGACAAAGAAGGCCTTGTAAAACCCAGCCAGAGGCTTGGCTGTGGGACAGAGTCCTTGAAGACTCTGTATTAACTGTGCCCTGCCCAGGGGCTTGCTGGTCCAGCTCTTGTGCTGGCGGCCATCAGCATCAGGGAAGGCCCTTGCTTCTCCTGATGTGTACTCCAAGCCTTTCTGCTTACCGGCTGCATGATTATCCTAGAACACTGTGCTGCTCCATGTATCCCCCCGGAAAAGGGTATATCCCACATATCACCTGTTCTTCTAGCGTGTGGTTGTTCTTGTAAAAGATTATTACTTATCCTCATGTCTATATTTCTCATTTGATTTATAAATATATACATTCACACATATATGCACTTGAAAAAACATTTTGGCAAAAAATAATGAGTTGGGACCAACACAAGAATATAAAGACTATGTTAGTATAAAAGCCATGGCATTTACAATCAGAAAACTTTGGGTCAAATTCTACTTGTGCCAATTATTAGTACTATGGCATGTCTAAGACTGTGTTTCCATTTTTCTATCATGGTGGGCTTTGTGAGCCTCCTATGAAGCCGCCTATTTGAAGGTATTTTGTGAGGTATAAATAACCATGTAAATGTTAATTATTGTCACTGTTGGGAATGTACTCATCGCTGGGTAATACACTATTGGTGTGACTCACGAGTTGAGTTATTCCAAGAGAACACATAGCAACCTAATATGTCCTACTCTGGTTATCAATAGCATATTTAAGAGCATAGTATAAGAGCTATTGCTAAGGTAGGAAACCCACAAGTGCTAATTTGGTTATTGGGGTCTGCCTGGAAGGCTGCATCTGGGAGGAGTGAGTCATGGTGTTTTATAATTTCTATCAATCAACACAATATAAAGGACTTGTATATAACAACTGAATCATAACAAGTTTGTTTTACTGGATACACAAAAAGGGTCAGATGTAGGTTATACACTTTTTTGGAATAAATTAGGAGGCTTTTTGGGTAAAGGTGAAAAATAATGTAAGAGAGGAGGGTGTTTCCTAAGGGAGTTCGGTACCTTAGAAAACATTTGTTCTCAGTTGGATATTAGGGCATCTTCATTCTAGAAGTGCCAATAGGAAACGGTTTCATGCTCTCTGATTTGTTTAGATTAAATTTGTTTATGGGTCGATACCTAGTTTTCTCCCATCCAGCATCACAAGTCAGCGGCCAGTTTTTGCCTTTAGCTTTGTGTTTGCGTCCTCTTTACACTGGAAATCCCTGTCCCTTTTAAAATGTCCTTTGGTATCCAGCAGGAGGGAACGGCAGCATTTTTTATTATGTGTATCTTCACAGCGCAGTTTTGAAGCAAGACAGTTCAGGCTTCTAGCTACCCAGCAAGTGAGCATCATTTTTTTTTAAAGGAGTTGTTGAATTATAGCTGGTTTAGAGGATTCTTTTTTATTATTTATTTTGCTATCTATAGGGCAAAATGTAACAGAAGGCTATCTGCCCGCAGCCAGCTGGCTTTGACCAGCCTCCCCGTGCTGAGGAAATGAGAAGCATGTAGTGTGAAGTCTGACACGGTCCCAGCTTTGCTTCTGTGATTGGTCCTCGGTGCTTGGGTCGTATTCAAGGTGATATTGCCCGACAAGATGACGCTATTTCGTTTCAGTTTTAAGGCAGAGTGGGCGGTGATGGTTGTAGAAATGTGAAGTTTGGGGCTTGGAAATAATGAGTTTTTCAGTCTTACGAAACAAATATTAAAAAATTGAAAAATGTTATCGTGTGTGTGTGTGTGTGTGTGTGTGTGTGCAGATGTTCATGCACTGGAATGTATATGGAGGTCAAAGGACAGCAGGCTGGAGTTGGTTCTGTCCTCTTACCCTGTGGGGTAACCCCTCTGGGGGTTGAACTCAGGTTGATGCAGCAAGCAGCTTTGTCTCCTGAGCTCTCTCACTGGCCTCTGAAGGATGTACTTAAAAGCTTGGGGAGCAAGCAGCAACTTAAATTGATAAAGCATGTTGTAGTGTTAGAAAGATTAGTGTATCAAGGAGGAGGACGATCGTTATTTTTAATCTTGGCAGATCCTGGAGAAATCCGTCAAAGTCTCATCCTATGTTCTTGTTCACAGTGATATTTCTGTATTGTTTCCTAATGTCTCTCCCAGTTCTAAAATTGGGTAGCTCTGTTTTTTGTTTGATTACGATGGGGTTATCTCTGTTCCAGTGCCCGTGGAGGAAACAGATACTCATTAGTGAAGATGACCTTTAAAAATACAAGGCAGTGGACTTTGTTGCAAAGGGAAATCAGGAAATGAACCTGTGAGATTGGAGTCTAGTGGCTTGCCTGGCACTCAGTCTTCTGTGGTAAGCTGCCTGTTTTCTTGACCCGCTGAGTGTGTCTGCACTACCTTCTTCATGCTGAGGTCTGGGAGGTGCACATGAGATCTTGAGTGTAGTGTAGTTATTGGGTCTAATAACCCCTGAAAACATTTAGGTTAGCCTGAGCAGATGGCTGGAGGGAATATGTGACAACCAGAGGCCACCGAGGAGGAGATGGCCAGTGTGCACACTGGCTGTGTCAGTCGCCAGGTCTTCATCCCGCAGCGGGATAGGCGGGTGGGAGTGGTGACCTTGTGAGGTGACTGTTTCTCTGTTGATGTATAACTCATAGGTAACACTAATGTTGGAACTCAGGAACCGTACAGGAGAAGGAGGCGATGCTATGTTAGGTCCAAATAGGGTGTTTGAAAAAATAGAAAGTTCGATTCCATTCAAGCATAGAGTTTGAGTAAATGGATTTTAGACAGATTGTTTCTTCAAGCCCCATCATGTTTCCTGAAACTTTGCCACTCTTTGTAGTAATCATTTTTTGATGTTTGCAATATATCATATAATAAATGGCGCTTACCATCTGTCATAAGAGTATAAAAACCAGAGTAGGTCATTCTTTTCTCTCCGTAGTAATTTCCACCAGACTTCATTTGTGCCCGCTCTCCTTTCTCCTGTGAGTGTTGTAGTGGTCTGTGCTCACATAGCTCATGCAGGAGGGGGCATCACAGCTGTGAGCCTGGGGGTTCAGAAGAAGGAAGGGAGGCAGGGAATTTCCTAGCTGGGGGCGGTCGGTTGTTCACGCCCTGCTTCTCTTGAGTAAGGAAAAGCCCATTCGTTGTTAACAGCAGCCTCAGTCCAAATGGCATTGGCGCAGTTGTAAGGTTCATGTCACAGGACTGTGGTGTACCCACCAGGGTTTTACACACGTTTGCGGAGTCCTTTTCTTAAAGGCATGCTGTGCCTTTCAGCCTGGGCCACCTCTTGGAAAATAGCTCTTTTAATTCAGCTGGATAAAATGTAGCTTGGTGATCATCCCATTGCACCTTAAAAATTATTGTTATATTTTAATTTTATTTATTTGTGTGTGTGTGCGCGTGCACACACACTTACATAGGCTTGTGGAGGTCAGAGGGCAATCTTAGCAATTCAGTTCTCTCCTTCTGCCCTGGGATGGGAGAACTCCGGTCATCAGGCTGTAGAGCAAACACTTTTACCCTCTGAACCATCCCACTGGCTCCCGTTTCACTCCTGTTAATAGGAGAAAGAATGAAGCAGGAAACTGTGGTTTACTAGTGTAAGCCAGGATCGAAATCATAGGATTGTGTGTCGGTTTGAAATCCGACTGTTTTTTTATCAGCAGGATCACAGCTAGAGTATTCCACGTGAGGGTTGTAAATCTTCACCCCCCCCTCCGCCGTTGCTCTTTCTTTGTGTATTTGGTTCCTACAAGAAAAAGTGCGTCAGCATGGTCCTGCATTGCAAGCGTTTCAGATTCAGTTCCATCAACATCTTCTGAGTACTGTTAAGTCGTTGGGTGTAGTAGGGAGAGGCTGCTTGTTCCTTCCTGGCTGCTCAGACCCAAAATAATCGCACAGAAACTATATTATTTAAATCACTGCTTGGCCAATCACTTAATCGTATTGCTAGCTAGCTCTTATATCTTTGGTTAACCTATTTCTTTTAATCTGTGTATTGCCACATGGCTGTGGCTTACTGGCAAGGTTCTGTCTGACGCCTGTCTCCAGTGGGGCTCCATGGCTTCTCTCTGACTCAGCCTTCTTCCTCCCAGGATTCATTTAGTTTTCCACACCTTACTTATTCCACCCTATCACAGGCCAAAGCAGGTTTTTTATTAACCAATGGTAATAAAATATTTTCACAGCATACAGAGGGGAATCCCGCATCAGTTGGGTCTGCACTGGGCCCATTTCTGTATTGTTTAATTCAACCCCTTGGCATCATATGAGAAAAATTTTTCCATTCCCCTTCCATCAGTGATCAAATTGTGCCTTGATTTGTAGATCTAGTGTGCTCCAGAACCAGCATCTTAAGATAGTTCTTCACATCTATCCTCCACATAGGGACTCTTTTAAATTGGAAGTCAGGGTGCAGAACTCACTGTGTGTGTGTGTGTGTGTGTGTGTGTGTATGTGTGTGTGTGAGTGTGTGTATTCCTGTGTGTCATGAAAATTGTGGTAATCGTGGAACCCCCATTGTCTCTTATATACAGGCCATGGTAGAGATCAGGAAAGTCAATGGTCTGGTTAAGCCTAATCCCACGGCCTGAGAACCCAGGAGTGGTGGGGAGAATGTTGTGTGCCCTGGACTTGAGCTGAAAGGCCAAACACCAGGAGTGCTGAGGCTGCAGGACAAGCTGACCGCTCTGTAGCTTGGACAGAGAGCACATTCACCTTTAACCCACCCTTCCTCCTATTTGGGACCTCAAAGGGTTGGTGTCCGTGGGGCGACTTTGCTGTTTGCTTATTCAAATACTAATTTCTTCTGGAAATATCCTGAAAGACATACCCAGAAATAATGTTTTATCCGTGGTCTGGATTTCCCTTAGAACAGAGAAGATTTAGCCATCACAGAAATGCTTAGAAAAAATGCTCAGCGTGCAAGCAAACGCTCGTGTCGTGTTCCCATTCAGTCATGTGACAGCCGCCTTAGACTAACTTCTGCTTCTAGATTACCAGCGACTGACTCTGCCCTAAGCAGGGTGTTTTGTGTTTGTTTTTGTATTTTTTTCCATTATAATTTACTGACTACCATTTTATTTTTAAAGGATTTTATTTATTATTCATTCATTCATTTATTTTGTGTGTGTGTATACATGTTGTGTGTACATATGTATGTGTGTGTATGCCACTTTTGTCTGGGTTTTCAGAGCGATTAGAAGAGGCCATTGGACGTCCCCATGGAACTGATTTACAGGTGGTTGTGAGCCTGACGTGTGTTCTGGGAACAGCTCAGAGCCTATGAAAGACTAGCCAGAACTCTTAGTGGTGGAGCCGTCTCTTTAACTCCGATAACAGTAGTCTGTTTTTTTCCTGAGACTAGGTTTAGCAGGTAGCATAGGTGGTCTCCCCATTCATGAATCTTCTTGCCATGGCCTCCTGAGTGCTGAGAGGAGAGGTATGTGTCCTCCTGCCCTGCCGTTAGTGTCTCCACTAATTACACAGGTATAGTAAGATTATCCTAGAGAACTGGCAGCCTATAGCTATTCCCATTCACAGTCATTTTTAATTTGATTTGTACTTTAATTATGTGGATGTGGAGCTTCTTAACCAAGACATAAAATTCCAACACAGTTGTCTTTTTAGTACAGCATTTCAAAGAAATTTTATTGTCTATATTAGTTAAAAAAATATGCTGAATTATGGTTGAATAATCAACAAACTGACCCAAATACCTATTTGTCAAATACCTGTCACATGATGGCACCTTGCTTTCGTGTCTCACTTAATCCTTATTACCATGCGTCCTCAATCTCTGATGTTTCAGATGATAAAAATGAGTCTTGGGGGAGTGAAATGATTCCCCCCCCCCAAGGCCAAGTAGGTAGCAAGAGGTAGAGCTTGGATTTGGATCAGTAGAGTGAAAAACTAGAGCAACACAACAACAACAACAACAACAACAAAACAGCCAGTTGTTACCAGTACGAGATTTTGGAGCAAACTTCCCCAGTGTGTTTCTTATCCGCTGTGTAACCTTGGGCAGATGACTTGGCTTCTAGGGTAAGCTACTTCGGAGAACGTTCTTGAGATGGAATCGCAAGATCTCTCTGGCAGCCGCTGCCTGCATGTCTTTAGCATATTAAATGAGAGAAGAAACAGGAAAATGCAATGTGAGCAAAATGCTATATTTGATAGCATATAATAGAATGTTAAATCATTCAGTTTATACCAGTGTGATACATGCCCTACATTAGAACTCTGGAGTAGATTGGAGTGTTCAACCCATTACCTACCTTTACAGGTTTTACAGTTTGATTCGTAGAGCGGAGTATTCTTTTCTCTCTCTCTTTTCTCTCTCTATGTGTGTTTGTATGCATATGCATGTGCACGTGTGTGTGTATGCATATGCATGTGCATGTGTGTGTGAGCGTGCATGTGATCCGTTCTTGCCTCCACCAAGCATCTGCTGAGCGGTGCGCTGTACTGAAACCCAGATGCTCAGGAAACGCAGTGACAGTTCCCAGCATGCAGCCTCCAGTCTAGGGAGGAAGGGCAGACCCATAAAGGCTGAACTGAAGTGCAGTAGGAATGGGCTAGGGAAAGATTGATGAAGGAGCCGGCGACTGAATTAAGCCAGGAGACAGGAAGGGGCTTTGTGCCATTTGGGTTTGTGTTGTTGTTCCTGAAGGTACCGGGAGCAGTGTCTAACTCACAGTAGGTTCTCTGGAGTGAATTAAAAATTGGAAATTAGAATTGGAAAGCACGCGCCATTCCTTCCCATGCTTTCACTGTGGCTCCTCTGCCTCTTTCAGGCCTTATTTCCCGTGTCAGTAACTAGGGCGATTAAGGATAGAGGCTCTGGCTCAGATTGCCTGGGCTTAGTTGGTGGCTCTGTCACTCACTAGGTGTTTGACCTAATGTGCTTTTCCATTCCTACCTCAGTTTCCTTAGCTGTAAAGTGTTGATAACAATGGCACCTGGCATTATTAAATGGCAAAAATGCAGGGACAATGAAGAAATGAAACTAAACACCACTACTATCCATAACTTATAGATACTAACAATTTTTATTTTTCATTTAGATACTGTTTTGTCCCTAGATCTTTACCAGTAATGCTGGTACTCACTTAGATTAATTTTCTGTCTATACTGTGAATGGCCGTGGCAACAAGAAAGGTGTTTCTTGTAGGTAACGTTGCTTGCCATGGGCTACTCTTGGCCCTGGTTAGTGCCACAAGGAGCTTTGGCATGCTTCTTGGCAGCTCCTTTAACTTTTGAAATGACCTCCAGATCCTGATTTTCCTTCCTCCTTTATTAATAGTTAACAAGCCATTTAATACGCGGCAGGAAAGGCAAGCAAGCCTGAAGACCTGAGAAAATGACATGTGAATTACTTGTAAACTCTTTCAGTAAACATTAAATGAGTGGCAATTGCTTAAAGTGATTGCTTACATTTCATTAAAGTCTTTAAGAGAAAAATGTGTGCTTAATTCTGTTTTAATCGTAAGGAACTTGTGAGAGAAACTTTGCTCTAGGGTTTTCCCATCTAGTTTAGCTCGTGACGCCACCCACACACTAAATTTTCTCTGTGAAAATATCGACTCTCGACCATCTTCCCATTGAGAGTCAGAAACCTGGAAATCTGTAGTTTTATCTGTTTCTGGAAAAATCGTATCATGAGGCAGGTTTAGGTAATACTACAGGGGTGCTATTTGAAGAGTTGCTTGTTTGCGATGCTGCCTTCAGTATTTGGAAAGCGTACTTAAAGGTTCTTCAGCCTGTAACTGAGGGTGAGTAGCAGTGAATGTAGGATGAGAGTAGCTGCAGACGTGGGGCTCTGTGCTTTCTGGATCGCCTTTCTAGGCCACTCCCAGGGGCAGCTTCCCTACTGATTGGGATGTGGCCAGAAATGCTAACTTCAGGTTTGCTACAAGTTAGCTTCACCTGTTTGGGCAGGCGAAGACATATGGGGAGTACATTCTTATCAGATGTTGTCTGATCCATAGAAGTGACGCATCTCTGATAGAACAGCAAAAGAATGCTAAGAACGCATCAGAAGCATCTAGCAGATGGGAGAAAGCAGCAAAGCTCCCAAGATGCATGCAGCTGAGAAAACAAAGATGCAAAGAAGAGCCAGTGTGAGAGGTGTGTGCGGCACTGACCACAGCTTTGCAGTGCACTCAGAATGGACCGCTGAGCATCTCGTCAAAGGTGCCACTGTCCTAGACAAATTTCTAAAACATGCATTTCTTAGATTTAAGTCGTGTTTTCACCTGGTGTACTTCTAGAATATTAGGTTTTTGTTTTGATCTTTTCATAGAGATGTGCTTTGTTCATATCTCTCTATCACCTTCCTCTAGTCCTCTCTGTTCTCTAATTCCCTTCCTCCCCCCAACAAGACCCACTTCTGCTTTCATGTAATTTACTTCTATATCATTTATCTATCTGTCCATCCACCATCTATGTATATATGTATCTATTTATCCATCTATCATCTGTGTATGTATTAGTGTCTGTCATCTATCCATCAATCTGTCCATCCATTCATCCATCATCTATGTATGTAGATCTCTTTGTCATCTATCTATCTATCTATCTATCTATCTATCTATCTATCTATCATCTATCTATCTAATCTATCCATGTATCTATAATCTGTTTACCTAAAATCCATCCATTTATCTATTATCTATCTACCCATCCATCATCTTTGTATGTATGAATGTATGACCTAATAATCTATCATTTATCTGTTTAGATAAACTAGATAAGAGAAAACACATGTAGCCATTTTTTTTTTTCACTCCCTGCTTGACACCCTCAATCCTTCTTACTGGTAGTGCAGGATACATTTTAAATGCCTCGCCAAAGTATATGGGGCCATTCACAGTTTATTCCAGAATCTGCCCATAGTCTCTTTTCTTTTTTTTCATGCATTTTCATGCTCTGTGCTCCAGTATACTGAAGCCCACACATGTAACCTCCCCAAGTGCCTTGAGTAAAATAAATCTGGCAACATTATTCTGTTGTGGGACAGTGCATAGGGGATTAGCACATTAACAAGTATTTTGTACACGTGCTTAGCTGCATAAGTAAACTAAAACACAATTGTAATTAGATTCGGACATGTAGACTCTTCCTTTTTGAAATGTAAAGTCCTTGATCCCAGAGTGTTTTAGTATGTGCACAATTTTTGCACATGATAGGTACTCATTAAGAATTTGTGAATCAACCTACTAGGCCCATAGCCATCTCTTACTCATCCATGGCATTGAAGGGGCCTTGGATAAGCCAAATGTATTAAATAATAATATGTTTGATTTTCTTGGAATTTATAAAATTATCAAGCCAAACAATGACTATCTTGAGAGACTGGAAATTTGGCTGGATTTTCTTGGTTCCTCCCTTTCCCACAGAATTTTTTTTTTCATCTTTTCTGGTTTTTTTTAGTATCAAATCTAAGACCAGGCAGATACCGCTGATTTAGGCAGAGCTGACTTATCCAAGATTACTCTCTTAATAATTCAAACCTCACCTTGGTTGGGAAGGCAATGAACTATTTTGAACTGGAAAAGTACTTTGGTTTGAGCTGTGTTTCCAAGCAAAGCAGAAAAATAGAAAGGGGATATTGAATAATCATTACCCTGATTATGACAAGAACCCGAAAGGAATGCGTGAGAGTTAGTCACACGAGCCTGGACTGTGGTACACTCATCGTGAATCCATGGTGCCGACCCCAGGGTTGACCTTCTCCAGGAGAGGTGGCAGCCCCCCTTTGAGGATGTGGCTCCAGCTGCTCCTGGTTGGGACACTAACCTGAAGAATCCCTTTCATCTGGATATTCAGAAAGACTTATTTTACAATAAAGTCAATGTAGAGCTCTTTGTTTCAACTGAAAAATCCACGAGAGTCTTTAAGTCTTTCAAGTCAAACTGCAGAGCTTTACAGAGATCATTTTGAGATTGGTTGAATGCCTGAGTTATCCCAATTTAACATCATACATGTAACAGACTATAAAGGGATGGCTCGTACCCTGCCAGATTCAGTGACCATGGCATCGATATTTTTAATTGAAAATCCTCGTTTAATGAGGAAACCCTCTGATACTCTAGCTTTAAGACTCCTTCACTTAACCAGACAGTGGTGTTTCCCCACTTTCGGGGCCAAGGAACAGTTGCACCAGTCAGAACCCATAACTGCAGAGAAGCAAGCCTTTAAGAACCCAGGAATTGCTGTATTTACCAGTTGGAGGTGGCATTCTGCTAGTAATTCCAAACCATTTTAAAAAAACAAAAGTTACGGTCATTAAGTTTTGAAGCCGCAAAAGCATGAATCAACATTATAGCCTTGTCTGTATCTCAGTAGGAACAGCTCTCAGCTGAACTGCGGCAGCAAAATAAACGTTTGCAGATGTTCTGACAGAGTGTCATCTGAGGGCTTCAATTTATTAGCTCACTGCCTTACTCTTGAAATGGAGTGGCAGCGTCGGATGTCGGCAAGAAAATCCTCCCTCCAAACATTCTGGACTTTAGCAAATAACTTCATTTCCAGCGCGTGTAATGGAGACGCGCGAGGATTTTCAACAGGAATGGACTGTGTTGCCAAGAGATGGGCCTCCAGACATCTCTCTCTCTCTGTGTGGACATGGCTCAACCGTGGAAGGGATCAAGGAAATGGGATTGTCTAGCAGAATGGTGGCAATGGCCATTTTAAAACACAGACCTATTTATTTATTTATTTATTTATTTATTTATTTATTTATTTCTCTTGATGACACTGTGAAATAGTGTCATCTAGGATAAATCTGTGAATCTCCCCCTTTTCAACCTCCCAAGGGCTGGGTTGCATGTGTGTGTCTCTATTCTGGCTCAGTAGATCTTGTTCTTATTTTTCTAATTGCCGAGTGAGAATCTAGAAAAACCCCATCGAAGGTTAGGCACGTGCACCCAGCCCTTGAAGGTTGCTGTACTACCTGGTTTTCCCTGTGGTGAATGTCTTTCCTATATCCTTTGAAAGTTGATTGATGTATCTGTAGACAGATAAGTTTTGCAGATCAGTAACAATCATTTTCTGCCCAGTTCTGCTTGTGTGTGTGTGTGTTTCTGTGATTTTATCTGATTGTTAAACAGATTTTTTTTAACCCCCCATGTTAAATCTGACAAGTTTATAGGCTTAGTTATTTGAGCTCTGGAATGAATTTAGACAGCTTCTCAGGCTATTTAAAGTCAGAGGAAAGTAAATTAAGGACACTAGAATGGATGGCTTGTTGAAAAGTTAAGAAATAATGGCTCAACTCCAAACAGTGCCAGAACAGCTTAGCACTCATTAGAAGGCAATTGTACTATGTGCTTGGGTACTTACAGAGGAAATAAAAGTGTTCTTAAGATTTCCAACATGTCTCAGGTTTGAAGAGTTCAAGCTAATGGCAAAATTGGTTTTTAAGACATGAAACATGAACTTTTGAAGAGTTTCCTGTGTTCATAAACTTGTTAGGAATAGAAACCAAGACATACAGTTCATAACGGGGAAGAGTCTGGACTTCATTCCCCACAGATCCCCATCCCAGCCCTTCTGCTTCGATGTCGCCTGTAAGTGATGTGTGACTCTGGTGGCTTCTCCTGTTAGTCATGTGTGACTCAGGCGGCTTCTCCTGTTAGTCATGTGTGACCCAGGCGACATGTATCACCTCCCTGAACACACAGGAGCATAAGAAGCATGTGTCTGGGAGTGTTCTGAGGACCTAATGGAGGAAAGTTCACAGGTATTATTCACTAATAGTTAACTTTGTTCAGTGATATTTCTTAACCAAATAGCCCAACCAATGCAAACATCACAGTTTAAACTGGTTGGCCAGACCTGCCCTGCCCACCCTCAAGAAATAGAAAGTCAGCTGATGATTCTCGTCAGTGACCCTGCATTAGTAACTGCCGTTTGGAGAGGCTTGTGAGTAGTGGCAAATGGACAGAAGCCGAAAATCTACGAGAGTGGAAAACAGAATTACACATTTTGTAAGAAAAATGCCCCAGTGGGCATGTTCAGTCAGTGCACCCTCCTAAGAGTGAGTGTACACCGAATGATTGTTTTCAAAGTTTTAGCTTTGGAATAGAGAGAAACGCAAGTCCAAAATAGTTTTCTATCTTTTTTTTTTTTGATTTAACTTATAACGTAGGTAAGTTAAATTGTTATCCCTAGACAGATAGGAAAGGCAGGTGATACCGAATAGAACTTGTTACCAACTTGTTGTTGTTGTTTTCTACATAAAAGATTCACTTCCCTCAGGTTTGTGTGTAGTTATTCCTTTTATCTATGAATCATGGTGTGTGCTCAGCCCCTCGAGCTTCCTTTGTTAATCACGTGCAGTATTCCTGTGTGATTCCTCTGAAGTACTCAGGGCTGACTTAGTTGCTTATATGGCAATAACTCTTTATTTAGTAAAGTCCCTTTAACTGGTGTTGATTTTCTTTTTCACTACTATGGATGAGAAATTTGATAAAAATTTACGCATTTTGCAGCTCCTTTTGGTAGCTGGCATTTTGATACTGCTAGTTAGTACTTACTGTATACATTTGACTAATAACTGGGCAAGCATATGGTAAAGTTTGTTGAGGTTTGCATCCTGTCTTCAATCCAAGCCCAGTGATGCTCAGAGTCAATCTGCCTTTGTATTGAAAATTAATTGTTAATTCTCAAAGGAGAGACCCAAAGTATGGAATGAACAGTGTATCGGGAGATCATTTCATGAAGGGTCACACTCTTGTCTTTCTGAGTAGATTGTTTTTTAGGGTCAGAAGTGGAAATTCTATAATTTCCCCATTCTTCCTGTTACTAATGACAAAAAGATGTAGAAATTGAGTCAGAGGGAACGAGATGATTTCCCCAGGCAGACGTGGAGCCAGGATCTGCTGGATCGAGGTCTTAAATTTCAGATCCCATCTCTCTCTCTCTCTGTGGTTACTACCGACTTTGCATTGTTTCGTCTCACGACGTAGAGGTCTTGTACCGTCACAGGACAGGAAGGCACGTGCAGAACCCTACAGTTGAGAGCGTCACCGTCTCCAGTTGATGAAGGATTCCATTCCAGGACTGTGAGAAGGAGTCACAGCAAACACTTTTTTGATCCCGTGGGGGGGGGGGACTTTAAACATACTGTCAATGAGGTTTGGTCGTTGTGAGCTTATTTCCGTGAAGCCACCACGCTCCTCTCCGTCTTCTATCATAAGAGCCGCATTCTTGAGTTAATTTTGTGTTAGGGTACGCACTGAGCATCTCTCATGTTTACCTTAGCATTAGAGAGTTGCCTTACCTCATTCATTAGTGTTGAACACACTGCCTTGGTAGGCCATCCTGGGCTGGCTGTGGTATTTACCATAAATAGTTTATAACTTGGTCATTTTTTTTTCTCAGCCTGCTTTTTTTCCTTTCCCCCCAGAAAAGGGCAAATTTCAGATGACTGCTCACTTTATAAAGTCCATAAGTCCTTTTATGAACATAATTCTTAGAAAGAGAAAGCCAAGCTTAATGCTGATCCTGGAGAACATCATAAATATATTTATGACAAATAGATTTCCAAAGAAAACTGCTACTCGATGGATCTGAAGAGGGGAGTGTCTTGGAAAAAGGCAAAAGCAAACCAAGTTTTAGGACTGACATTTAATTAATTGGATGCTCTTCCTCCAATTAAGGAGTAGCCACCTACCATATTACCATAAGCCTCAGAAGTCACTAAGTACTGTCTCAGCAGGTTCATTCTGAACAGGAAACCATTAATAATCGCTCTTGAAATGGCATCCATTTACCTCACTCTGATGAACTGACCTGCCTCCAGATGACTTGAAATGATAGACACAGACTTTCAACTTAGGAAAGCAAGAGCTGTTGCATGTGAAGATCATAGTATGGATATATTGGGTGGATGGGAATTTTTTTTTTTACGTTTGTTGACATTACTCTTACATGCATTGCGTGTAGCACACATTAATGGGAACTGAAAGTCCCTAACCAGCCCACCCGTTCACTCTAATCTATTTCCCGTCTGCTTTGTGTAGTTTAATGATGTGGATGATTTAGGATGAAGTTTATGTCTATAACAAATGAAAACTCTGTACCCTAAAAATGCCCTCCCAAATGTAGCTGATCCCACTTAATTACCTACTAAAAACAAACCTAGCAAATCTCCATTGAATATTTGAGAAGGTGCTTGGTGAGAGAGCATGAGAATTTACATTAGACTCGTGTCTTTCCTGTGCCGTTTCTTTATTAGTAGAACTCAGGTTTTACAAATGGCCTCTAAATTCTGACTTGGTTTTATTGGTTGGCATCGTGAAGTCTTCTGGGTAACCAGGTGTCTTAGTGACGACAGAACTTGATACTGTGAAGTGGCTCATTTATAATGGACAGAAATGTATTGACTTACAGTTGTGGAGGCTAAGAAGACCAGTATAAGGTGGCTGCATCTGGTGTTGGCTTTCATGATGGAAGGGGTCTCATGGCAGGAGGGAAAAAGAAAGCAAGGCATTAGCATTGGATTTTCACTGTAACAATATTGGTGTGTTCTTGAGGGTAGAGCTCTTAGAGCCTTCACATTGTCACAAGGTCATCTCTTCCAGTATCAGTGCGGTGTCACTTAGCTTTAGCATGAGTTTTGGAGGAGGCAGATATCCCGACTGTGTTATGAGGCGAATGAGCTTCAGACCGAAGCTCTAGATGAGTAGTAGGAAGTGTTGGAGAACCTGTTGTATTTTTTTTTCCACTTTGCTGAGAATATAATTAACTTCACAGAAGTTGAGAATCGCTGCCACTAATTTTGGACCCTTGACTCAGAACAGGAATAAGCAGACAAGAAGAAAAGTTGATTGTAGAATCCTGTTGGCATTTCTCTCATTACATCCAGAGTTCTATCAAGATCCACAGGGCACTCTCTGTGAAGAATGTCTTCTTTAAAATGACGAAACAGACATATACAGAATTTTTATGTTCTCATCTCCATAACCCCCTTTAAATAGATTGTTTATGTATTAATGTGTTCATTTGCTTTTTATTTGGTGTGCGCATGTGAATGTGCACGTGTGTATATGTGCACGCACATGTTTGAAGAACAGACAACAACTTGTGGGAGTCAGTTCTCTCCTTCCACTGTGTAGTTTTAGGGGATCAAATTCTGGTTGCTGGTCTTGGTGGCAAGTTCCCTAACCCACTGACCCATCTTACTGGCTCTTAAATAGATTGTTTTGAACCACATCTCTCAATGCTGCTTTTCAGGGACGATGGGTAAGATTTTCTGGCAGCGAGGGTAAGACAGAAGTTGTAAAGGTTCCTTAAGGCTTGGTGCCTCTCTGTGCTCACACATTTTGTAAGAGAGGCTGCAGGAAGGAGGATGTCTTTTTTGTACCCACATAAGAAAAGACATTTAATGGCAGCGTTAGCAGGGCATTTGTGACACTATTATTGGAACTATAAATTTAGCTCCTCGGTATAGAAAATAGTTGCATCTGAGTGAGTCTGAGGAGCTTATTTTGGGACTCTTGAATAGTTCCCAATGTTGATGAGAATCACGTCTGACTTTAGAAGCCCCAGGGTATACATTGTGCTGATAATTGCTCTGAGTTGAACCTGGAAAAAGTGCTGATGTATTCACTCCTGAGCAGAGGGATTCATCATTTCAACCTTATCACGGACAGTTCTGGCAGAGCAAAAAGAAGCGAACCACCGTTGAGGGAGGCGAGTCAGGGAAAATATTCACCATGGCTGAGGCATGTGGAAGGAGCTTTTGGAGCTTTCAGGAGAAGCTTGCTGAGTGACCGTATTCGCAACTATTTGAGTCACGAAATGGCTCCTGTTCTGCTCACATGCGTGAGGCCTTCCATCCCAAGCCCATTGCTCTGTGTCCATGGTCTTTTGTACCTGCTCCATCCACCAACTTTCAGACCCATGGCCAGTCTTGTGTATTTCAGATCTGCCTATCCCAGTCCCTAGATAGCAGTGAAGGCGAGTGCTGTGGGGCTGTGTTTGTGTTGGCTCTTGGGGAGGATAATTGAGTTATGTAGTCTCTACTACTTTAGGGGAGTGTCTGCTACTAATTTGACATGAATGTTCTCAATTTAGCAATTTAAAACCCAATTGGTTTATTTTATGTATAAATATGACATAACTGTTAATTTTAGGAGAATTCAGAACTTACACATAAACAAAATAAGGAAAGGAAGAAATACCAATACTTTTTTACTTGGTAAATGTGGTAATTGTTAGCATGTAATTTATATCCTTTGAGTATTTTTTCTTTATACATTATGTAGGACACGATGCCCAGTTATAACTGGGATAAATAAACAACAGCAAAAATGAATTTATTGTTTCATGAAAGGAAGAGTCTGGATGGAGCTGGGCCTTTGGGAGAAAGTAATTTGATCTGAATAAAATACTAGAGGAAGTTACAAGCAACAAGCAGAAGGAACGATTACCCAAGCACGCAGGGCACTTGGGGCCTCATAATTTTAACAGGGCAGATAATCCCTAGGACTAGTGTTTAAATACGGATGAATGGGGGTGCCTGTAAAGCCTCCTCTTTCTTGAGTTCTTACTTTCTGCTGGAAATTTACTTGACATGTTATAGGTGTCAAAAGATATAAGATTGAGTTCAGGAGGGACAGACCACACTCCGAGCTCTGTACTGACCTGTTAAACTCCCTTCGTTTGTCATGTCCATTTAGACTCCCTGCCTCTGCCTTTGCTCCCTCTTTCTGGTTGCTTGGTGCCTCATTATTGCATCCTTGGGAACGTTGGGACTCGACAGCCTTGACAGGGTATTGAGATTGGCATGGTTGGCTCCAGTGTGGCATCCCCATCATGGGGCATTTGTAGACAGAGAGCATTAATTGGGCTTCCTTCTGGAGTCTGAAGGATGAGTATGTGTGAAACATCCTTTGTAGAGCCAGCAGACACTTGCCGATGGATGTTTCATGGGCTGTGCTGTACAGCTGGGGCCAGGGTCAGTGGGTTTTAAGTAAGAGATAGTTCGGTAGGATTCTGAAACTCATGTTCTTAGGGCTGTTCGGCATCTCCAGATGAATAATAATGTCCTGGACTATTAAGGATGTCATAATTGACAACTTTTTGTGAGGGTGAGTTTATTAATACACAGATCCCCACATATGTGTCAAACGATCAGTTTTCAGTGAATGCTACTGGGATGTTTCAATTTACCGGGTAATTTGAAATAGAAAGAGTAACCATCTAATCTACCAGTGTAGAACCTGCTAGCTTATTGACGGAGAGTAACTTTCCTTTTTTTGATTGGCTAAGATACAGTAGGTTAGTGGAGAGATTGCTCCTCAACTTGGATTTTATAAAATATTTCTCAATTTAATTATTTTGATGATGCATCTTATTTGTGGGTTGCATAGTAATTGACTTCAGGTATAATTTGATCAAAATATTCATATGATGACTTCAGGAACTGGCCTCTTCCTTGAGTCTGCTGTCTCTCATGCTTGACACATTCTTGAGCAGCTTCACTTTTGGCGGTGTAGGACAACTGTCTGTACGTCACAGCATTTAATAATACTGCCTAGTCTCTCAGCTGAAAGTACAGACGTATTCCCTGAGAGTTTCAGCCAGAAGCTAACACTAGATCACCCCAGCTTACTTGTCTGAGGTACAAGCACCACTCTAGAGCAATAGGGGCACCCCGAGTTTTGATATGTTCATTGCATAGACCTAGATCATAGAGCAGTGTGTCCAAACCAGTGGAAGAACTAAGGAGTACAAATATGAGTTTTCCAAAGAAATTGGAGTTTTGTTTCCAGAAATAGAAGTTGAAGGTGCTGAACTGGCAAAACTAATAGCCACTGACATTGGTGTGTTTTAACCATTTGTAGATTCATAAAACTTCATTGTTTTAATTATTTCTTAGAGATGTGACAAATGAAATTTGAGGAATGTACATGTATGTGTGTTTACATACACCTACCTATCATATCAATCACCTATTTATATAAATGTACTTTTATAGTTCTATAATGGCTTGGAAATTAAACAGCGTGTGGAAGCTTTAGTGACTATGATATCTACCTTTAAATTCTGATCCTAGAATGCAGGAACAAAAATGAATATTTAGTCCTAGAACTCTGAAAGCTGAGAGAGAATTATCTCTTAAAGGCCACGTAAGGCACATGGGGAGACCCTATTTCAAAACAAACAAACAAACAAACCAACTAAGAACAAAAATGAATCTTCAAATATTAACCGTGTAAAGCAGTTGATAATAGCGTACCAATAGCTTAAATGAAGTTATTCAATTTCATCCTGTGGTCTGAGAGCTAGGGCTTCTTCAGATTATGGGCTCTGCCCAAGAGAAAGGGTCAGCTCCAGCAGTCCTCATTTAACCCACAGAAGGGAATTTTGTGCAGTCCTGCCCTTCTCTGAATGAATTGCTCATTATGGCCATTATTCCTATTAGAAACATTTTTTTTCGTAGCCCTCAGGGTGGTCACAGTGGGATGCTTCCCAGGCTGAGAATAAAGGGCACATTCACAGATTGTTTCGGGTGGATAATGAACCAAATGTTGAGTTAACTTACTTTCGGACTAATTCATCCTCCGGGGTGATTTCTGCCCCTTCTGAAATCCAATCCATTTCTGTCTGTCCTGCTCATATGGCATCCTGACCACGTTTTTCTTTTGATTAGTCTCATTTTCAAACCATGAGTGTGGTGGCTAAGAAGTGGGCATGAAACAGCATGGGGAGGGAGGGTGAGGTCATATCATTGGCTCGTACGATCTTGATGAAGTCCTTTATCATCCTAAAACTGTGTGCTTGTGTATGATAGGTTTACAGAAAGGTTTACATAAAGTGACTGATGTAATAATTTAATACCTGACATACTGTAACTGTTTTTTAATAACACAACACCTGGCACAAAGATATTGGTTATTCCATATTATGTTAAGATGTTTTTTGAATTGTTTATTTTTTGTGTATATGAANATACATATATATATATATGAACCACATGTGTTCACAATAGCCAGGGAGGCTAGAAGAAGGTGTTGGAACTTTTGGGACTGGAATTACAGACAGTTGTGAGTCACTGTATGGTTTCTGGGAACTGAACCCAGGTCCTCTGCGAGAGCAGCCAGTACTCTTAACCACTGAGGGGTCTCTCCAGCCCCACCTGGCACATTTTTACTGATAGCATTTCCTCTGTCATGTATTAACTTCTCATCTGTGAATTCTTAAGGACAGGGATGTTATTACAAAAATACTTTATAATCTTTTAATAAGTATTATAGCATACAACATATGTTGGATGATCACAAATGTGGTCATCCCTTTATAGCCACAAAATCTGTGACAGGATTTAACCTCCAAGTATTGAAATGACAATGCCTGTGATAGTTGTATCTGTTAAACATGTGCAGACCTTTTTCTTATTTCCTAAACAGCACAGTGTAACAACTGTTCCCATGGAATTTTCATTGTATTAGATATTGCAGATAGCTGAGGTGTGAAGGAAAGTACTGGAGAGGGAGGGGAGTACGGGCTGTACACAAGGACGACGCCAGTGTATGAATGGCAGTTGAGCATGGCTGGATTTCCGTGTCTAGGAAGCGGAGCGCCTGAAACCAGTTTCCTCTGAATCCTCAAGGATGATTGATTGTGTTTATGCTACCAAAGTGTTGGTACGTTATTTCCAGGTCTCAGTTTCCATTTTCCTTCGTCACATCATTTTCCAGGAAGCAATTAAAAAGTAGAGCACAGGCAAGCCATAGACAATTACCGCTTCTGAGGAACTGGGTCAGGTCATGTATTGTTTAGGCTTTGATTTTTCCATTCTTGTACTCATTTCTCCATTGTTCTTGCATAACTTGACTGCTCACAAGGTAGGCTTCAGGATCTGTTTGAGCGAGGGACAAGCCAGGAGGATTTGCATAGTTGAGGTGTGCAAAGACAAAATGCATCAAGGATGAAAACATGGAAGAGGTGGTGCGGACATAATAGAGACACGTGCGTTGATTTGTTTTGTCTGAGAGTATGGGGAGGTTCTTCCGGTAGAGGAAACCCACTTTTTTATGGTGTATTTTGTTTTATTTGGGGCTTATTCAACATGGAATGACCGCTCTGCTTTCATCCTTGCAGATAATGTAAAGGTAGATTGATTGGGAGGGGAGACTAAATCCACTCACCCAAACTTACGTAACTTCTTTCTGAATAGAAGGTTTCACTTTGCAAATGGCTGTATTTTTATGCACTTGGAAGTAGTCAAGCTTTAGTCAGCCGTATCTAACTTATTAATTCAGTGCAGAAAGTTGAAACTGTTTGCACGACTCTGTGGTGATCTCTGAGAAGGGCAAACTCGGAGCCTGCCATCCAGGAGGATGGTGGACGGGTTGTGAAGCCACCTCTGCGAAGCTAGACAGCAGGACAGGTTGTGTGCTCGCTCAAAAGGAGCTTGTGCACTTGTTATTGTTGCTGCTAGGGCCACGACAAAGGAGAGTTACCCTTTTCTGAGAATGCCTAGTATGGGTTGTTGAAAAAGTTAGAATTCTTTTTTATTTATTTATAAAATAAAATCGTATTTTTATTTTGAAAATTATCTTACAAAGTAACGTGGGATATCCCAGCTATGCTATTTTGATGGGATAGCTTCATTTAAAATTTTTATTTTGTTGATTTCTGCCCTCAGTTTGATTATTTCCAGTCTTCTACTCCTTCTGGGCACCTCTGCTTCTTTTTTTTCTAAAGCTTTCAGGTATGCCATTAAGTCCCCAATGTATGCTTTCTCTGTTTTCTTTAAGTGGGCACTTAGTGCTATGAACTTTCCTCTTAGCACTGCTTTCATCGTGTCCCATAGGTTTGAGTATGTTGTCTCTTTATTTTCATTAAATTCAAGGAAGACTTTAATTTCTTTCTTAATTTCTTCCTTGACCCAGGTGTGGTTCAGTAGTTGACTGTTCAGTTTCCATGAGTTTGTCGGCTTTCTGGGGGTAGCATAGTTGTTGCCTTCTAACTTTAAACCGTGGTGATCTGATAAGACACAGGTGGACACTGATATTCTTTTGTATCTGTGGAGGTTTCCTTTATTTCCGAGTATATGGTCAATTTTTGAGAAGGTTCCATGAGCTGCAGAGAAGAAGGTATATTCTTTCCTATTTGGGTGGCTCTCAAAGTCGTATCTATAAGGTAGTGTTTTTTTTTTTTTTTTTTTTTTTTTTTTTTTTTTTACAAGTAGCACCGGCAAGTGTCAAGACTAATTTTGGCCCTCTCATCACCACCATCGTCCAAACTGCCCGTCCCTTTGTCATTATCCTCCTCAGATGCTCTATAATAATAAATTCTCCAAGTTCGTGATTGAAAGGCGTTGTAAATATTTTACACAAAAGTCCTAAGACTGTATTTTTTTTTCTTGAGATGTTGAGAAAATTCAAAGCCATTTTGTTTTAATTATAGAAGTGAAACAGAGTCATTGTACTCTGTCTCAATATGCATTCAGTTACCTTAATTTAATGTTCTGCAAACACTTATACTTAGCAAAAATATTTTCCCTCAGTTCATTTGTGAACTTATTGATTTACTTAACAAATTAATCAGTTGCTTAGTTGATGTCTATTTCCTCTACGTGCCTGGTGAAAACAGAGATCTTTCTGTCAGAGTTCTGTTTAATATGTAGAGTCTGCAGCTAAGCCCACTTAAAGTGCAGGTAGTGATCAGTAAACATTGCTTGAATGAATGCATGAATAATAATAGATACTTTATGGTTTAGAAAAAAATGAATGCAAGAAAACAAGTGCTAGGAATAAACTGTTGAGAGGAGGTTGTTTGTTTGTCCCGGCCGCCCAGAACCGAAATAATCACACAGAAACTCTATTAATTAAATCAATGCTTAGACTATTAGCTCTAGCTTCTTATTGGCTAACTCTTACATATTAATTTAACCCATCTCCATTAATCTGTGTATTGCCACATGGCTGTGGCTTACTGGGTAAAGCTCCGTGTGTCTCGGGTGGGGCTACATGAATCTGCCTCCTTTCTTCCAGCATTCAGTTTAGTTTTCACTCCTACCTCTGTTCCCTGCTCAGCCCAAGACAGTTTTTTTATTAACCAATGGTATTCACAGCATACATAGGGAAATCCCACATCAATAAACGCAGTAACTTTTAAAGTATACTTGTTAAATGTAAGTATGCCTCTAGATAGATGTGGTGCTTGTACAATGGCCAGTGTTGCACAACTGAAAACAATGGCCGGACAAGCTGGGATAAACACAGAGCACACTCACCATCTATGTGAAAGGTTATTTTTTCTTTAAAACATTTTCAAATCATTAAGCTCTCTTGATGTTGGCTCTAAAGGTACTGGAAAATTGGAGGGAAAACTAATATTTATTTAGTCTGTAATAATTTAAAACATTAGAAACATCAAGAATGTAGTGGATTGTTTGTTCATAACATCTTACCAGGTTAGTGAATAATGTTTGCCTTCTTGCACTGGTATATCTTACAGGACAGCAAGTCATTCTTTTCTCTTGGTGACCATTGTCATGCTCTCTCAGTTTGGATCAGCATCTGGTTTTGTAGTCTTTTCTGCTTTGTGTGGCAAGAAATGGCCTCTGATTTTCTTTAAGGCAGGGTCATTGTTTTATTACAACTACTTTCCACATGTATGTTAATGAGCTTGCCTTCTTTAAGTTCCTGTGTGAATCTAGAGCCCCTCACATAGCGAGTGAAAGCATTGCCAACGTTCCATTGACCTGGACGTCTTCTATATATTCATTACCTCTGCTCCAGAGTTTTCTTCTGTTACCACCATCTTTTGTTCATGTGCTCCACTGGCTCATGTTGGTTGGCCAATTCCTTTTTTTGGATTATCTGTGCCAAGTGGATTTCTCATGAGGAGACATGAAGGCAACACACTCTGATGTCTGTGTGTGAATTGAATCATGAGTGTTCAGTGGCCAATCACTGATAGACTAAAGAAATACCATGATTGGCCAATGATCAAAACTCCCATTTGTTTGTTATGCAGTGATTAGTGGATGGAAGTGCTAGCTTATACTTAAAGCAAGAAGTTTATAGTTAAAGCAAGAACAAGAGGATATACTGTGTTAGCTGAAATGCAAACTGTACTGTTGAGGGACTAGGGTTATTTACTAGACCATGGAAACTGTCATACATGCATGTTGGCATGAGCAAGTAGCACTGCATAAACCCTAGGCTTTCTCTTGTAACATACATTTTTAAAAAATTATTCAAGTAGGACCAGTTTGCCTGTGATTGCATTTTCATTTGATTTTGTGTGTTTACATGCCATAAGTTGGTGTAATCTTTACTTCACATTTTATTTGATGGTATTTTAGTGGCAATCCCATAGAAGAATATTTTACTTTCACTTTCTTCTCTTCTTGTGTGTGGGTGTATACATTTCTGAACACATGTGCACAGGTATGTGAGGTTGTCATTCATGGGGATGTGGGGAAATGAGAGATTAATGTCAAATTGCTTTTCTCAGCTTCTTCTCCATCTTTTTCCTTTCTTTTTTTCAGAACAGGGTTTCTCTGTATACCCTTGGCTGTCCTGGAACTCTCTCTGTAGCCTAGACTGGCCTTGAACTAAGAGATCTGCCTGCCTTGGCCTTCTAAGTGCTGGGATTAAAGGTGTGTGCCTCCACCACCTGGCTCTTCTTCTCCATCTTATTTTTTGAGACACTGTGTTTCGCTAACCCTGGACTTTCTGATGTAAATGGAGACTGCTTTTTGTTTCCTGGCCATCCGGACCCAAATAATTGCACAAAAACTAGATTAATTACAACACTCTTTGTTCAACAGTCTTTGGTCAATGACTTAGGTATATTCCTAGCTAGCTGTTATATCTTAAATTAACCCATTTCTATTAATCTGTGTATCATCATGAGGCTGTAGCCTACTGGTAAAGCTCTGGCATCTTTCTCCTTCTGCAACTACATGGCATCTCCTTGACTCTACCTTTTTTCTCCCTGCATTCAGTTTAGTTTTCCCCGCCTAGCTCTATTCTGCCCTGCCATAGACCAAAGCAACTTCTTTATTAACCAATGGTAGTAAAACATTCACAGCATGCAGAGGAGAATCTCCCATCAAGAGTAGGCTTGTTTGGGTAGACTGGCTTGTCAGACAGATTTTCATTTGGATGTTGGAAATTCAAAGGCAGTTCCTCATGCTTTTGCAGCAAGAGCCAAGAGCATGAGCCACTGAAACATCTCCCTAGCCTCACTTTTTTTTTAATGCAAAGGAATTGAAATGCAGATCTTGAGTATGCAAAGCAAGAACTCTCTGTTTGAGTCACATCTCCAGCCCCTCCTTTCCACATCACAGTTTATGCCTACATTGTATTTTGTTGTATATTTGTATCATGCTTTATTTAACCAATCCTCTTTTCTTGATATTTAGGATTTACATTTTCCTCAATTATAAACAGTACCATCAATTTTATATTAAAATTTCTGAAATAATGTTTTTGAATAAGTAATTTTAGTAGAAGAACTTCTGGCTTATAAAAATATACTTTCAAAACATTTTTACATACCTCTTAATTTCCCTTTGGAGTGTTTTGTCCGTGGCACTATCACCATGGGATTCTGGAGACTCCTAAATACTGGCCAATGTCATTCTTTTTCCATCACTTCCCTTTTACTAGATAAAACATGCATTATACTTAATAATTAACTTTTATTACTGGATTGACTACTTGTGAATTTGTTTATAGTAATTATATTTTGGTTGATGGCTTAGTCTGTCCTGCATTTCTATAGATTTCATTCAGATGGTAAGGACTTACATGTTTTCCGAGGCTGCTGTTTGACATGTCTATTCCTGAAGATATATAGGAATGATATATGCTCATTTGTATATAATATTTATTGGATTTTGCCATTCTTGGTTTTACTCAGGCATATGGAAGTGTCCATGAGCCTTAGTTTTGCAATGTGGCCTCCAAGTGTTCCTGTTTCTTTCTCTTTAAAGAGAATAACCCCCAATCTGGGTGAATTTCTAGTTAATTTTTCATTACATGATTTCAGGAGACAGGGTCAAAAGAAGCTAGTAGGCCATTCAATTATGTGCTTAAGTGTGTTGGAAAAGATTCTCCCCCCTCCTTTAGATGTAAAATATTTTACTTGGGTTTGTTTTTCAAATGCATCGAAGTGTGACTAAACATTTTTGGATACTGCCATTATATAAAGAAGAGATCCCACCTTGTTAAATATTCCTTCGTCAGCTTTCCCGTTACCCAGTCACAGGCAGCGAGGGACCCGCGAGGGCAGAGGGTGGGCAGGTGCTTGGCCTAGGAATCTCAGGATTGGGGGGCTCTCTTGTCCCTCCCACTGCTCCCTGAAGAAGTGATTGGTTCCAGTTGATTTCTGTCTCATAATTTTGGATAGGTCATCAGTGAGGAGGAGGGGAAGTCATGAGGTTGGACCTCAGCTCATCTGAGGGCTCAAGGTTCTTTCTCATAAACCACACAAGACTAGATAGCTGTCCTTTGAAAAGGACGGAGAGCTGAGATATAGTTAGGCTCAGAGGAACAGAGAGGCTTTGATTTCTCTCTGCCTTGAAGTTGAAGATATAAAGGATGTCTGCTGAAACTGTGGAAGAGAAACCCAATAATCTTGGGGAGAGAGGAAGAACTCGAAGCTACACTTTCCTCTGGGTGTACCAGCCAGTCTTTAACCACAGTATTTTCACTTCTGCAGTCTCACCTGCCGCAGAACGCATCCGGTTCATCTTGGGAGAGGAAGATGACAGTCCGGCGCCTCCTCAGCTCTTCACTGAACTCGATGAGCTGCTGTCTGTGGATGGACAGGAGATGGAGTGGAAGGAGACAGCGAGGTGAGGCATGGCTAACTGACTGTAGTGCTGGCCCAGGGAAGCCCGTGTAGGGCAAATGGATGAGCCATGAGGCCGCCTTCTCTGGCCTTCGCAGCAGGTGGCTAATGGGTGTGATGCTGGGTTGAGAAGAGGGTAATTCTGTTCCTTCCATCCTTGTACATTAGTGTGGATGCAGGGTACCTTTTGTTCATGGCTGGAACATATTTTAGTAACCAGGGCTATATGAATTTGACTTTTGTTGATGAAGAAGTTCATCTCAATTTATAGGCTATTCAGTGGTAAAACATAAAGGCAACAATAAACTCTAGCACCCAAAGGCTGTGACCAAAAACATTTCTAAACATCTCTAGATGTGAACACATCTTGTGTGGTCTTCTGTGACATTGTCTATTCCCAGATAGAAGGGGTACTGTGCACACAATCGTGGTGCTAAGACAAAGATGGTATAATTTCACATAAAGACCCATTATCTTCTAAATTTTTAGCTGAAAGCAAGTAGAAGGTTCAACTGAATTTGAAAGTTAGATGCCTCAGTTTAATTCTATACTCTGTCCCATTAGCTGCATGACCCTTTTTCTTAGGAGAATGAATAATATCGCTTTTTACATATGACATGTATGCAGGTATATAAGATGTATACCATATAGATATACATGAATGCTTGTATGGACACGATTTATAAATTGTTCAGTGCTTTGCAAGTTTCTAAGGTTTTAGGCGTCACAGCAGAGATTTTCTCTCATTGAGACTTAGTTACATATTGCAGACTAAATCTACAATGTGCACTAACCCTCTGCAGCATGCACCTTGACTTGAAGCATCTATAAAGCATCCTCCAAAAGGGCGATCCTGGACCAAAGGCTCTTTCTTACTAGCCCTTTCCATTTGTTCCTTTCTTCGTGGAGTGAGGCTCCCACTCTTTCAGGTTGGGAAGACTTAGTCAGCTGTTGGCTTTGCCCTTCACTAATTAACTCAGCACAGTTGCTAGGCTTCCTGAGCCTCAGTTTCCTCGTCTGCCAAGAGAGGTCTTTCAGGATTCCCTTTTCTCTGGCGCCGCACACATTTTCTCGCTCTAAAATTTCTTTCCTGTGTATGTTTAGTCAGCAGTACCTCTAACAGTCCCTTTGATTCTTCTTTTCATGTTGAAATAGTTGTTCACATTGACGAGAACACAGGGGTGACTTTGTTTTTTGTTTCTTGTCAAATGTTAGCTACCCATTAATTTATGTGACCCCTGGTCTCAGCAAGATGAAGAAATGACAGTTCATGGAGTAGGCAACTCAGTGTTGAAAGAAATGTTTTTAATATTTCTATTTTTGATTCATTTTGGTCCAGAAAGGATGTCAGGTATCACAATCTGAAGCCCAGGCTGGATCTGAGCTCATGGTAATTCTTCTTCTCAGTCTAATCAGTACTGAGATTACAGGATCGAGTTACGATGTTTGGTCATATGGGATTCTGAAGACCAAGATGGCCTTACATTCTTTGCTGTCTTTAAAATCTGCTTTAGGGAAGTTATGTTCCACTGTGGTGATGCAATCCTAGAGAAGCTATGCTTCTATAGTGGAAGGTTGTCCAGGGAAAAAAAGTGTGGATAAGTTCTCCTACTTAGGGATCATTATGATGATTTGTAATTCCATTTCTGATATTGCCTTCCTTATTACATGAATTCAGAGTCAGAGATCACCCAGTCCTGCTTACTCTAGTGTTCTCACAGCCTTGAAGTGCGTGGTTCAGAAAACCTACTCATAAATATGTGTTGATGATTTGACTACTGGGGAAGCGCTTGCTTTAAAAATATTCTTTTGATTTTTTAATTTAACATACCAATTTATAGTGTTCATTATGACCTTTCCATACTGGTATATAATTGTATTTTAATAGAAAAAAATAACTATTTTGAACATAATAGTTTTCTCTTTCTGCTGTGGTCTGTCAAACTCCAGGTACCCAGCATATCAATGCTATAGCTCAGGCGAGGTCCCATGCTTCAAATTTCAAGGGATTTCATCAATATACTGATGGCATCTGCATTTATATCTCTGGACTTCCTCCTTCCTTATTTGATCAGCATTGAGTAATTGGAGGGCTATTAGCAGTCATGTCATTAATGTATGCAGGCCTGTTCCTCCTACAGATTTCTCCATCTCAATATATGATTTCATTGTCTTGGATACTTGAGCCAGAACACCAGAGCTTCTTTGTCTCCTACCTTCCTTATACATGCTTTCTGATCAGTTGGCAGATTTGATTTTACTCTGAAATCCTCAGTATTTCAGCATCTCACCTCATTTCCTGCTCAACACTGCTTTAGGCCAATTTCTGCCTCTGCAAAACCTTCTGATTAGTTGGTCTCTTTAAACCTGCCTTTATTATGCTTATAAACTGTCTACCCTGAGGTGCTTGAGTAGCCTTCTGTCTCTTTTCCTCCAGTTCAGCCTGCTGGAGCCCCAGTGGCCAGTTGTACTGCTCTCTGAGGGACTCTGTCCTTGCCACCTCTCTGTTCCCAGGCACCCATCAGCTATCTACATGACTTGCTTGCTTGCTTACCTCCTTCAGGTTGTAATGCAAATATTGTTGCATTAGGAGCGGCGAGGCTGCATCCCTGGCACGCGGCCGCCTGCATGGCT
The DNA here is from genome assembly GCF_014885135.2 of Alexandromys fortis. Classification (NCBI taxonomy): domain Eukaryota; kingdom Metazoa; phylum Chordata; class Mammalia; order Rodentia; family Cricetidae; genus Alexandromys; species Alexandromys fortis. The sequence goes on from NW_026067949.1 coordinate 41,079,381, forward strand.
AGGTTATGCCCGAAAAAATTACACGGAAACTGTATTCTTTCAAACACTGCCTGGCCCGGCTAGTTCCAGTTTCTTATTGGATAGCTCTTACATATTGTTCTAACCCATTTCTAATATTCTGTGTAGCCCACGAGCTGGCTTACCAGGGAGGATCTTAACCTGCGTCTGTCTGGAGCGGGAGAATCATGGCGACTCCCTGACTCAGCTTCTTTTTCCCAGCATCCTGTTCTGTCTACTCCGCCCACCTAATTTTCTGTCCTATGAGGGCCGAGGCAGTTTCTTTATTATTATAAGACCCACCTCCATCAAAATATCACCTGACTTTTGCCTTGAAACATTTCACCTATCCCTCCTATCCTAGGTCTTCTATTGCACTTTTGACCCTTTGCACTTCTTACCGTTTAGCTTCTTATCTACCTTGTTATTGTGTCTTCCTAATAGAGCTAAATCTCTGAGCGGGCAGGGATTTCCACTTATCTTGTTCAGCCCTGTGTTCCTCATACTTAGAACTACCTGCTGCATGGCCTTCCTCCAGGAGCAGGGCGTGAAAGAGTGAGTGTGTGCAGGAACGGAGTCTTGGTTCTCAGCGTGCGGTCCTGTCCGAATTCTGGGGAGAGGTTTGGCAGAAATTATGCTTCTGGGAATATTTTGATTTCCAGTAATCTGTACTGCTTGTGACATACACTGCGTCAGAGGGTTTCTGTAGTGATGTGTGACTTCCATTTGTGATGTGCATTTTCCAGCCACAATAAAATTTCCAACTCCCTATTAAAAGACCTCAAACCTCCCAGATAGAAGAGAGTCATGCGATGGATGATATGGCATGAATAAATTTTTTTTTCTGGCTGAAAAATCTGTTTGATATTTTTTCTTTCCTCTGAAAATTTCAGTTGATAGACAATTGTTTGGGCTGTGTGTGGTAGGGTGCTAGCTACCTGGGGTCTCACAGATGCTAAACAAGGGCTTTACTGCTGGATTCCATGCCCTCCACTGAGTACTGGTGACAGAGGGACACTTTTGTTCCAAAGAGAGCTAACTTTCTAGACTTTTCCAACTAGATGTAGTTTCTAGTGTGGAACTACATACACCCCACAGAACAATTGTCATTCTTTTTCCTCCCCGTTAAGGTTTCCAGTTGGCAGATGATTTTATTTAGCTGAGACAGTGCAAGCTTTGGCATTACTGTGACTTGGGTCCCACTTCAGGAATTTTAGGCTGCTTCTATTCTTCAAATAATGACAATGTTTTTTTTTTTTTTAGTAATAGAGAAGATGGCCCTTGTGAGTCTGAGAAAGTAGAGTAGTTATGAAGCATTAACAGCAAGAGAAGCCTTTACTAGTGTGGGATTTAAAGCGGCATGTAGCTCTGTGGTCTTCCTTGTTACATCCCCCCCCCCCCCCATTTTGTCTTTCCTAGAAGATAAGGGAGAACTTTGAAATTTCCAGTGGCTTTTCCAAATAGTGCAAAGCTGAAGACTATGCAGAGGGTAGGCTTCTCGTGCTGGGAAAGCATGTCTGACTGGTGGAGGTACCGTGTTGGTCTTTTTAGAGGGCATTTTTGGGATGTGTAGACATTAGAAAAATTAACATTGAGTCCGACTGCAGTGATTAAGATGGGATCACTTGAAATGGTGAAGAAGCCTCTATTCCTCATCAAAACCCATTAAAGTAAACTGGGCTTGGTGGACCATGGCTGTAATCCTAGCCCTGGCCGTGGAGTTGAGAATATCAGAAGTTCTTGGCTACATAATGAGTTTGAGGCCAGCCTGGAATAAATGAGATCATGCCACAAAACAAAATAAAACAAAAAAGAACTGAAATCAAAGCGAACAGGAATTGTTAGAATCAGTTCACAGGTGGACAAAGTAGACGGATTAAGGAATCACTCCTAGTCTTGCTTTGAAGATGACCCAAAGTCATGAGGATGGGACGGACTTTTCTTTCTTCTTCCACGTCTTCACTTGAGTTAGGATTAGCCTTTCCAAGGTGACTCCTCATTTTCAGTTTGTCCTTAGTGAGTTTTCAGCGGCCAGTGCTGAACGTCACCAATATGGCATGGTTATATATGTTAAAGATCACCCACACCATGTCATCCAATCTGCTCTGCTAAACCTGATCAAAAAGAAAACCACCACAAGTTCTCAGAAACGTTAGCCAACAGAGGAAAAGGGCATCGGTGTGTCATGTCCAGGGGCACAATGCGAACTAGTGTTTATTTGTGTTTCTGTTGGGCATGCTGACCTAGCTCACCTCTGGGGAACCTCTGAAGGTCATGGCCACAGAACAGCAGCCTGCACCTTACACTGTGAGCTTGCGATCTCCGTAACCCACAGTTCTTTGACTTTCTGTAGCAGACGACTCTGGGAAATTCCCTGGTGGACTGAATTGATTTTTTTCCGTAAGAAGAAGGAGATTTGGGGAATCCAATAACCTATGTAATTAGACATCATTATATTTAGTTAATTATATGCATTGCTTTCCACAGTTGATCTAGAAATTTCTGAACTCTCCTTAAAATAGCATTTATCCCAGGTACACACTAGCCTTGGCTTCTTTTATGTGTAACGAATCACTTTTTAATTAGCACGAAGTTCATTATTATTACGTCCGTAGTTTTACACAGTTGGATTTTATTCTCGTGCAAAGGTCATGAGGATTTTCCACTATGAAACTGGCAGGTTTTAAAGTTGAAGGTCTTGTCTTTACTTAATTATATTTAATCACATGATTGGAAAGTTTCAAAACTCAGTGATTCCCAGTGGGCCTTCTGTTTCTTCAACAAGCGAGTGAAATGCTCTCTGCTTGGCAACCACACAAAGTATATTAAACTGCAGAGTACTTTATCATTATTCTTCTAAGACCTTGGAATAAATAAAATTCACCTCATAAACTGCTCCTCCAAAGGGACAACAGTTTTGTAATTGCATGCATTTAGAAAGCCAACTTCTAAAATTAATTTTCCTGTAGCCTGTCACATACTGACAAAAGAGAGAGAGGAAAAAAAAAGTGAGAAACCCATTACAAGTGTTGGCTATTCATAGTGATTGTGGAGGGTAGACGGAGGCTTTCAGTACATGCCACGGTGAAAGTGTCTGTTTTTTAAAAACATAATTACATGGGCCTAAAGCACCTTTGCAAAATGTCTGGTGCTTGGATAGTCTGAACTTTGGTCTCTGCCTTAGCCTTCTTTTTAATGGATGTCGATTTGAATCGAGGCGTGTTGGCTGTTTGTTTTTCAAGTTTGCCCTTGGTGTGCGAGGCGGGTAGACAGCGCATGCACCCCTTCTGGGATGAAACTATCTACATTCAATTTATATGGCTAAATCGGTAAAACCATCCCCTGAACAACCAGAGCAGTGGATTCGTTTGATAGGCATCCCGCCAGTTCCTGTATGCTGTTAGCTATGTTATGCCGTCATCACAGCATTCAATATTTATGGAAGCTGATGTGGAATAGATGCTAAAATGAGCCACGAGATTGTATACATCCCCTAGAAATAGAACTGTAAACAGTGCGCTACTTGTGAGACTTTGCTTCCTTTCCTCACGGTTATCTTGACCTGTGGGGTTGGTGTGATCCATTGAGATGAGCGATGCTCTTCTGAATGCCCAGCCTAGTTGAAATTTATGATTTCTCATTGCTCTTGAAGAACTTACTCTGATTTCTGCTTAATATAAGCTGCAGAGAGGAAGAAATACAGGGCAGGCCGGAGGAGAGTCAGAAGTTTGCTCCCTTCTGAAAGGTTTACTAAGCTTCTGTTGCTTGGTTAATTGATGATTGTCTTAGTCTACTCAGGCTGCAGTGACAGAATACTGTAGACTAAATATCTGACACATAATAGAAAGTTATTCTTTATTGCTTGGGGGTGTGGGAAGTCTAGGATTAAGGGCTTTGCGGATTTGGTGTATGAGTGATAGGACCCACATGCTCTCGGTGGCACATTCTAGTTGCAAAAGGCCCCACCCTGGGCACTGGAATTTCAGCATATAAAGCTGGGGATGGTGGCTCTATCTAGAATCCCAGCACTTGGGAGACTAAGGTAGAATGGCTGTCCTGAGTTCAAGGCTAGTCTCGACTAATGGAGTATGAATATCTTCAAATTCCAGCCCAACAACAGCAACCACCCCCAAACCAAACCCTCAAGATTTTAACATGCAATTAGAATATTATGTATTTATTTGCTTACTTATATTATATTGTGTGCATGTGTGCATAGCTGTAGGTGTGTCCTCATCATGGTGTGTGTGTATAAGTTGGTATAGTTTTTTTGTGAATTGCTTTTCTCCTTCCACCAAGGGTTCTAGGGGATCAAATTCAAGCTGTCAGGATAGCATAGCAAGTGGTTTTACCTGCTGAGCCTGTTCGTCAGTCCAACATAAACATTTTAGGAGATTCAGATACCACACCACACTACATTACACCACAGCACAGCACAGCACACCATACCACAGCGAAATGAAACAACAACAAAACATAATTCTCAGTCTCCAAGATTTCAACATAGAAATTTTAAAGAACTCAATACTCAGGCCATATCAAGGGAAGGGGCAGAAAACAGCTCCTACTGTAGACGAAGTCATGCTTAGTTTTCTTTCATGGTATAAGGTTCACAATGCAGATTGATGGCAGTTGACGGATGGCAACTCAGTTAAGAGAGATAAAGGGGAAATGAAGCCTGCTTAAAACATTACATGTCATCGTTCCTAGTTTATCTTGGGTTTAAGTTCTGTGATCAAACTATTCCCTCAGCTAGTGAGAAACTCTTAGGGGTACAGAGTAGGCACTCGCTGCGATTTTCACAGAGGGCATCTTTCTAGGTAATGCTGAGCTGATTGTAGACGATGGACACGCCTACCTTCTGGCGTCTGATATGACGTTAAAAATGAAGACACATATAATAAAGTGGTTAATCTAGCGACTACCACAGCATGCTTAAATTTCTGTAAGCCAGCAGGAAAAGATGTTACTCAAAGTTATCAGCATCATAATAAGCATATGATTATTTTAGAAGTAACCCAGTTACTTTAATTGCATAGTATTATTTTGGTTATAACCATACAGTACTGTAAATGTGTGATGTCGTTTTATTCTAGCTCCTTCTATTTCTCTGGAAATAATTCCAACCAAAGAGGAAGAAAATGTCACTTCAGACACATATACGCACGGGGGGGGGGGCAGTATAGATGTTTCCCAATCGCTTTCGAAATGTGTTTCAACTACTTCTGTAGAAACTAGCTGGGTCCAGTTCTGAAGATTTAGAATCTCTTTGGTGATGATGCTGAATTTTAAACTGTTTTAAGAATTTTTATCATTATTTTGAGAATTTCATACCTGAGTCCCATATTTACATCATTTCTACCTGTCCCTTTCCCCCTTCCAGCTCTTCCAGTATCTCCCCTACTCCCTCTCAGCGTCGTGACCTCTTCCTGTCTGTATTTCTGTCCATATTATCCTCCTGAGTCCATCTAGCTATGCTCGGATGTACACGTGACCATGAGCTGACCAAAGCCTAAGTAGCTTTTAAACTCCACAGCTACAAAGGTAAACATTTAAAAGTCAAGGCCACTTGCTGTTTCAGTGGGTGTAATATAATACACAGGGTGAAGGAGACTCTCATAGCTGAGAGGGTGGAGAGAGAAGTTACCATTGACATGTAGGGGGTTTCCTGGCTCTGAGGAGCTTTCCAGGAGGAGTGTAGAGGGATAGGTAAAGTACTTCTGAGTTAGGTGAGTGTTGGCGTGTGATAAAAATCCTCAAGTCTTCTTCCACACTGTGACTGATCTCTTGATCTGTTTCACAGTGGTCCTCTTTAGTGAGTTTCGTCCCCTTCCCAGGGCTTGACTAGAGTCCTATAAATAATCCCTTCTGTGGTGTTTCCTCTGACCCCTGCCCTTTGTTCTCATCCGCAGTGAGGTAGGTGAGTGTTTAGCTTGTTCTAGGAAAATGTTTTTCAATCATTAAACCCTTGGGTTTAAAAAATCTAGGAAAACAGAATTTAACCCCATCATTACCATTCAAGCATCCTTCAGAGGTTTGATGGGAAAGGAAAAGAATGGCTTCCTACTTCCTCTGGCTGCTTAGGATAGACTGTGTGATCTGATCATGCATTATAAAGGCTTCCCAATGTGTTCTTTCCCCGTCAGACTTACATGTCTTTGTTTTCTCTGTTCTCAAAATGTGTACATGTCCTCGAAAGCAGAAGCTGAGGATGAGGGCTGTTTGTCCCACTGCAAAGGTTGCTAGAGAATGTCCTGTTACTCCAGTGAGACCGTGGTCCACTGGACTTTCTCATTTTTAACATGTGGAGCCTGGATTCAAGGGTCAAATCACTATTAGCCTCTCAGTGAGAGTGACGTATGCCAGCTGAGGCAGAGACCTCAAATGCAGACATGGTGAAACATAGTTCTTGCTAAGCATCAACAACTGGGCATTTTTCATTTGAGATAATGTTGGTTCATTGTTGCTCCTCCATCTTACCCACATCTACCCTGTACGGTTCCCACAGAATGTCCACACTGCTGCTAGTTTTATAATTACAGGATTGTGCCACACGGAGGATTTTGAGACGTGTGTTTTTCTCATCTAAAATCACCTTTGTACTCATTCCTAGGGATTTCATGGCTACATGGGAATGGGGCCAGTGCTTTGACTTCTTTTGGTCCAGTTTTTTCTTTCTTTCTTTCTTTCTTTCTTTCTTTCTTTCTTTCTTTCTTTCTTTCTTTCTTTTCTTTCTTTTTTTTTTTTTTTTTTTTGGTTTTNNNTTTTTTGGTTTTTCGAGACAGGGTTTCTCTGTGGCTTTGGAGCCTGTCCTGGAACTAGCTCTGTAGACCAGGCTGGTCTCGAACTCACAGAGATCCGCCTGCTTCTGCCTCCCGAGTGCTGGGATTAAAGGTGTGCGTCACCATCGCCCGGCCTCCAGTTTTTTCTTAAAAGGAGGAACGGTCTTGCCACTCTGTATTCCTGAAGATGACAGAGTTGGTGGCAGGATAATTAACTGTTAAGATCGCACGGGAGGAGACATTCTGGACTTGCTGGTCCGGGCGTGGGCAGGGTTAGTGCTGCCTTCAGGGAAGGTTGCAGTTCTTCTGATTGTCTCCCTAATCTCATCTTCCTAGGTGGATTAAGTTTGAAGAAAAAGTGGAGCAGGGTGGGGAACGATGGAGCAAACCCCATGTAGCCACGCTGTCTCTGCACAGCTTGTTCGAGCTGAGGACCTGTATGGAGAAGGGATCCATCATGCTTGACAGGGAGGCCACGTCTCTCCCACAGCTGGTGGGTGAGTATGCCATTTCTGGTTCCTCTTACTGTCCAGGAATGACCTTGCATGCAGATGCCTGCTAGGGTAAGCAGGGTTGAATGTTCTCTGGAACACTTGTTCTAAGTTCTGTGTCATGAAATGAGTGATTTATAAAAATTTTAACTAATATTGAGAAAAATAGCTTTCAGAAATAATGCCCGTCTCTGGGTTTATTGATACTATTTTGGAATATTCGCTTCTGGATTTATTTGCCAGTCTTCTACTTTGTGCTTTCCTCCCATCCTCTATTTTTTGTTACAACTGAGATCATATTTAATGTGCACAAACATCTTAATTTTTACTTACTAGCATAATTAACATTTTTTGTATATGCATATTGTGTGTGGGGTTCATATGCATACATGTGAATGCGAGGTGGTGTGTGCTTCTGTGTCTGCATGTATGTGAATGAATGTTCCTGTGGAGGCCAAAGGTAAACCCTGCTTTCATTCCTCAGGAGCCAATCCTTAGTTTTGAGTCAGCGTCTCTCCTTGGGCTGGAGCTCACTTTGTAGACCAGGCAGTGGATCACAGTGACCCACCTATCTCTATCTCTCCAGGGCTGGTTTTATAAGTACATGCCACTATGTCTGTTTTTGTTGTTGTTATTGTTGTTTTTTGCTTGTTTTTTTTTTTTTGTTATTTCTTTGTTTTCTTAAACATGTGTTCTGGGGATTGAACTGTTTCTCAGGCTTGCTTACTTACTGAGCCATTACCTCACCTTAGGTTAATATTTTGGAAGAAGCACCCTCTTACCCTCCTATCTTAATTGGCTGTCTGTTCACTAGGTTTTTAGAACTCTGACTGTAACAGAGACCACTCTTTCACTTAGATTTTGTGCACCTCAGTTTCATGATTGTCAGAAGAGAGTTGGCATCTTCGGGAAGAATGAAAATCCTCCACTTCCCGGGCTGGTGTGATGGGGGGTGGTTGTCCAGTCACTTAGCTGTGTGTAGAGTGATGTCGTGGGGCAGGATGCCAGCAGTGCCTTATGGGCTGGTGACTGAGTCGTCACGTTGGCACAGGGCATCATTCATATCACCAGACCCTGTGGAATTTCTCTGCATGAAATTTCACCATTTGTTCCTTCCACTGAGCGTATGTTTTGCTCTCTATGAAAAAAAAGGTCTTTGGAAGGAGTTGTATATTTGTTCCGTGTGATACTGAGTGGTTTCACAGGAAGAATGCTGGGATTACAGTGGGCAGCTTTAACTAACATCTTCCTCTACTATTGTGGACAATCATGGTCCAAAACACATTCTTTACCACTCTTGGAGACGTGGTTTCCTCATCTGTGAAGATAGTAGGAAGGTGCATGCCTGAGTTCCCTTTCCTGGTGCTATGATTAAAAAACTTTGATAAAAGCGACTTAAGGCAAAAGGTTTCTTTTAACCCATGATTCCAGGCTGTAGCCCGTCCTAGCCGCAAAGTCGCCAAGGCAGCAGCCCCAGAGAACTGCCCATATTACATATGTGCTCAGGAATGGAGAGCCGGGAACACATGCACGCTTGAGCTCAGCTTGCCTTCTTTTTGTCTAATCTAGGACCCAGATCCACAGAGTGATGCTGTCTGCTGTTAGGCTGGGACTTGCTACATTAGTGGATGTAACCAAAACTGCCTCCCACAGACGTGTGCACAGGTTCATCTAATCCAGGTGGCCCCTGCTAGAGATGCCCATCCTAGGTGATTCTAGACTGTGTCTGGTTGACGGTGGGAAGTGACCATTGCCGTGTACCTCTCAGAGTGGTTAGGAAATTTAAGGTCACCAGACCTGCTGGCTGCCGGCTTTTCCCTCAGTGTAGTTAGCTACCTAGATTTTCCTACATGTTACTTATCAGATCACAACTTGAAGACTTTTGAGTCTGGCAGGTAGATTCTTGGGGATTTCATGAGCAGAAAGAAAAATCCCAAAGAGTATGGACTGAAGAGACGGAAATAGTAGAACATTCATTCATTCATTTATTCATCCATTTGTTTGTTTACTTTTATATTTTTGCTGGTCTTGGAGCCGATCAAGGGGGATGAGTTCCTTTTTTCTGTGAAGCTGAACTTTTCTGTTGTGATCTTCAGTTCCAAACTGACCTATCTTAGGAAAGAGTTCCTGGTCTCTAGCAACTCTTTGCCTCTGTACATAGCGGAAGACAGAGTCCCACAATTAATCAGACCCTCTTTAGCCAATGATCAAAAAGAGAAGATCTGACATCTACTGTATTTAAAAAGTTTTACTGAGTATTTGATATTCTTGCTTAATTTCCCATAACTTTTTATTATTGGCTTCAGACTCTTCTAACCTCCATGCATTTACTTTAAACATTGTCATTTCATGTTAAAATTAGATCCCACTAGGTCACTTTGAGGCATCATCACTCACTAACATGTTTGCTCCGCAGTCCCCAGAGCAAGGAGGCAGAGTGCCAGTGTTATCAATTCTGGCACTGATAATACAGAAAAACAGTTCAGAGGCAAACCACACATCATGGGCAAAACAAAGGGAGGAAAAAAAGGCCAGCCCTGCCGAAGAGGACACAGAGCTTGCTTAGGAGAACACAGCCCCAATAGAGAAATGAAAATCCTCCAACAGAATAAAAACCCGTGGAGACTAAAATATGACCTGGGCAAAGCCTTTATTTAATTTTCAACGACAGAGGCAGCACAGTAATTTGGAGAGTTATAATGATTATTTTGTGATTAGGAAGAGCTCTTCCTAGCGGAGGATGAAGTAGAGTAGCCATATTCCACATAAGCCGGGACATAGGACAGCTACACGCTCCCCAGGCTCATGTTATATTTCCTCTCAGTAGCCCAGTTTTACTCCTGAATGTGGGAAGAAGAAGTAATAGCAAATGTGATCATACACAACAAATCGCTTGATTTCCAGCCCTCCTTGTGGTCCGCCTGCTATTGCTCCTCACCACCTGCCCAGAGAGGATGACCTCTGCAGGTCATGGGCAGTGGTGTGGGGCTGGACAGGGTGTGAGCTGGGGTCGTTCTTACCTTCAAGTCAGCTTCCTTATGAGTCTCCCAGGACCTCTCTGTGGTTTGAAGAGTGTGTGTGTGTGTGTGTGTGTGTGTGTGTGTGTGGCATCCCTATATATTTTAATAGAAAGATTTGTCTTTGAAGCATGACACAAGACGAGACACAATCTCCAGGGATTATTTTAGTAGGTTTATTATTGGCACCGCCATTGTAATCCTCCATTTAAAGGGTGTCATTCACACATGAAGGCAAGTTCATGGAATTCTCTTCCACTCTTAAGTTTATAAAAAAAAAAAACAGCTGAAATCCATTTCAGGTGTTCAGCACAATGCGAAATGGATGAGAAAATGTAGCTCTATTTTTGGAGCTCATTCATGCATCTATACCTCTAAAGGCAGCCCGAGCTCTTCTGTCTATCGGCAGATGTGTGAGTCCTAATGTTTCTTTTTTTTTCTTTTCCCTAAAACCCCACATTTTATGCTTTTCAAATTTATATTGATTGTTATTTATAATCATAAGATTAATATATGTTCATTTAAAAAATAGTCTGTAAGAAGCTTCACTACAAAAATAAAACCTCCCGAATTTTACCACTAAAGTAAAACCTTTCCTAATCTAGTTTTGTCTGTCATCTCCATAGGTTTCCTATGTAACTCTGTTTATCCACCCAAAGTGGAATTACAGTTCCTCATTTGCGTGTGTGTGTCTGCCTTGTAACGCTCGGGTTATAGGCATGCACAGACCTGCTGGGCTTTTTACGTCCATGTCAGGACTTGAACTCGGGTCTTTGTGCTTGCAGAACTAGCACTCTTACCCGCTGAGCCGTCTCTCCAGCCCATGGCTCATCCTTTTAATTTGTAATTGCTTAAAGATAAAAACATCAATATCAATATAAGTAAAACATAATAGCTGTAAAATAATCTTTTCAGGCACTTGGGTGGCCTTTTAGTTGTTATTATAAAGAAAAGTGCATATTTTTGTTATAGTTTTGTAAAATTGTTTGATTAGTATGGAGTTCCAGTTGTAGAAGATTCAAAGGTTTTGAACGTACTGGAAGGCTTTGGTATGCTTTCGGCAAATGTCAGCACCGTCAGGGAGTGGCTGTGACGTGCGTCTTTCACACGGGGACAGGGACAGATGATTTGGATAGACCTAGCAGATGTCTCTATTCGCATACATTTATTTGCATTATCTTTGTTAATTTGAAGCTAAGACATGTATTTGGCCCTCGAGCCCCTTCTCTGAATGCTTCATGTCCTCTTTTCCGTCTTCCATGGTCTGCCCACCTTTCTGTTGTTTCGCAAACGCTCCACGTGGGTCGCCTCTCTCTCTGCCTAGAGCTTGCTTTTTAAGAAACTACCTTCAATTTTTTTCTTTTTGAGGCAGAGCCTGGCTGTGCAGCCCAGCGTCAAGCTGGCTTTGAACTCACTTTGTAGCTCATTGCTGCCAGGAAACTCACAGTTTTTCAGCCTCAGCTTCCCAAGTGTTAGCATGTCAGCCAGGCCCAAGTGTGCCCGGTGGGCTTCCTTTTTAAATATGGAGACTACTGTGTCAAGTGTAGAAAGACCTCAAATGTGCATCGCCTACCCTGCTTTTAGTTAGGGCTCTGTCTCTAATTAGTCTATATGGGGGGGGGGGGTCAGTCACTTCTTTCCTCTTCTCTCACCTGTGTCATGAGAGCTGAACTCGATGCTCCCAAGGTCTCTTTGAGTTGTTACTATGTAGCCTTGGTTCATTTTCTCGCAGTTGGTAGTGTCTGTGGGAGCTGCACACGGAACACTTCACTTCAGTGTAGTTGTAAAAGGCACTGCCCCCACTTCCCTTTGAAAGGGTTTGTAGTAGATGCTGAAAGAGACCCTGTTACGCGGGCCATTTTTATGGAAGCTTAATGAAGGCCATCAGCCACCCAGTTGTTTTAACCTGTCTAACTCGCGGTTCCCAGGCGTGAGGAACAGAGGGCAGGCTGTGCATGCATAGGCATCGAGAAGCCTTGCCAGGAAGCCTAGATAAGAAATGCTTTCATCCACAGCCCTGGCATTCGAAGCAGCGAGCGTTTGGTAGCACTCGCAGCAGACACGTTGGGGCTGTGATTTTTGTGGTTCTTCTGTAAATGGACTTGCCATGTGGAATGGGACTTGCAGGGGAAGTAGAGAGTTGTGGACTAAAGGTACTTAGTTTCCTAACTGTGGAACAGAGAGCTAATTGTACCTCCAGGGTCATTCTCAGGCTAACACTGAGTGGGGTTTGTGTGGTTCAAAATACCCAGCCCCGAAGGCCACTTTCAAATCAAAACGCTCACAGGAGAAACTTCCTGCCTCCTCCGGGTCCCTTACCAAGTGGTTCACGTTCTGTAATTTAGGGCCTCTATGCTAGGCCATTGGTGGAAAATCCTTGATTTAGCCTCCTCTTGGCTTACAAATGGCTGACTGTCCACTGTGTAATCTGCTGACTTCTAGAGGTAGACTGAGGCTGAGTGACCGACCGTGCAAAGGTGCCAGTGAGCTCGTGTGGACGCCCGCACCTTCTCTTCAGAGCAGCATTCCCAAGGACTGCTTGTTGACCTAACCCCCACTGATTTTCCTGTCAGACTTCTGCATAGGAACAGAAGTGGCTCCCTTTTACACGCTGCTGAGTTTCCCGAGGGGAAGGTCGCAGTGAAGAGCCCCGCCCTGCACACCTCATACAGATTCTGCGTGTGTTACACTGAGTGGGGGCAGAGATTAGGATAGCATGCACAGGCTTCGAGTATGCTGTGGATGTGCCGGCCTGTGAGAAACAAGATTTGTTTTCTATTGGAATAAGATTTGGTGCGCGTGCATGCATGCGTATGTGTGTGCTTGCGTCTCTCATTGAACCAGTGGGGGCTTTGACTGTTTTCACCACGTTCCCTAACGGCCCAGGTTCCAGGTGGACAGCACTCTACACGTGGCTTTTACGTGAACGCCCTGGATCCAAACTCACGCCTTCCTGCTTGCGCAGCGAAGCCCTTTACCACCTGAGCCATCTTCCTCGGCCCCCAAAGCCATTCTCTTTTAAAAGTTAGAACAATAAAGGGTTAATAGAAGCAATTTTATGATTTTTTATTTTTGGTAGTAAAACTAAGATATTTAAACTTCCTAAACCAATATTAGTAAGGCTGTGTTTGAAAACCATCCAGGGAGCAGAATGGCAAGGTTTTATTGGAGTTGACCAGGCAGATGAAGTCTAACCAGGGTATAGTTTTGTAACTTGGTCTTTCCTTCATTAGTTGTTCTGATGTAGGGAAAGGTGTGTTAAAGAAAATATAACTTAGAAGAATGGGGGAAATAGACTTTAAAACGCACCCCTCATGATTTTACAGTGCACAGCTTCTTTCTTTTCATACCTTTGATATTTCTGATTATGTAATGCAGGACATGAAAATTTGAACCTTACTTTTTTAAATTGAAGAATGAAATGTGTTGCTCTGAGAAATTTTGACTTAGGGGAATTTAGAATAACTGAGCTAGTAAGAATAAAAAAAGAAATTAAGACAGTTCTGTGGTTCTAAAGACAATTAATGCTGGAACAGTTAGAATTCTCTCATTAAGGCCAGCAGTCGGTCCCTTCATCTGAAGTGGGAAGCTGGGGTTTTGGAAAGGAATGTATTGATGTTAAATTTGGTGGTGACGTCCCCAAAGCTAGAGGGAAACTTAGCTTCGTGGTTTGGTGTCCTGACGTTGGCTTCACTTTGCTTCCATATCAGAGATGATTGCTGACCACCAGATCGAGACAGGCCTACTGAAGCCTGACCTTAAGGATAAGGTCACGTACACGTTGCTTCGGAAACACCGACATCAAACCAAGAAATCCAACCTCCGGTCCCTGGCTGACATCGGGAAGACGGTCTCCAGTGCAAGTAGGATGTTTACCAACCCTGATAATGGTAATGCAAAGCCCGCCCACCGGCGGCTGCTTTCTCTTCGTGAGCCACCCACCTTTGCTCCATCTCTAAGAATCCTTTCTTCCTCTTCCTAAGGCTTTTCTCAAGGTCACGTGACACAGTCATTTCATGGTCCTTTTCATCCAACTGAGCAGGTGTGCAATCTTGCTGGAAAGGTTTCACTGGGGCTGTAGGTTACAAAGCGACAGTGCTTGGCTTCTCCTCCGTGGTTGACTGAAATACTTACTAATAACTCTGTGGGGAAACAACTGAGTATTTCAGAAGAATCCACAAGCTCGCAGGGCATATGTCTTCAAAATCACGTTCAACAGCTAGGAGTATCTAATAAAATATGATACATACTTTGAAATATCATATAACAACATTTTTTGCTTTAAGATGATTGTGTCTAATTTATTAGTATTCATCCTATTACTGTGTGACTCAACATTTTTACCACTTGAAAAGGCAGTTGATTTTTTTGATAAATAATAATCATATTCAAATGGAAGTATAATTATTCAAGATAGAATATTAGTTCATTATATAACAATAATTCCTGTTACATTTATTGCATTTACCACAATTTCTTGCAAAGTGCCTATTTTTGGCATCATTGCCATCATTGGTAATAAATTTCCAGTGTTTGGGTGCGGTCTGAGGAGGTGGAAGCAAGTTTCCATGAAGTACGGGAAACGAAGATGTGGTGGCCAGAGTCGAGTTAGCATTGGGCTGGGAGAACCAGCTCTGGACTCTGCCGCCATCGAGTCTTCTCAGCATTACGAGTGGGAGAAACTGCAACTCAGGAGAGTCACTTGATATTTCAGGATACCATAGAATGTGTTCTCAGGCACAGGGTAGGTGTGAATGATTATAGCAAGTGAATTTGATCCTAGCCACTCTGTATTCAAAAATGTGATTTTTCTCACTTAATATTAAAAGCCAATGGTTTGAAGACTGATTAATTAAACAAAATTTTATATTTTTAAGCTCAAACTGTCTATAAAATAATTAAAATATAAATGCTTTCAGTAAAATATGAGAGAGAGAGAGAGAAACTAATTTAAATTACTTCTGCTATAATTTGTTGCTTCTACTGTTCCTGCTGTTGACAGAGAATCCTTAGGTTTTCTATGCCCATTGATTTGTTTTTGAAGAAAACCTTGTTCAGTGGCTGGCAGTGCCGTTGCTCCAGCAGGCTCTTTCAATTCATCTTACAAGCATTTCATTTTAACCAGCACGTGTATTTGCAACTATGGCAGTTATTTCAGATCTCTCTCTCTCTCTCTTTCTCTCTCTCTCTCTCTCTCTCTCTCTCTCTCTCTCTCTCTCTCTCTCTCTCCTCAAGCAATAATCTTTTTTTCTCCTCATAAAAAACTCACAACTCCAAGAGTTAGGGGTTTTGTTTGTTTTAAGTCATTGCATTAGTAGTAGTACACAGAGGTCAGAAAATTCACTGTGTTCACATGTTGCGTGAGGAGCGATGGCTGCCAGGGTGTTCTATTTCCAGAAGGGTAAATTGTCCTTTGCATGCACTACTTACAGAGCAGAAACTAGAAAGAGATGAGTCTCTGCAGCCCTCCTTTTGGAGAAGGTATCTGGGTGGGAGGTGCAATGAATGAGCTGAGATTGCTCCTTCTTCACCTCTTCATCCTCATTAGATCCCGAACTTTAGAGGAAGCTGACCTTGTCTTCATCATTCACCTCTCATTTGTGCAGTGTGGTACACACAGGGCCGCAAGCAAATGGGAAAGGGCAGGTGGTTCTTTTTTGCCTCTTCCAGTGATCAGCCCACACCCTGAAGCATAGGATACGATTAGTTTGTTTCAAAGCTGTTATTATTGGCCTTTATGTTAGCTGACTCTTTAAATATCACAGGCAAGATTTGGCTTTGCGAGATCCTACAGCAGTGAGCTACACGTGCCTCCAAGGTACGTGATCATAAATCATCGGCTGGCAAGCTTTTGGCTTTCTACAGATGCTCGTTCTTACCCTGCAAGTTTGCACAGTTACTTTTCTGTCTGAGGGCTTAATCACTTAATATACCTAAGAACTGTGTAATGTTCTTTGATTAAACATCTAAAGTAAGGAATTATATACCTGTCACTATGCTTTTAATAAACAAAAATCTCAGAGCGACTGTAGTTGGAGCTGGGTCGTAATATCCGCAGGCCTAGTAAATGTAAATCACCTTAGCCTTAAATATAGAGCTAGACCCTGTGGCAGAAACTGCTCTGACTATGCCAGCAACCGCATGACAGATAGCTGCATGGCATGGAGACACTTAAGTCAGGGGTTGTTTTAGTTCCCAGTGGTGTCCAGAGTCAGTTCCCATCTACTCCCAAGAACCAACTGAGGGGAGAGTCTGCCAGCAGTTTGTTATATGCAACGACTGTTAAATCACATTAGAATCCAATTAAATAATTATATTAAAAGCAATGGCACCAATTGCTCAGAATGCATGACTTCCTATTTGTTTGATGGCAGTTGAGTCAATCACTTGAGGTGATTTCCACCCATGAAATCACGTGAGAGTGCCGCATCTCATCCCATCATGCACTGGGTCCCAGTGTTGACTCCCGTGGCTTCAGGCAAGCAGTTGAAATCTGCTACAAGGTAACTTTCACACTTTAGAGACCAACACAGCTACCAACCAGGACCTGCTTTATTATTGTTCTAGTTGTTTCTAAACTTCAAAATAACGGTGAGGAAAATTTTAACTATACAGATTAAACTCAAAGCATGTATTTAGTGCATATAGCTTCTAAGATTAAGAAGACTGTTTTGGTAGTTAAAACTCCTATTTGGTTCAGTAGAGGAGCGTCTGAGACACCAGTGATGAACAAGTGAGACCTGAAACACCTATTTGTTGTTTTGTTTTTGTCTTATTAGCATGCATGACACTATAATCAAATGTTCAGTCTGATTCACATCATGAGTCCCTCCCTCCCTCCCTCCCTCCCTCCCTCCCTTCCTTTTTTCCTTCCTTCCTTCCTTCCTTCCTTCCTTCCTTCCTTCCTTCCTTCCTTCCTTCCTTCCTTCCTTCCTCTCTTCCTTCCTTTGGTTCATTATCATGAACTCATTTTTAATTAGTAAACATTTACTTATTTTCCCTACCATAGAATTAGAAAAGTAGTGTAGTTCTTTTTGATGGCTGTAAACAGACATAATGAAAAATTCAGTGAGATACATGAGGGCTTCGAATGGGAGCTGGCCCTTAGCAATCAATCCCTCAACAAATGCATTCAGTTATAGGCGAGGTGTTTAAGCATAACTGTGCAGTATAGATTTTGTAGTAATAGCAATGTCTTCTGCGCTGTTCAGTAGTTTCCTCTTCAGGAAGAAACTTGTAGGAATAATTTTTATGTATTTCTTCAGACTCTTTGGTGAGTGGTATCGACACCCACTGTGTGACAATAGGAGGGGGAGAGGCTGGTTCTCCTCATAGTCTGAACCTTCCTTGCTTTTGCTTAGATGGCTGTAAAAGGAATCCTGACCCACCTTAGGCATCCAAGGTAAGGACAAGAACTGCAACTGGCAGTGAGGAGCTGGTGAAGGTGGGAGCCCCCCCCCCCCCAGGAGGGCGACTGGCTCCTGAGGCCCACAGCGCTTTCCTTTTGTTTTCGATGGTGCCCCAGGGCCTCTTACTTATTTGTAGTGAACCACAGCCTACTGCTTAACACATCACTGGGCTTCACTTTCAGTCACTGCCTTTCCTGCCCTCCTCTTTACCCAGGTATGCAAAATGTAATCAACGGGTCCTCCCAACTTGGTACAGTTCTGGCTTGTGCATCCGGACACTTTCGAGGTTTTCTACCAGGCAGGAAGATGATACCTAGTTCTTTCCCATGTAGCCATGTAGCTGCTTTGACTTGAGCACAGAAAAGCTTGGGGTATTTAAAAACCGTGTGTTGTTATTACACACTGGAACCTGGGCGGTTGTAACAGTGCAGAACAATCAACAAGGAGAAGTCATGGCTTTTGCTGTGCTTTGTACTTCTAAGATCCAGAAACTTAGTCAGGCCTTTACTGCTTTGAATCTGGCTTGAGCTTAGGCCACTTGAACTATGTGGTGTGGATATTAGATCAGGCTGCCTTGACACTGGTGTGAATTAGCTCTGGCTGGGACTACAGCCAGGTTTGGCAGCTTTCGTGGTCCCTTTAGTCATTCTTTGCTTTTGCTCTGGGCTTTGGAATCTAATTTTCCCAGTTGTCTTTAGGTGCCCCGTTCTATCTCCCACCTCCCTCTAGCATGCTGTTGGATTCAGGCATGATCCCTGTAGCACCAGACAGGGCAAGCACTTCCCAGCCCTCCCTCAAAGATTCTGCTCCTCTGAAGTGGGCTTCATGCTTACCTGGTTCTGAGATGGTCAGGTGGCGTCTCGTATCCTTAGGCCTGTATTGCTCTCTGATGAGCATGGCATTCCAGGTGCTTCTCTGAATTCAGCCAGCTCCTTCCAAAGCCCAGCAGCACATATCCATCTGTTTGCTTCTGGACCCTCATTTGCTATGCATTTGCAGAGCACGGACGAGTGTCTTGGCCAGAGCTCAACGAAATGACGCTCTTGCTAGCCTGATATTAGCAGTTGCTAGCAAAGGAGCTGAGTGAAGTCGTCTTCTAATGATGGCAGCCCATGTGGCTGTTCCTGCTAATATATTTCTAACGCGTCCGCAAGGCGCCAGTTTAATTCCTTTCCCCCAGGTCTTCCAGATCGGTAATACTCAAACTTTTATCATCCCATCTTCGCACTTACTAGTCCATCTACACTGCATGACAACGAGAAGTCAGGCTTAGGAGTAGAACACATTGGATCTTTAGGCCTCCTCTGGGCCTATTTCATAATCTTCTTGAAGATATGATGCCATCTCTTCCAAAGGTTTTATTTCAGGCCTCACTCATATTTAGTAGATAAATGGTTTTGAAAGTTATATAATGACCTTGAGTCTTGTTATAATGTGTAACATAGGGTAATAATGTGTTATTATGTTTGTGTCTCCAGGAGTAGATAAGCTGTATTATTTATTAATAATAACACAAGTTGTTGGTCTCAGGAACAAATAATATTCAAAATCATCTTTAGGGATACTTTTGTGACTTTCACATTTAAAATTGAGGGCAGATCATCAATTGACCACTTTTAGCTTGTGTTCTATTATTGCCTGTGCTTCTCAGCCCCCTGCTCCTATGACTGTAGTGGGAAAAGGTTCAGGAGGTTTCATCTTTAAAGCTGCATTGCTTTCGTTATCAGATTTACAGTTATCAGACAATCCATAATGAGTTGTCATTCATGGACTTTACAGTATTTTAAGTTGCTACCTAGAGTATCAAGACTGATCAGCATGTGTAAGCCCTGACAGGCTTTAGCTGCCAGCGAATAACATAGGATGTTGGTATGAAATGCTTATTTTTAAAAATTTTTACTTATTGACAATCTAGTCCATGCCTCCAGAATCTAAGGTAGAGTAATGTTAGAAATGCTTCTCTTTGCCTCAGAGTGCCACAAATTAGTGTCCAGTTCTTCTTGCCTTCTTTTTAGGAGGGGTACATGCTGCCATCAGGCTGAAGAAACTGTCTGGGGCTTGGGGTGCTTAGTCAGGTCACCCTTGCAAAGTCTTAGTCTCCACAGCCTCATCTTGCTCTGAGAGCTGATGGAGGGAGGGTGGGCGTTGATCTGGACTCTGTCCTGGTCTTTGTAGAAGAGAACCAGAGATGAAGGGAGAGGAAGAAGAGCCAAGTCAGAAGAATCGAGTGTGACCCACACTCTATTATGTCTTCCTGAAGAAAAGCGTAGAAGAGAATGTTAAAGCCTTCCAAGACTGGCCAAGTGTACCTCAGTTGGCACAAGCCCTCTTTCATTAAAATGCACGACAAAAATAGATCTCTGCCGGTTCTTGAGTTAAAAGCTGGATCTATCCATTTCATTAGATATTGACGTGTATTTGTTTATAGGGTACAAAAATGTGGTCCTGTGTATACAATGTAGAGTAACTGAATCAAGCTAGTTAACGTACCCTTCACCCCAATACTTACTGTGTACTCCTCATGTTGACCTGAAGCATTTGACCACCATCTTCCATTATCTTCCCCAAGTCTGCAGCCTTAGGGAAGCACTGGTCCTTCTGTGCACGCAGGTGATGTCGAGCACACATGTAAAAGTCACATCTGTCTTCTTTGTGCAGCTCGATGTACCTAATGACCTCTCCGCTCATCCATGTTGCCACACATAACACAATTACCCCCATCTTTAGGACTGAATAGCACCCTTTCCTTTATGTATGACACATTTATTTTATTAGCATTTATATTGATTCTCCATCTTGGCTATTGTGAACTATGCTGCATTAATACAGAACTATCATCTGAACAATGATTTCAGATCTTAAAGTTAATTTACATTAGGTCAGGCTGACGTCTTCGGCGTTGTCTGCTACCCTTCGGTATGCTGGACAAAGCAAATATCGTGAGTATTAGTAGTAACAGCCACAGTGCTAATTCCCAGTATTTGAACACCTGTTTTCCACCAGCCAATGTGATCTATAATAGTTTTAATATATGCGGCGTCTTCATTTGCAGGTGAAAGTCTTGAAACTCAGATGCAAAATTAACAGACAAACGTAATTAGTGGAGGGACCAAATGTTGAATGTTTACTTTATAACAATATGCTAATTCGATTACAGAGACATGAGCTTCCTCTGCTCTAATTTATTTTCCAGTTCTCAGTTTGTTACTCCATACAGTAATCTGATGTTGGAGGACATTGGTGGCCATTATCTAAGCAGGATCCCACCACACAAGGGAGTCTGTTGAGTCTGTTATCAGATCTTCAAGTGGACATTTCTAGGCAGCGTGTCTCACGCGTGCTCATGGACGAGTGATGCTGTGTTCGGGTAAATGTCTTAGCTGAACAGCAGGGTTGAGAGAGGAGCAAATGGCCCATAACTGTTTAAACATACAGTTCTGCATTTCTACCATGAGCCCTAAGTGTTTAAAATGAGCAGAGTTCATTTTCTCCTTCCTAAAATGGCATTTTGCAAAGGAAATTTCTATTTGCCTGGTTCTATGAGAGATTCTAGAATTTAGGATCAGATTTAGGGATTGATGACTTTGGATAAGTTGATTCCCAAAGGGAATATGAATCACTGCTCTCTCTCTCTCTCTCTCTCTCTCTCTCTCTCTCTCTCTCTCTCTCTCTCTCTGTCTACCATTTTCTACAGTCTAGACGTTGGAAACCATCACTCAAAAGTCTTTAGAACCATGTATTTCCTCATCAAGTCATAATGGTATGAGCCAATGCCTCCCCTGTTTATGCCTGAAGTCAGGCGAAAGTTATTTTTTTTTAAAACTATGTATAATATGAGCAAAGGCAAGCTGTTTATTTTGTAACTTAAGAGAGAAGAGATACAGTGAAAGCATTATCTAGAAAAGGTATACATAATGTATCATTACCATCCTCTAATTATAGAAAGTTATTCTTTAGGTTTCAGAACAACTTTGCAAAATTTGATCCTTAGAGCAAGTTTGTGAAGTGAAAGAAAAGAAAAAGAGAAAAAGAAAAAGCAACTTGAAAGGGTTGCATCATTTATCTCTCCCGCTCTCTGCCTAGAACACAAAGGGTCCAACAAATCAACATGTTGGAATTTGCCAATGTGAGTAATGGATGCTGTTAGCCTCCATGTTCTCACTAGGGTAGGCAGCCAGATGGCTCCTATAAGGCTTTCTGCATCACGGGTGCCAAGTCTCTATGGGCAGTTCCATTTTCAGGCCTGCTTTTAGAGCCAGGTTTTTGGCTGGTATCTGCCAGGCTCCATTCCACTGTCCCCTTGATGGGGAGGCTCAGCATTCATGGAGACTGTGTATACAAAGAGGAATCTCTAGGAATGGCTTCCAACAAGTACCATACTGATAAGTTGAGGCAGGTAAGGGAGGGAGAGCGGGAGTTACTAACCAGCTTCCAAGGTGAGCACCTGTTAGTCTTTCTCTCAGGAGCAGGCCATGAGATCAGAGAGAACATTTATCCAGCTCCATCCTCTCTACCAGCTAAAGGACTGGGTGGTTTTTGAGTTTACTTTGTATTCTTACCTCCATCAGTTCTTACTGAATGCATCTTAGTTAGGCCTTGTTTGCACCTAGACAAGTGGGTACCAGCTACTTAGACTTGCCATTTCATATAGCTTGCTCTGTAAGAATATTGGCTCTTTAAACAGGCCTGTTAGTTGTTCAAAGAAATAGGAGGTGAGCCTGGTCAGTATGATGATGACTGTCCCTAATTTCTTCCCTCTTGACAGAAGCAATTTTGGAATAATCTCATCTGGTTCATTTATTTTTTATTTTTTATTTTTCTCAGTGCAGTAAAAACTTGCAAAGAAATTCAATTATGGAAAACAATTACAAATTCACATTGCAGGAGAAAAGACTTCAGATCCTCCTCAAACAGGTGCTGGCACAGAGGGTCTGCTAACAAATCCTGGCTTTATTTACGGTTTTCAAACACACACGGACAAATTTGCAAACCTATTTTGTAATGTGCTCAATGCCCAAAGTTGTCTGTGAATTTGTAAATAGTTTGATTTAGAGCTTGATCCTTCTGGTCAAGTGGCCATTTACCTGCCCTATCATTTGCACACAATGTGAATAGGTTAACTACTGGTTTTGTTTGGTGGAATCTGCTCAATGTATTACCTTGATAATATCATGACTATTTTTATTATTAAGGGAACAAGCCTTTTAAGGCTAAATTATGTATTGCCTCATGGTCATGCATGTCCAACTTCACTATCGTTCTTTAAAGGGTGGGGCACTACCCAGTTTTTACTAATCTTGGAGCATGATGCATTGTGAGACTAGCAAGCCAAGTGACATGAGCTTCTCAGAGCAGATGGCACTCTCCTAGGAGGAAGCCAGTCATGCCCTCCTTGACGGAGGCACGAAGAGGATCTTGACTGAGCATTCAGCTCGCATCATTATCCTTCATTTGGAACAGATGCACCAAGGGTTAACGTTCCAGTACAATAGGTGTTGGAAGGCACTGGAAAATGAAGACTAAAATTGCCATTTCAAATGGGTTTGTATTAAAGCACAATAGTTTATCCATGTCCCGGTGTCATGGGGTAAAAAACAGAAAAGTGAGAGCCAGTCTGTGCTTGTCAGGGAAAATATTCCAGACACAGTGTCTGAAATATTGCTTTCTGCACTTGTCCACGAGCTCCATAGCCAGACTGCTGGGTAGCTTGCTAGAAGGCCGCTTACTAATATGACATCCTATCCCCCTATGCTAAAACTGTATGTGCCGCTTCCCCCTGTGTGTGCTCATGTGGCGGACAGCTATTAACAGTCCTGATGTTGTAGCTTCAGCTTAATGTTCGCTATAAAAATCTGTCTTCTGGATATGCTCCATGTTTTGTGTATTGGAACTGCAGGACGAATCATCCATTGCTGTTTGGGGGAGCTATAATGATTGAATGTAATTTTCCTAAGACCTTGTTCACTCTTTGCTGATATTTGTTCCATGTAAGGGCACAGGGTCCTGGGAGGAAGCGAATGTCATTGTAATATGTCATTGTTCTCCTTTAACCCGCTTGTGTGATTTGCTTCAGTGTTTTTTTTTTCTTCCTAATTAATGCTTCCATCTTCATCCTTGCTGTGGCTGCTCATGTGTCGTCCTCCTCCTGTCTTCTGCTTCTGACACTAAAGCCCGCAGCCCGCTTGAGAACTCAGTGTCCTGCCTAGCAAACCGCACCTTGGACGATGACCCCCGAGTGTGGCGCACTCCCAGCGTGGGATGGCTCAGTAAGTCAATGGGTGGGGAAAGGGCAGAGATGGTGGTGCTGGGAAGAGGGAGGGCAGGACACCTGGGTTCTGGGTTATCTAGTGGACTGGAGACCATTTCTGAGAGTGCCCGCAAGGGGAATGTGTAAGGACCACAAATACCTGGGATGACGGGTTGCTCTTATCCCTTGCCCTGGGTCAAGCGCCTTGTCACATAGTGGGGACTGTGCAGGTCAGGGCTGGCATGACAGCCTCTGTCTAGGTCTCATGCTTCTGAAACTTATTTCCTTCGTGTCGATGCTGCTCTCTGTCTCTTCCCAGGGATGTAAGGATGGTAACTTGAGATGCATTCTTCCCGTGGAGGTTAGGAAGAACTTAATGAGTTGAGGCCTTAACCCTACAGATGCTCAATGCGTACCTGAAAGATGGAAGGTGATATAGGCGGAGACCTAGAGCTTGCAGGAGAACCATTTCCCTTTTTAGATATAGAGCTTTGCTAGAGAGACGTGGACTGTTTGTCTAAAAGCAAAACAGAAGATAGTATGCACAATTACTTGGATTTTTTTCACCCCCGTATTTCTAAATTGTTCATGTAGTCTTTTTTTCCAGATGTCAAGAGTCCCATGTATGGTGACATTGTTAGGTCTCTGTGTATTATTTCTTTTTCTATACCAAAACTATTGAGCTAATCCATTTCCTATTTTAGCATTAGAAAATTTCACTTTCCTGTGAGGATGTCTTTCAGCTGACTTAGTGGGAAAAGGTTTAGTTCATCCTAAAATAGTGTTTGTTGAGCTATATTCTTTCAGGGCTCCTCTTGCTATAAATTTTATGTTTTAAGAGGCTATTAATAATCTCTCTGCTTCATAGAGATAGAAATAAATGTGGTTCATATCACTACACACCATGCACTGTTGGGTTCTGTGCATTCGGAGATGAATCACAGGGTCTTTGCCCTCAAGGAGTTCCTTTCTAATGAGAGAGGCAAAACCCCGAATGGCTAGTGGATGTGTTGGATGAAGGACATACTGAAAGAACACATGAGTCCCTACCTGACGCTCACTCATCCAGCCACACAGGACTGCAGAAGCAGGTTGGCCCAAGGGCACTCATGGCCAAATAAGGCTCTTTGAAGAGGTGAGGACTTAATCTTGGAGGAAAGTATGAATTTTGTAATGGGAGGATGAGCCTATTTTTGAAGTCTTAACCTGATAATCTTTTTTTTTTTTCCTAGAAAGTAGGTCTAACTGATTGAATAGCAATAGAACACCATGAACATTATTTATTACCCTTCATGGTCTCAGTACATTTTGGGATACCATTTAGCTTGCTAAGCAACTTGTGTGGAGATTTCCATAATCTCCACTTCCCAGATAAAGGAGAAGACTAGAGAGACTAATTGACTTTCCAGAACTACACAGCTCGTGTGTGTCTAGGCCAGGATTAATATATGATTGTTTCTCCCGCTGTATGATG
Organism: Alexandromys fortis; assembly: GCF_014885135.2. Taxonomy (NCBI): domain Eukaryota; kingdom Metazoa; phylum Chordata; class Mammalia; order Rodentia; family Cricetidae; genus Alexandromys; species Alexandromys fortis. The sequence goes on from NW_026067949.1 coordinate 41,104,798, forward strand.
AGTGTGGGGGTATTATTTAAGGGTAGGAATTTACAAGGTCAGGTTGTTAGATCTATTGCTTGTTCAGTACAGTTTTAGCACGCACATGATTTCCTTTGCAAGAATCATGTATTTCCATGTGTTATATCCTTGGGATGCTTCCTGGGAAGCTGATTGGGCTTTGGAGTTTTGAATCCGGCTGAATGGGGTTTGAATCCTTGATCTACCACTGACGGTTTTATAGCATTGGGAAAGCTCCTTCCGTGTGGTCAACTTGGGTTTCTTGTATATAAAACTGTCAATCTTGCCGACATTGGATCTCCATGAGAATGTAGAAGAGTGTGCAACCCAGTACTCCACACTTCGTCATCCATGTGCTAATAGTATTATTTCTTGAGTAGTTCTATTTTGTGTTTTAAAAGCGTATCCATATTTCATATAAGACACCTAGAGGAAGAACCATCAAGGATGTTAGTAACAGTGGTGTTAGTTATTGATATGTTGATGGCTGCCATAGGAAATCCAGCCTAAAATGAGACCTCTGATCATCTAAGGAGACTTCTCTCAGTAATGAGTGTCTGTTTATATTCTCTCTCATATACATTCTTTTGCTAAACTTTTGTCTTTGATGCAGCACCTCAGTCACCTTCTGAGGGGGTCTCTATTATTTTCTGTGTCAGTCCAGTCAATTAAATTCCTATTCAACAGCCCAACGTGTGTAAAATAGGATTAAATACTGTTGTTAATGTAATAAGACCCTCTCTCCTAATCAGCTTGTCCTTTGCTCTTTGGTCTCTAAGATGGTGATACCCACCTCTCTGGGCTGTATCTGAGCTCCCTGCCTGCCTGCCATAGCCTTTTACAACAAACCTACTCGAAAGCATGCAGCTCGTCATGCAGCTCCGTCTCCCTTACGAAACAGTTCCTAGAATCACAGATCTGTCAAGCATTAGACGATCACAGCATCCATTGTCTGGGCCTCACAGTGGCAGATTTGCCGTGCGTAGATTGTTTTCCAGTGCTCTCCGATGCCTTACACATTTGCACTTTCTCCTTTCAACTCCACTGCACCCAGGACTGCATCTGGAGCTTGTGAATCCCCCGTGTGTCCCAAGTACTCGATACAGTGCTCTTTGCCTCTGTACAAGACTTATGTTGCATGTGCTCTAACATGGTGTTTGAGGCCTCATTGTTTCACTATAAGCCACCAGCAGTTTTCTTTTCACTAGCCTTGGCCACCGTAATCCATTAACTAGAGGTGGATGTTGTGTACCCAAGGAGAGCCATTTCCCTGTAGTTTTTGCAGATCCTAGTCTGATGAGTTGATTATAATTTATCCTGATAATTAACACAGAACTACTTTTTAAAACCTGCCAAAAATATCAGCTAACAATCAGGATTATAATAAGATTCCATCAAGTGAGCGTTTCAATATTCTTAGCAAGGTATTTTGAGGCCCTGTAACTTGAAGTAACTACCTTCCAAAAAACTGCTTTAAAAGGTGTTTCGGGGAAGTCAGCTCTCATCATTCCAGAGCGTTCCTTATCTTAGTTGTCACCTGAGGCAGATGTGAGCTTAGAGCTCTTATCCATTTCAAATGCTGCCAAGGTATTGAATTAGAAGTTGGAACAAAACCAAAAGCTATTTCCTCTCGCAGATCTCTCAGGCAGTTCTGAAACCAGCCCAGGCCACCGAGAACAAAAGAGAAGCTTTCACCTCCGTGTTTCAGGGCAGGTTAATACCAGCCTAAACGCTTTGCCATTATCGGTGTCTGAGCGCATCACCTATCTCGGTGGATCCAGAATGGCTCTTCACTGTGAGCGCTTCTCTGTGAATTCAGCCTGACATCTCACAGCCAGCATCAGTTGAGCTTTTGTAAAACACTCGTGTCCCTTTGCTGTTAGTAGCATGAGATCAGCCACTTTAGGGTCTCCGTTCTGAGTGCTCGGAAGATGGCAACACTCCTTCCCCTTCCTCTTGTGTGTCCTCTGCTTCGGGTCAGCCTGCCCGTCTCACTGTGCATCCACTGTACAAGTCTGTGTCCAGCACAGTGTTGGCTCTGCAGTGCTTACCCAGTGTTCGCCGCTGTGCCTCTCCTGGCTCAGGTGAAACTGCTCTTGAAAAGTTGAAAACTGCATGGCTTAACTCAAGAATTTCTATCTATCCTACAGTCTGACCTCATAGTGAGCCCTTGATCTATCCTACAGTCTGACCTCATAGTTAGCCTTTGATCTATCCTAAAGTCTGACCTCATAGTTAACCCTTGATCTATCCAACCATCTGACCTCATAGTTAACCCTTGATCTATCCAACCATCTGACCTCATAGTTAACTCTTGATCTTTCCTACAGTCTGACCTCATAGTGAGCACTTGATCTATCCTACAGTCTGACCTCATAGTTAACCCTTGATCTATCCTACTGTCTGACCTCATAGTTAACCCAACCATTTGAAAAACTAAGATGTGAGACTTGTATTTCTTAATTTTTTTTCTCAGATTCTTGTCAAGTATATCTGGAATTAGATAGTTAGAATTTAAAAATCTGACTAAATGAAATATGTTCTCTGGCTCTAGTGTCCTTTCAGAAGATGTAGAACTTCTTTAGGAAAGCAGGAGATCCTGAGAGAACACATACTTCAGTAAGTTCAAGTCCAAAGCTGTTTCCTGAACTCTGACTCTCAGTGCAGTGTGCAGATGGAGGGAGGATGAAGGAACCCCCACAATCATGGTAAATACTGCCAGGTCAGTGGAGGGAAGGCCTGTTTGTCTACGGCGTGTGAGATAGTATGGGACACATACTCTGAGAGACTTATTAGAAGAGAACATGGTTATTAGAAGCAAGCATGCAAAGAGATCTAGGAAAACAAATCGAAAGTCTATGACGGGATGGGAGAAAACAATCGCAGAATTTGTTTCATATCAGCAAAAATGCGAAAATTTAACACCGAGGAGTTAAGGTAAAAACATTGAGGCCATTTGCGGAAGCTTATGGAAAATATTTTAGTATGGCGGTAGCATGGGTGGCAGAACTGTGGCCAAGGGAATGAATGTGTAGCCATTTTTGGCCCTTGAAGAGGAGAGAGTTGGGCATCTATTGTGGCAGACAGAGATGAAGGGAGCAGGGACGGGGCTAGACTGTGACCGCAGAAGAGGGAGGGAAGGAAGCAATAGCAGAGTGATGTCATGGGGAACAACTTACAGTATCAGGAAAGGAGAGTCGAGGCGTCCAGGTGGATCAAGGTTTGGACTTTAGAGACTATTCCTGGGAAATGGCTGTGGGTTTATAGAAGCAGGGCAGTGGAGGTTCTCCTCCTATTGTGCACCTTGTGGCCGTCTTTGAGGATTTACATCACTAGGGGTTGACATGATTAAATTTCTGCTATGCTATCACATTCGTAGTTGAACTCTGTCAGCCTTTCTTTGGGCTGGAGAATGACATCTGCATCAGAGCCGTTTATTACTCTGCACTCTTACCTTGAATCCAAACACTTCATTTTTCACCCCTCTGGTCTTTTCTTCACTAGGGTCAAGATATTAGCTTGCTGTTGAATAGGAGTATTATCTGTGTCACTTACTTTGCCATTTCACCTAAGTTTTGGGCTTTTTAAAAGCCAAAAAAAAAAAAAAAGATTCAAGTGTAACTAAAACTTCTTTCTCTATAATCGTTCCTAGGCATAATTTTCTAAAGACTTTCAGCCTGACATCTGTCTTCAGATTCTTTAGTTAAAGAGAGACATTAGAAACTGTAAGGAACATGCAGCAACAGGTTACAGAGTTCTAAAAATATACAGAGTTTGGGCTACTTTTCTCAAAAGTTACTGTTTATCCCGAGTTTCTAAAAGCAATCTCCTGAGTTATTTGATTGATACCTCATATTGTATTCACAATGGACTAAAATATATACTGATTCTAAACAGTTTACAGAACGATGATGGAGAAAGAAAAGCTTAGGAATTCTGCTTTGTTTCAGAATCCGGGAGACTTGGATGAGTCTTCACGAGGCACAGATTTGGGAGAAATCTGACAGCTTGCCGAAATTATGAAATAGTTTTGTTTTTGCTACTTTTCTTTTCCTGAAAGAGGAATTTGGAATTGTGAAGATTCAAATTGGCACTCGACAAAAAATGATGATGTGTTTATAATCAAACTCTGTGTTTCGCCATCAAATCTGCCCCATTTCCTGACTTCCCTACTCCTCGCACCCCTTATGCTTTCCTCTGACCGGGGACCATGGAGCCCACTTTGTGAACCCCCAGATCTGTTTCCCATCGTCTCTGTCATATTGCCCGTCTTTCTCACTATCCCTGTTTGGGAATGCATAGTGGTGCCACTGTGCGTCTTAACCAGCACCCAACCCTTTGAGCTTGGCATCAGGTTCCACTGCTCAGCAACCTGCAGTTAGAAGTTTAAGCACTATATTCAAAACACTACACTTCTCTGTATATACACTGTATTTCAGCACTTTTTTTTACTGGATTTTTTTTCTTTTTTCGAGACAGGGTTTCTCTGTGGTTTTGGAGCCTGTCCTGGAACTAGCTCTTGTAGACCAGGCTGGTCTTGAACTCACAGAGATCCGCCTGCCTCTGCCTCCCGAGTGCTGGGATTAAAGGCGTGCACCACCACCGCCCGGCCTAGCACTTTTTTTTTTTTTTAAACTGTTTCTTGAATTTTCTAAGTGCTTCTCTATCTCAATGTGTTTGGCCTAAATTATATCTCTGCTTGGGATACCCATCTTCCTCCTGAAGCTTTCTTCTCAAACTCTGCTTTTCCACTAGGGCCTGTGACATCCTGAGTGCCGTCTCCACTTCAAGTGTTCTTTACAGACCTTGAATTCTAGGAATATTTTATTGAGATTTCTTAACAACATTGAGTTTGTTCTACTTTATGGTATTGAGCCATACTTCTTTTAAAAGAAAGAGATGCATTTATTTTTATTCTTAATAATGTGTGTGGGGCTGTGTGCACACATGTGCAGATGCTGTGAGACCAGAAGATGCTATTAGACCCTGGTACTGGAATTACAGTCAGTGTAAGTCACCTGATATAAATGCTAGGCACCAAACTTAGGCACTTGGCAAGAGCAGTATGTACTCTCAACTGCTGAACTGTTTCTCAGGCCCTTGGTGTGGATTTCTTAAGGACAGGGACCCATGTTTACTCTACTTAGCTATCTTCTAGCTCAGGAGTCAACAGGTTAGCCCATGACTGATTTGTCTTGCTGATAAAGCTTTATTGGAACAAGGCCACACTCATTAGTTTATATGCATTTCCTATGGTTGCTTTCATATCATGATGGCAGAGTTAGGAAATTCCAACAGAGATCACAGGGCCCACAAGGCTTGAAACAGTTATTATCAGCCAGCAAAGCATTTCCTGACCCTTGTGCTGAAGCTTTGGTCCTCCAAGTGGGATTGTGGGAGCCCAAAATCTAATACCCATTCACAGAGTAAGTACTACCTTTCTCTTCATGTGGTTTAACCAAATCAGTAGTTCTTGGTGGATAGAACACAGAAGCAAAGATAAGAATCTAACGGCATTTCCTAAAGCTATACAGTAAAGAAGGTTATAAAAATTTTAGTGATATTCTTTTATTGTTTTAGGAAAGTTAATTTTCATGAAGGATGTTACTTGCATAATACATTTATTATTTTGTAGCTAGAAAATTATTATTATTACTTTTTATTATCTTACTGATGTGCTAAATGTTAGTAGTTAGGTCCCAGGTAAATAACTACTCTTAATTTTTCTTCTCTCTTTCTTTCTTTTCTTCTTTTCTTTTCTGTATGTGTATGTGTGTGCATGTTCATGTTTAGTTCATGTATGTGTGTGTATGTGTGTGTGTCTGTGTGTCTGAACCTGAGGTTGTTTTCTGCTGTCTTTATTGTTCTCCACTTTTGTTTTCCAGACAGGGTCACTCATGAACTTGGAGCTCACTGATTGGCTAGCCCAATTGGCCAGTGAGTTCAGGATGGGACTATCTCCACCACCATTGCAGTTCAGGGGTTACAGACACGGACCATGACATCTAGACACCCGGATTACATGGATTCTGGGGATCCAAACACAGGTCCTCATGTGTGCACAGCAAATACTTTACCCATGGAACCATCTCCCCAGTCCTGCCATTTAATGTTTAAATGTATAAAGATAGTCTGAGACCAATAACTTTGGTAACTACCCCTTGGTGGCATCTAACACTGGGTATAGCAGTAAATCGATAAATGTAGAATAAATGAGTTAACAAAACCATATGGCTAAAATAGGAAACTAAAGAAAGCAGAGTGATAATAACTGAAAAAATTGAAAGGGAAAGGTACTAAGACTCATTAAAATGACGTCTATTATATCTTTGTGACTTTGCCCCTTTTGGCCCCTCCAAGAATATTAATGAGAATTTGCATTCAATCAGTCTCTGCTTCCATAATTACTTTGACAGTGTGTAGGCCGTACAGAGATGCACAAGTCGTCTGTTACTGTACCCAGCAATGACCCATGCCACAGATATGCATTCATCTGGCATTATGAGCCATGTATCCACCTAGCTTTAGAGAATGCCCTTGCTACCATGTCCTCAGAAGCTGGAGACTGAAATACTATGCAGTGGGTAGGCATTATGACAACTGCCCAATCACAGCAAGAATTGTAGCCTTGGCTTTGCCAGTGTCCTTCTTGGCACAGCCGAGAGCACTGTGAAGCGATAGGAAGCCAGATGCAGAGAGCTCCTGTGTGTTCTCACAAGCAGAGGATCAGGTTTGTTCCAGTGAGGGAGCTACCAGATGACGCTACCACAGAACCAGTTTGACTGTGGCTTTACAGGCCACTTGTAAGGTAGACTAGATTAATCTGAAACTGATGGAGAGTCTTCCATGCAAATACACAATAAAGAACTATTATTAGGCCAAACAATGTCTGGATTTAATTACCAGAGACAACAGAGAACTTAACTACTTGAATTAGTATGTCTGTGCACATATGAATGAAGGGGCATTAGGAAAAGCAAATGGAATATTCCAGTTGTGGATATCAATTTCAAAGTTAATAATAAAATTTCTTCTTGGCAGCAAACAGTGGAATTATACTTTGATGAAAATTGCTGGTAGAATCTTCAGAAACAGGGTTTTTTTTCTCCTTTTGGTAAGCTGAAAGTCTGTGATGTTTACGGTTGTCCTCATAATTCAGATTTCATTTCTGCTCCACCCTTTTAATGCGTCCTAGCTCCGCGGACCTTCATCCACCTTTTTACCAATCCCCTGAGGCCCTGCAGATGGCAGGTCTGGTTGTCCTTCATCCTCCAAAATGGTCTGCTTCTTTACTTCCTAGATGTGAGATCTGGATTATTAGGATCGCTCTAGACATGAATATTCACCTGACTACTGGAGGAAAGGTCCCAATTCTGAAGACTTTGCCAGCAGTTTCCTTCTGCTCTGCTTCAAGTCCTTACCTCCTGTGGGGACCATTTCAGTAGCCTCTTCCTCCCCAAACCTCTATCCTCACTTTACAGAACTCACTCCGTACAGTTGCCCCAAGAAGCCACATTCTTATTTACTTGTGTTGCCATGTGCGGGCATCATTCTGTTCATTAAAGCAGCCCGGAGTGAGTGCCCTATTGTTTGTAAGTCCAAGCTCACATTGTCCGGTCTAGCTAATGATTGTAAGATCAAGGTCAGATTCTCCAGTCTGTGTAGTGTTCCTTAACATGGTCTGTCTTTACCTCCATAGTCATCTTTTTTTTTTTTTAATTTTTCTACCCTTACATTATAACCTCAAATATTTAGATTCTTAAGAGCTTTGATTTCTTGCTTTTCATTCTTCTCCAGCCACCCACACTTGGTGTGTCTAGGTTTACCCTATCATTAGAGGCCTTATTTACTCCCAGAAGATCTCTTTTCCATCCCTTCTCAAGCCTGCCAGCCATCAGAGTTCTCCTTCATTCACTGCACCCATCCCCCACCTCCCCTGATCTGTCATTGCATCATATTGTTTATGCTTCCTTCATTGCTGACGAAGCACCCAGAGAGTCCGAAACACCTCCCATTTGTCTCTATGCCTGGTGCCAAGCATGGTGTCGGTAAATGTTGGACTGGACCAGTTTGTCCACCTGATTCTTGCATGACTAAGTTACTTGTTAACTGTGCACTTTCAACAACATTCTCCCTCTGTTGTTCCGTCTTGTTTGTTTAAAGGAGATCTTTTCTGATCATCTTTAAATGTTTACTCAATCTGAAAATGAGAAGGGAAGTAGATAGTAGATACTAGATAGGCAGCGTATGTTTAACCAGAATGCGTGGTATCCATTAGCGGAGACCGACTTTTTGAATAGTAGCTCCACTTTTGATTTTTTAGTTTTGGCCATTCTGAAATAATAATAACAACAACAACAACAACAAAGTATTATAATGATTTATGACAAATTTTTTAAAGTCATATAGATTTCTTTGTTAACACCTTAAGTTTTTACTCATTTATTTTTTTGGTGATGGTACTATGAGGGCTGTTATCAAGCCTTGGGTTGTGATTGTACTGCATAGGTTGGAGGGTTATTTCTTTTTAATCATTGAAATAATTGTTTAAATAAAAATATAATTACAGTGTTTCCCCCTTTTCCTTCCTCCAACCCCTCCAGTGACTACTCATCTTGCTTTCTCTCAAATTCATAACTTCTTTTGTCTTTAATTATGGTTATATGCATATACAGACACACATACACATACACACACACTCTCTCCTAAATATTTTAATATAATCTGCTAAGGTTGGAATTTTGTATCTGGGGGCCTAACATGGAATTTGGTAGAGAGATACTTCATAAATATTTGTTGGCTAAATGAACACTTGAAAGCGAGAGAAAGGAGTATGTGTCATGGTTAGAGCAGTGTAATTTTTATGAATTCACTAGATCATTGTTCACCTTACCACCCAATACCGAAGAACCACAGTGCCACAAAGAAATCTGCTGTTTTACTATGGCTTCTGTTAATACTGGAAGTGAATACTGGCCTCCTTAGCCAGAGCGTCCACTGTTTGCTTACTAGATGAGATGACTTAAGGTGTCAGGAAGGCAACTCTTATGACCCCAGCTATCATTTATGCAACGTGGTTTGCACAAAGCCCTGGTGTAGATGAAGCCCCATGGCTCAGCAAAGCTAAGTATTCATGTAGTCATGGGGATGTTGAAAATAGATATTTCAAATCCCTTTCTTTCTGAACATACGTGAGTATGTCCTTGCCTGCTTAAAGTTAAGTATGACCCCACGATGAGAGAATGTCCTTCCCAGGGGCCTCTCCTAGAGCTAGTTCATGTTTTTTTTGGCAAAGCAGCAGTGATCTAGAGAGGACATGCACTGTATGTCCAGGTCCTGGCCCAGGAGACATACTGAAATGGTGCTTCAGCCCATGGTCAACTATTCTCAGTATGACCAGGGAGCAGGTCATTCTGGTGGTAATCCATGATTACCTGAGTTGTTCCTTCACTGTGACCTTTGCTCTCTGACCCAGAGTGTTCGTGGTCGCCCAGTGAGTGGGAGGACCAGAGTTGGAGGCCATGCAGACTCTTGATGGCTCTTTCCCTGTTTCCTTCTTCAACTGCTTGCCATCGTCTCTGCTGTCAGGTCTCTTTTCTCTCGGCCTCGGATTGTCTTGCCTGATAAGAAGAGCTGTGATCACTGTTGACTCCAGTTTGCTGTTTCAACTTAGGAAACAGATTCTTTTCTATTTCAATGATAACCTTCCAGGTGTAATTTTTCTGGGATGCTTCTGTTTCTTAAGGTCCGTTGTTTGCAGTTCCAGGAAGTGGTTGGGGTATTGGCGACTATGGGCACTACTGTGGGCTGTGGGGAGCTTTTACTTTAGAAAGTTGTAAACTGTGAAATCTCTTGCAGGAGGTAACCATGGTTACAAATAAGCGTATAGTCTGTGTGAATGTACTGGAAAGAATAACACCAACATACTTTCTGTGGAGGAACAGAGAACTTCCAATCATAAGGACTACTTTTTCTTTGAGGAAGAGCCTTAGTTTCAAAATGGATTTTCCCAGCATTCTTTAACTCCGGACTCTTGGTTTAAAGAATTTCTGTGAGTGTTGAGGTTTAACGCACTTACCCAGTTTCCAAAGAATATATTTTATTATTTTTTCCACATTTCTAGGGAAGTGCACATGTTCTGTAAGAATAAAGCATACGGAGATACTGTTTTGTGGTGTTATATTAATGTAGTCAGTTCACTAGTTCCCAGCTGGCAGACATAGTGTTCATCCTCTGGGAGCTACCAAAGTGGCCTGTGTGTTCCCAAGAATGATGTTTATAGTAAGCGGATCCAATCCAGAGCAGACTCAAAAATGCTTGCAGCCCACACCTGCTGGAGGATGAGAACCTCGGGAGCATGGAGGCGGTAAACAGGAGGTCCACAGTTGCCCATACTTTGCTGGCTCACAAGACTTGGCGTACTCTAAGTCTGCAGACTCTACATTGTAGAGGAAGGCAGGCTTTGCTTCACTTCTTTAAAGGAGAGTTCGAGCTCCGTTGAGTGAGCATTTCAGTGAGGAAGAAACTGGCTTTAGACTCCTGGTACTTCTGGGTGAGATCGAAAGGCATTGTTTTGCAGCCCTGTTGTTTTCCAAGAGAGTCATGACCAGCCTTTAGTTTTCTTAAGGTCAGACCATAAGGCTGTCTGATGACAATATGGTCATCTCATCCTTTGAATGAGAATGCATGGTGTGGGGACCTTTGCACACTTGGTTTCAGAAGGGATGGAGACATCAGTGACTGGCTTTCAAGTGTTAGAGAATTATAGAACAGAACAAAGGCCTCTGTTTATGAGATCTACATACGTGTCTTCAAAGAGGACCAGTAGAAGTTATGTGGACTTACGTGGACACTGTGTCTTTATGAGTATGTGAAAGCTTCAGCTGGTACCTTGATGCCGTATTCACACTGACTCTGTAGTCCATGAATATTACAGCTTAGCTGGGCTACTGTGGCCACTGGCCACCTGTAATAATGAACTTCACTGTGATAGAATGGGTCACTTCAGTAGGTAGAAAATTTCCTGTCACCAAAAATACGTAAGCTGATGTTGGGAAATTGATGATATCTAGTTAGAGGAGAAAGTCAGCCTGGAGAGACATGGTGAGGTGGTCGGTTTGCCCTGAGCCTGAAATTCCTCAGGATGCGTGTACCATTAGAACAGCAGCCTTCCTGGGGCCCTTCCCTGGAGGATCTCTGCCTTTTTTGTACTCTCTGTACTGTATTCCTGATCCCATATGAGACTGAGAGGAAATTCTGCTACTTCGTGTGAGGAAATTTTCAGTAAATTTGAAACTCATTCACCTTTTGCTTCATGTGTTTCTCATCCCCTCTACTTTTCCTTGTCCTGGTTCAGCAGAAAATGGAGGTTTTAGAGATTACCTTTGTTCACTGGTTTAAGCAATCTTTAACCAGCAAAACTAGACCTGGTGAAGCATTCTCGAGATCTCTGCTACTTCTGGTTTTTACGTTGGGTGTTTCTTGTGCTTGACCACTCGTTCTTTTGCCAACCACTTTCCCCTCCTCTACTGAAAGAGGAAACACAGTCAGTGTCAGCTACCGAAAGGAATCCCACCGTCTCCCTGCAGGTGACATCAGCAAGTGTCATTAAGGACTTTCTAGATGTGGTTCGGTTTAGAGTTTGCCTGTCATTCACGAAACTCTGGGTGCCATCCCCAGCACCGCATCAATCTAAGGGTGCTAGTGACTGCCTATAGTTCTATGTGCTAGTGACTGCCTGTGTGCTAGCCAATGCCTGTAATTCTAGCACTACTACATGGAGCAGAAAGGTAAGTTGACACACCGAGGCTAACCTGAGCAATCTGAGACCTCATAGCCACAATAGCCACAACACCAAACTAAAGATAAACATCCCCCCTCCCCCAAGAACTTTTGAAGCCTACTTTGTGTTATATGAAAATAAGTTAGGTGCATCTCTGCTCATCCCCTTCTTTCCCCTCCCCGTCTTTGCTTCCTTCTTTCAGTTTTCTACTGGGTATGAAATCTAAGCTTTGCACATGCTTGGCAGGTGAGCTCCCCATGAACTATATTCTCAGACTTCCTCTGACTTTATTTTTTATTTTGAGAAAAGGTCTATGTTGTATAGGCTGGCCCTGAATGTACTCTGTAGCCCAGATATACCTCAAACATGTGACCAACCTGCCCCAGTCTTTTGAATATCTGTGATTACATGCATATTCCCCCAATCTGGGGTTTGTGGTTTTTATTTTTTATTTTTTTTAACAAATAACTACTGATGACCTTTGCCCTCAGCAAGGCATCCGTCACTTTGATAAAAGCTCTCTGTCACTCGGTCAGACCGATGTGACTACACCTCTCCTGTGTAATGATGAAAAACTTCTTAGGGATGTCAGTGCTCATTTTCTGATGACTAAGACAGTTTTAACTTCCCACCTCTGGACGTGAATTAGAGGAACAACTTCTTGTTCTCTGCACTCATCTCCTAAGACCGGAAAAGTCCTGATGATGAGTTGATATGGAACCCCAACCATGGTCGTTTTAGTTGACAGTCTCCCCTTGAGGTCAGTGGGGATCCTGGAAAGAAAACAAGACTACCAATTATTGAACCCCTGAGCAGAATACTAACGCATGGGTCCTTCCTTGCTGATTGCTTATGCCAGTCTTATTGAGGCATTATCCCACTTTCTGTCATTTTCTTATGCCAACTTTGTCTTCTCATTGCATCATTCTAAATAGTTCAGTAGAGTGTGTTCAGTAGCTTTATCCGAGGAAAGTGAAGTGTAAACCACCATTTGAACTCTTTACCTAGCCTTCTCTACCGTGACCCAGTTAAAAAGACAGTGGTCAATAACCCCCCTCCCCCCATGTATAGCTATATACACATATATGTATATATGTAACTATATATACACAGTATAACTATATAGATATCTGTGTATATAAATTGATGTGTGTGTGTGTGTGTGTGACTTAAAAGTAGGACACTTCCACCTGAGAGTAACAAGTTCCTCAGTAAGGATATTGCTTTTCCAGTAGAAAATCCTGGTGTTTGCCTAGCATGCTCAAGGCCCTGGGCTTAACCTCCTGTAGTGCATGTATATAAAAGTCAGGAGATAATCCCAGACCGCCCCCCCCCATAGTTTAGACCCAAATTCCCCAAGATTTCTCTAGAGTCACTGAAGGCTGCAATAAGGTCGTCATACCTTTAACCCCTAGGTGCCACTTCAGTTGAAAGGGAGCACGTGGGCATGTAATTACCAGGAGTATTTGTGCCTTGACTTCATCCTCTTTTAGATTTGAGGCACCATAATCTGGAGATTCTTCTGGGCCACGAGAGCCTGGAGGTATTTGTGTCTCCTGTCCCTGCTCCTAGCGTTTGGGGTGTCTTGTATTGATTGCCTGCATCCTGAGATCAGTTAAGCAGAGTGCAGTCAGTGCGTCTCTGTGGAGGCCGATATCAGTGCCTTTCCTAAGTTTTGTGACCCAAAACCCAGAGAAGAAAGTGTAGGTGCAGAGAGCGTGTTTGTCATCACTTTATCTTCTGTGCACACACCTGTCTTTATCTCTGCGTACACTCAGTCACTGTGGTCGTACTTCCATTGTTTAATCGTCTGCACATCTAGGATTACGAGAATGATTCCCTTTACACACACAGGCTCACACTTCTCAGCTCTAAGGGATTTTGCTGACTAAGGAAAGACATTAGAATCATTGCAGACAGAGCTTGTGGGAAAATATCCCTAGCTATAATTTTTTAAATTGTATATATAGTATCTCATGGAGGATGCTAAACTATTTAAAATGTAATTCTATTTTATGTACAATTTTCAACCTCCATGCTTGACTTAATATGGTGCACTCTTCTAAGGTTTGCCAGTAGTCAGCATTCCTACTGTTTCCCGTGATACTAGCACATTTGATAAATACTTATATAAGATTGCTTATGATATACTTTTATTAACATAGTGCATCAAAATCTTATCCGTTGAAATGCACAGAAAGACCTCTCCCTTTTCCTCCTCCTCCTTATTTTCCTGTTGAAGCAGGTTTCTGTGTTTAGCCCAGGCTGGCCTTGAACTTGCAGATCTGCCTCGGCCTCCCAAGTGCTGTGATGCTGCACCCCGTCATGCCAAGCATCAGAAACACTCTGAACAAAGAACCACCAGCTCCCCTTTTCCTTTGCACTTCCCAGGGATGTCCTTACAGCAAATACTTTCATTGCACTAAGTGGCTTTTCATTTGGTCTTTTATCTTTTGCATGGCCATTTTTATATCTTCGTAAAGATTTCAGTCTGTTAATGTATTCCACAGCAAAAAACAACAAAACCAAAGTATGCAAACAAACCATTATTCGTATACTTCCTCCTTCCAATTAGGCTACTAATTTTTTTTTTAGTTCCTTTTTAATAACTCTTGTAGTTTGGAGTAAAAGGCTGCAGTTTCAGTTTCTTTATGTAGCGAATGTTTTGACTTCTTGTCAAGGACGTTAGTGTCCAAATCCTCCCTCCTCCCTCTCCTCACTGCTGATGTCACTCCAGACTCTGTCACCGCTACTCTGTTTTCTATCATCAATATCAATCAGGTCTGCGTTCTTTCCCATCGCCATTCAATGCTCTGCTTTCTCTCTCAGTTCAATCTAATGCTAAGAATCCCTAAATAGAATTCACATTATGGCAACATTAATATAGTTCACCCAAAGGCTTTGATGATCTCTGTAAGTACATTTTTTTGGTAAATATCTATTTTTAAACTGGAACCTTAAAATGAATTTAAAAAAACTCACTTTTCTTCATCATTATTGTGCATGTATGTGCATAGTGTGTGTGTGTATGTATCCGTGTGTGTGCATGCGTGTATGTGTGCTAGGGGTAGGAGATATGCATGCGGAGGTCAGAGGACATGTGGAATTGGTTCTCTCCTTCCACCTTCATGTGGGTGCTGAGGACTAAACTCAGGTCTTCAGGATTTTGCAGCAAGTACATTTAGCCCCTGAGCCATTTTACTAGCCTTCAAATTAATTTAAGAGCCAAAGAAAAGAAAACAAAATCCCATTATTATATTGTTAAACTCATATCTCAAAGATATCAATAACCTGCAGGATGTTTTGATAGCACCTCTGGGCAGGTTGGCCTCTTCTTGGCTCCAGTGTCTCCTTCCCCACTAACCCTGCACTGAAGGTGCTGATTGCCATCTGGGCCTGCTGCACAGTGGATAGTCAGTCATTGACTTCCCGTGCTCTCCTGGGTGCAGAGGGTGGCTTTCTTTTCTTTAGTTTATTTCCTTGTTTTGTTAGATTTTACTATCAGGAAATGCTAACCCTTTTAGAATATATTAGTCCTAGATTTCTATTATCATTTTTCCCTAGTCAATCTATAATTTGGAAGAGTATAGAATTCCTATAATGCATATCTGCATTAATACAAGTATGAACTTTATATTGTATGCCAGCCAGCCAAAGATAATTTTTTGTTTTATTTTATGTTTGAGAAGGTAAAGGACATCTGCCAATTTTATGTTTTTTTGACTGTATAACCAATGCTCTGTCCATGCCAAACGAAAGGATGGCATGTAATAAGTCATGAGGATTCTGTAACCAATAAGACTTAGCTTGTCTTATCCAGTCTCAGAGCTGCTCCCATGTCAAGAGATCAGCATATATGTCACCTGTAGTTTCTCTGGTTTCTTTCTTTATGTCTGCAGCCAAAATTTTCAGGGGCCTCCCCCAGTCAAATCTGGTCTCTAATAATTTTTAAGGAATCCCTAGCCTTTCATTTCCTGTGGAAACAAAAGTATAACCTCTCAATCAATGCAATACATTTTCTGAATTCCATTTTAAAGTTAAGACATCCCTAAAGTATGTAGGCTGGTTAAATTCAGCAGTTCCCTTTACCATCCCATGTCTCTCAGTCGCTACCATTCACTCGTCAGTCTTCAAAAAATTCAAAGTCAACAAAGCATCATACAGGATCCAGACTTCTGTATTTCCCATCTTTACATGGCTAATTCTTTTTATATTTCTTTACTTTCTCTTTAAAGACTTTTCTGAATTATTTTAAAATTGTTATTTAAATAAGTTAAAATTATTTGTTCTTTCCTATGACTATCTATACCCATTTTTTTTTCTCAAGCACCTATGCACTCTCTAACCACTTTAAATGGTTTTCTTTTGTTTTGTTTTTCTGGTTTCGACCTGTTTTACTATGCACCTGTAGTGTTGTCTGACCATGTGAGTCAAACCCTAAACTGCTGTGTGACAGCTAAGCCCTTCACCAATGCAACTCCTGTGCCTGGCTCCACCCAACCTTAAGCTTACAGGCCTGACTGAGAGCTATGTTTAAATGAGAGCTGCATTTCTCCACCTAGTTCTAGGAAGTTAGCACC
The DNA here is from genome assembly GCF_014885135.2 of Alexandromys fortis. NCBI lineage: Eukaryota > Metazoa > Chordata > Mammalia > Rodentia > Cricetidae > Alexandromys > Alexandromys fortis. The sequence goes on from NW_026067949.1 coordinate 41,121,160, forward strand.
CACACCGTGGCAGCCATTTTTACTTAGCTGGCTGTTTCTACTTAGCCTGAAGGGTGCTTACTCTCCTGCATAGAGGTGTCTCATAAAGGAACCATATTCATTTTTTACAGCAGTCTTAGGCCCTATGTGGAAATTTGGGCCCCATGTTGGATGCCTTTTACAGTTAGAATTTTCTTTGGGCCACAACCAGCCCCCAAATAAAGCCGTGGATACTTTGTCCTTGGGATACTCTTGATAATGGGTGTTCTGGTTTAGTAACACTTTCTGTCATCAGATTTTAACATTTTTTTACTCCATTCTTTTTGCCTCCTTATCTTTTCTTCTATATTTTCAGGTTTTCTTCCCCAATTCTCCTTTTATACGACTTCTCATTTTTTTCTAACTCATGTTAAGGGGTTCTTTTCATGGTCCTAAGAATGTGCAAATTGATGTTTAAAGCAATTGTGTGTTCATTCTAAAACCTTTTTCTCAATTTCTGTTTCAAAGAACCCTTTTTGTGGTTTAACATAAAATCATTTCAGAGCTTTCTATAAGCTAGTAAAATTTTTATTTTATTTTCTAAATTGTATTTCTTTTTCTCCATTTTTATTAATTTTTTCTATGGGGTATATTTAACCTTGGAGTTTTTCTGGCAGAGCTCAGATCCTTTTTTTTTTTAAAACAAACAAACAAACAAACAAACAAACAAAACCCAGAGTCTCATTACAGTTTGTCTTGCCTTGAGCTACTGTGTAGCTAGGGGTGGCCCTGAATGTGGGAATTCAGGCATAAGCAGTCAATGAGCCAGCACCAGGCTTCCACTGTCCATTCATCTTAAGAAGGAGCATTTCTCTTAGAGTGGGCAGGAAGTATTTTCCCTAAGTATGTTCCAGAATTCGGAGGGCTTTACTCTGAGGCACAAACGCTTGCCTCCATTAGCAAACCTCCAAGTATAAATGCTGTGGTTGCTGCTGGGTCTTCTGCGCACTGGGGTGGAGTTCAGTGGAGGCAGGGGACTTCCACTAACCTGTTCCTTTCAGCTTGCCTCTTGCTTCTCTCTACCTGGAATGTTGAGAGTCCACTTCCTCGGAGATATGCAGGATGACTTCTGGGATTCTGTGCCCCTCTTCACGTACTTGATAACTGCCACTTTGGCACGGCACAAATGGTGTCTGCTTTCCCGCACTAGCTGCTGTGCTTAGAGAATTTTGTGTGCTTTAGGTCACAGTGAAATTGAAATAATCATTACTGTTATTAGACCGGAGTCACTATGAATTAGAGAAGTTTTGCTCTTGCTGGTTGTTTATTTGAAAAGTCTGGGATCTAAGGTTGAATCTAGGGAAAACTCACAAGTGGTCGGAGTATTAAAGCAGGAAAACAGCACCAACTGCAAAAGCAGAGTGCAGGCGTTGAGGTTAAGCAGATCAGCCCTAGGGTTGGGAGCAGAGACCTGAAAGCGCAGATAGTGGTCTATTCAAGAGAACACAGTTGGGGAAGCCTTCTGGTGCAGGTGTTTGTGGCACTGTCGGCTGACCTCCGCGTATGCCCAGCTCTCCACATAAGGGCACTTCCTTTCTTTCTTCTCTACATTAAGAATGACCTCACCTTTTGGCCTCTGAGCTTCACTTCTACCTGGATAGTTATGAGCCTTTAGACATCTTCTTATTTCTACCCCACTTATTCCTCCTCCCAGAGTGGTCACATGCTTTGACTTTTTTCAGTTTCCCTGGCTTTTCTCTGCCCCAGGCTCTCTTGTCTTTTGGCTGAATTCCCTATTACCTCCCTTTTACCTCACTTCCTGGGTTTTCCTTTCCGGTTTCCCTTCCATTCTTACTGCTTCTGTCTTCTGTCGTGCTGGTATCAGACAGACTTTGGAGAGCTTGGTCATGTCTTTCTGTCCTGTCACCTGTGGACCAGTTAGACACTTCTTTATTTGCCTTTATGCTTTCCAAGTCTAAAGGCTCCTTGAGTGTGCATACAACGAGCACCTTCTGCCTTAATAAATGGGTTAGCAAAGTTGCATTTATGGTAGTTTCCGAACAGAGATCAAACAGCCCACTCATTTATTAAAAATATTCATGAAGTGCCACCAATACCCTGAGGCTAGACCTGTGAACAATACAGAATGAAGACCGTGACGTTGAGCTTAAAATTCATATCACAAACAAACAATAAAATCACTTAAATAAAAGAATTAAAAAAATAAAATGATCAAAGACACCATATTGATGTTTCTTAGTTATGAAATTCCTTCAAAGGGCTCCAAATGGCTGGTAATATTTTCTCACTCTTCTTAGATTAATATTTATACCCTACTGATTTCTGCATTTTATATAAAGGATGGGGACTAGGAACGGATGGTTTAGAGACCTTGTTCTGTTTTTTTGTTGTTGTTGTTTATTTAAATTTTTGGTGTCGTTGAGGGTATCTCTGGATAATATGTTGTCGTAGAAAGCAAGACTTTCTCAGTCAGCATCGGTCTAAGGGTGCCATCCTATTCCTCTTTATTCAGAAGCTGAGGTGGGAAGCTGTTGCAATCAGAGTAACTTTTAAGTGTAGAAAGCTAATAACGGATAATTGGTTCTGTTCAGCGTGGAATTTCACACTGTAGACTGTGACTGTGATCAAGGGCATCCGGAAGCATGTAGTTTTGTTCTCTTATGATCATACTGCGTTTGCGTTTAGTATCCTGCCCACTTTGTCACGGAGTTGTAGTCTGGGGCACAGCAGCAGAGTAGCCAGGTTCAGTATTTCCCGCTCCTCTTCAAGTAAGGAAAGAGTAGGAGACTGCATATTTAGGAGCAGCTAAGTTGGAAACTCAGAAGGTAGCTTATCTCGTAAACACCGTTAGCTGCTGCTTCTCCACAGTGCTGCCGTGCAGGTAGAATATATTCATTGACATTGCGCTTCACATTTCTCTTCACTAGACACAGTGAAGTTTATGTGTCCGTCCAGATAATGCAGAGACAAGTTTTCTTTTCTGCAGAGGTGGGAGTCATAGTCAGAGAACCAAGTTTAAATGATGGTTTTACCACTTGCTGGGTGGCAATGAACATAGCCTCCTCTAAGTTCATTTCTGTCTGCTTGATGTGCTGCTAATAATATCACATCACAGTATTGATATGAGAAGTAAGGCGTGCATATTCAGGAAGTGGTGGATATTGAGCGTTTAGAGTACATTAACCAGCTGAGCTTGGAAGATGTCCTCCCTGTCACAAAATACTGAAGAGAAGAAAGCTAAAATGGGGAGAGAGTTATTGGGGCCCACCTCTTCAAGTCACTAGGGTTTGGGCCCTTGGTGGCACAGACATCATGGTGGGATCTTGTGGGAGGTGCCCTTATACCCTTCAAAGATTCTTTCCTAGGATCTGATTTCCTTTAACTACACATTCCTTTCCAAAAGGTTCCACTACTTCCTAATAGTTCCACAGGCTGGGGACAAAACTATAGCATAGGCTTTTGAAAAATAAGCTGCATATATTTCTGTGACTCTAGGCAGTGTAAATCAGATTTATAGTTCTGAATCTGTGATAAATTCGGGAAATTTATCATTACCTAGATTCACTTATGTCTATTATAATATACAAGCTACCTATTTTTCTATATAATAATAATTATATGATGATGATGATGATGATGATGAAGATGATGGTTTTTCAAGACAGGGTCTGTGTAGCCCTGATTGTCAGAACTCACTTTGTAGACCAGGCTGTCTTTGAACTCAGAGATTTGCCTGCCTCTGCCTCCCCAGTGATGGGTTTAAATGCATGCACCACCACTGCCTGGGATAGTTATTTATATTTTAAAATGTGTTTATTTGTAACACTGGGGACTGAATCTAGGTAAATACCCTAACTCCAATCTTTACATTTTTGTGTGTGGTTTTTGAGACAGGGTTTCTGTGTATAACAGCCCTGACTGTCCTGGAACTCAATTTGGAGACCAGGCTGATCTAGAACTCACAGAGATCCACCTGCCTCTGCCTCCCAAGTGCTGGGATCAAAGGCCTGTGCCTTCACTTTTTATTTGGAGACAATATTGCCCTGGCTGCCCTGAAACTTGGAATTCTCTCCTCCTCAGCTTCCTGAATAGCTAGGATTTACAGGTATAACCCATCAGTCCTGGTAGGGATTTTTTTTTAATTGTTGTTGTTGTTTAATACTGAAATTGCTGCTTAGTTACTCATGAGAATAAAGGATCCAGTATGGTTCATAGGTCATGAAATCCTTGTTTTAGCTTGTCCCTCTGTATCTTATTAGCTTCTTATGGCGGTATGAGGTAAGGTGGGGTTAATCTTTCATTGTATTATATAAATATTAGCTTTTGTGCGCACATTTAAATATCGTTTTTCTATGCTCTGCATTCCCTCACTTCTTTTTCAGGTCTCTGATAGATGCAGTAGCGCAGGGCTTTTAAAACTGCTGCACATGCACTAAAGAATAACAATGATTTTTCAAACAGTACAGAGTGTAATTTTTATAGAAACAGTGTGTACCCGCCAAGTGGGTACTTTGAAAATGAAACAGCATTCAACTGTGTGAAACTGCTTGAAAATATGATCTCCATTGCTTTCCTTTCCTTATGGGCTGGAAACAGTGATGTGGAAGTTAATTATGATTGTGCACCCAAGACTAGTTCTTCCTTCTATCTATCTATCTATCTATCTATCTATCTATCTATCTATCTATCTATCTATCTATCTATCTATCTATCTATCTTGGTAAAATCACACTTTAGAAGCAAAGTTCCTTTGGGCCAAGAACAGTTCCAAGGCATTTGAATGTCCTGGATTTTAGTTGGAAAGAGGATTTGAATGCAGCCCTGAGTAAGTTATCACCTGTCCCCAAAGGTAACATGCTCTCCGACACCTGATGGCGCCCGGGGCGGTTTTCTCTGGTCCTCTCACTCAGTGCTGCAGTGTAGCGAGTGTATATTACATGCCCCAACTCTAAATACAGAGCCCTGATTTATTCTGACAACATGTCCTATTGCATATCTGTTACAAAATGTGCACAATACCTCGTTGTTACGGGCCCGTTGTGTAACAGCTTCCTGCGTTTGTTAAATTCCACGCGCAGATTTCTGATTCCCACATGGTCTAGTTTGTAATCTCTTCTGGCTCTTGTCCTGTCTTCTTTGGTTTTGGTAAGATGTTTCTGTGGTCAAAGTGAGTTTCCAAAACAAAGTTATTTATTGATTTGGTTGTAAAGGTGAAGAATCAAGGGGAAAGAAACAAATACTCTTTTGTGTGTATTTATATAGTGACGTTGCTGATTTAATGATTTGTTTGAGATAGGACAGGTGGCAGCAGTGGCTTTGTCACAGGGCACGTTGCCAGAATGATGCCTCTCGCTTCCCGAGCTCAGATGGGGTGCTTTGGACTCACAGTCCCAGTAGCACGCTGCCTGCCAAGATGACTTTTCATTTTGAGTAGTGGTTCTCCGCATTTCCCACCCTGCAGTGCTGCTCGGAGGGTTGGACAAAGCTCCTTTGCCTATGTCCCATGCCCAGAGTTTTGTTAAAGTTAGAGTAGGGTGAGCCTCAGAATTCGGGTTCTAATGAGCAGTGCCCTTGTGGTGTGGATGTTGCTGGTCCTGGGTCCTCACGTTGGTTACCATGGAATCAGAGCACTGGGAAGGATTTGGTTGTCTCTGACCCCAGGCGTTGAGGAGGGAGTGTGCTGCTTTTGTTAGGGTCAGAGTTAGGAAAAGGCGAAACAATTCCAATCTCTTTATCTATTGTCCTGGATTCGTTGTCCTTGGAGCTGTTATATCTTACAAAATTGAGCACCCATATTAGTTACTTTTATTACTAGAAATCAAATCAAATTTAGGAGGGTCAGTGGATTTGATTGTCCCTTAGTACAGTCGTTTTTTTTCTCATCTGGTTCCCGTGTCCTTCCTCAGCCTGTGCCTTCTTCTGCCCCCGACAAAGAGCGATTTGAGACTAGCCACATGATGGACGTCTTTCAGAAAGGACAGAAATGAGACAGGCTTTGTTTCTTTGGCAAGAAGATTGTCACATCAAGGCTGGGTGGTGGTGGCGCACACCTTTGATCCCAGCGCTTGGAAGACAGAGGCAGGAGGATCTCTGTGAGTTTGAGGCCAGCCTGGTCTATAAGAACTAGTGCCAGGACAGACTTCAAAGCTACACAGAGAAACCCTATCTCAGGAAAAAAAAAACCTGTCACATCAATCAAGTTTATCATTATAATAGAATCCACATTGTATTGGCTTTTAGCTATTCAGGCTTTGTGGCAAGAAGGACAATGGTTGGTTCAAATATACCTTACAGTGTTTATCATAGATTTCCAAAGCAAATCTGTATCTTTAATCAGTTACCCCCAAAGTTTAATTTATTTACCTTCCAAGTTATGTCATTACTGAGACTTCAACAAAATGCATGGAATCATTAGAAGTCAGTCTGATTTGTTTCTCACTGAAGGCTGTTGAATTTGTGTGTATGATCAGCACTGCTCAGCCTTCCTTGATTAATATGCGATTCCTGCTTCTCATGCAGAGCAGCTGCCACCAGGTTGTGCCCATGGCCACTTTTGCTTGTTGGCGAAAGGACAAAGTTAAACCCAACTCTCCATTTCCCATTAGTTCCCGTCTCAGCATTATCTGGGGTTGTTAGAGTTCGTTCCTGACACCTCTTGAATTGGGTGGACACTGGAACTTTAGAACAGTTCAAAGCATAAAATGCTGCCTTCAACAGGACTCCTTTAATTTTGCTTATGAAACATTTTCTCAGATGTTTCTTTCTTTTAAATAATGCCCTGTGCTCAGATTTTCCTAGAATAAAACATCCTGCCAGGTAAAGGGTTTAAGAGATCTAGGCCATGCTTACTCAATGAAATGCAGCCGAGTGGAAAATACCCTGTCTTCCTGGCTCAGAACACTAGGTCTTTTCTAATACAGTGGTTCAAGGAGATTCTATTATTTAAAGAACTTGTGTTACACGGACATTAACTTACTAGGGGTAGATTTTCATCTTTTGTGAGATTGTGTGTTGGGGTTTCTGTCGGAGGGAATTCACCTCTGGGAACAATGGTTTCGAGCCAAGGAGAAGCTGTGCTTGAACTTGGTGCTGCTTTTCAACCTTTACCCCCTTGCTGGGAAGACTTGCCTGAGTCAGATCATTGAGGATTAATAGCTAGTGCATTGCTCAGCATCCTGCAGGGGTTGTGTCAAACACCTCAGCTTTGAAGAGTTACTGTTTTGCTTAATAAGTCTAGAGATTGCAGGTCCCACTGCAAAATGGAAGCCCAGGAGCCTGTTGATTAACACGGTCTCCCTGCAGTCTGCCAGCTTGCGCCTCCTCTGTATGTCCTTCTATTGTGACTAACACTGTTGGGAATAACTGGGTCAATTACTAGTGAGTTTGACCTCTGGCTGCCATAGGAAGACCGGTGCATTGTTGAATGCCATGTACGGTTCATTCTTCTACTTAAAGAAGTTTGTCCCATTACAGAGGAAAAAGGGAAGTATTTGCCCGGGTAGTAGGAATGCTGAATGGTCAATACCATTTTGAGGCAAAGACTGGGGATTCTGGTCCAGATACCCACAAGGGGAACTATTTGTGACCAAAATGTCTGCTGGGCAGAGGAGAGTGGGTAGCTTTTCTGGGTGACCAGAGAGTCTTATGCTTGGAAGGATAGCCCAGGCCAAGGGTAGAGGGAATCCAGGCACACCCAGGATCAGTTCTGCCGGAGACAGGCTGTGTCTGTGGGTGAAAAGCAAAGGAAAAAGGGGCAGTAGACTATACGTGTGTAAAAGACAGTGAGAGACATGGTCACAGCTGGAGAAGCAGGTTTTTATGCTTACTGGTTTAGGCATCTTTATGATTTAGCTTAACTTGAAATATAACCAGGCAATAAGGCGAAGTATTTGGGATTTTGCATACTTTCCGCTTGGCTGTATTTGTGCTCCAGCCTGAACTCAGGAAAACACCACACGATTGAATGTGGTTAAAAGTCTCGTCACCATCCTCATCACCATCTCTCAGTGTTTGCAGATGCTCATCCAAAGCTGGTGCCCTTGAAAAGACGTCTCTAATCGGAGTTCATTTGTGTTTTTCCAGGTAGCCCAGCCATGACCCATAGGAATCTGACTTCCTCCAGTCTGAATGACATTTCTGATAAACCTGAGAAGGACCAGGTAAGCAAAGACTTTTCCTCTTTGAAATTGAAGATTGACTGTGTATCTAAGAGATGCTGGGTTGGATTAGAGATGGTGATTGCCACCTCTGAAATGGACGTTATGTACAGATAAGGGTTTGCTCTTTTTCTAAGGAAGAAAACAAAATGTGTGGGGATCAGAGGAGGAGCCAGTGAGTCTTGGCTCTGGCCTTTTGTGATGCATTCTTCTGGGCTCTTTTAGCTTTGGGGCTACAGTTGCCTGAGCCTGGTCATATTAATAACCTTCAGCTTGGGTTTGTCATAGGGATGAAGTGGGTTATTTTCTGAAAAACTGTTTTGGTGTACTCTAAAAGGCTAAGAGGTGCTGGTAATTGTACATCGTTAAGTGTCTGTAATAAAGGACAGAGATTGTGAACCTCTGCTATTTTCTTTTCTTTTGAAGAATGTGATATAAACTAGATCATTTTTTCTAGTTGACTGGGTCTGTGGAGATAGATTATAGTTCAACAACATAATATATTGATACTTCTTGATAAAGAAAAAATTCCTAGAGCTCCAATGAAATTAAAGACATTTAATTTCCATATTTTAAAGACAACAGAGGGGACATACGCAGACGCGTGTGCATACACACACACAAACACACACACACAAACACACACACGTTTCCTCCATACATGTGCATTCATTTACAAATATTCTAGACACACGTAGTTCTGCACATGCACACATACATACATACATACATACACATACACACACGCATACTGAAATTCTAGCCTGCTCCAAGATTTATAGGTAAGTAGTAAGGGACATGAAATGAGAAAAAATGGTTTGGTACTTGTTTGTGATGGTCCCAGTTTTCCCCTATGTTAAGAAGAACCAGTACTCTAGGTATGCTTCTGAAAACCACACATCTGATTCTTTCTCTTAAAAATTTCCTTTTGTGTTCCTTGATAAAACAGCAGAACACAATTGTAGTTGGCTTCACGCTTAGCACACTAGCTGGGTGTCAGTCCCAAGGCCTTCTTCTTTATCTGTCTCTTTAAGTAGGGTAGCTTTGACTTTTTTCTTCATACTTGGCTATTTTTTTCTGCAAAAAAATTTATGACAGCGTTATTTCTTTAACTGGCAGCTCTTGTATCAATGACCAGAGTTTTATAGGCTGTGGTGAATTCTAAAAAGGACAGGAAAGGTGAAATTACTCTCTTACTTATACAATGGCTCTTGGATTCTTTCTACTTACTCACCGGTGCTTCCTTAGAAGGCCTTCATTTGCCCAGACTGGATCACCAGAAAAACCTTTGGAGCTAATCTCAGTCCCATTTTCTCTCACTTCAATAGGCTTTTTGTACCGCTGCTCCCCTTTCTCCCTGTGGATTAGAAGCATAATGGGTTTCTAGCAAGTTAAGTTTGACATCTCCCTCAGATCTGGTGTCATCCTCATCTGTTGGTGTGTGGGGAAAAGGCCTCTTCCTCAGGACTGATTCCTGTCCTTGGCATGACCTTGACATTCACTCTTGACTCCTTGGGCTACTCCTCCACAAACACTAACCTGGTTAGTTCTGCTTTCTTCTGATGGTTCTGGACATGGTCAGGGTTCCGGGCATTTGCTCGTGACTGTGTTGGTAAGCACACACCTGCGGCATAAAGAGAATCTGAACCCTTCGAATTTCCTTCAAAGCTGCCTTGCTCACTGTGGCTCCATCCAGCTTTTATCAAACAATGCTAATTACTCACAATCTCTGATTGAGAACTTGAGTTTGGAGAAGGAAACACCAATTAGGGCTGACATATCAGTTTGATATATCTTTTTGAATAAGGCTTCTTTTATTAGGGATCTTTAGCTAGACATTTGTGACTAGGCAGCTGGTAAGCGCGGTCTGAGAGAAATTTGTTATGTTGCTGGGTCTCTTTAAATCTGGGCATACATAGAAGAAGTCTCTTGGCTTCCAGTGTGAATGACATCCAATTTATCTTCGTGGATCAGAATACTTTGGTGCATCATGGGCCTTGGTTGTTGATTTTGCTGTAAAATGTGTGTAGTGTAGGTTTTTAAAATCAACGTTTCGGGTTTTTATTTTGCCTCCTGTCAGCATTCTGTAGTTGCTGACATTGATGTTAAAGCTCAGGGATTTTACTGGTTCTGTTGGTAAAGCTGGCAAATGAGATTTAATGGATTTGTCTTAAGAGACATCCACCCAAATATAGCTGTCACTGCAGCCAGTTTGTCCACTGAGGACTTTCTCCCAAAATGTACTCTCTTCTTTGCTTTCTTCCAAAGGCTGGAGTGGAGCCTAAAGGGACCCATGGTCTTGTCAGCATCGGGCAAGGAGGAGGGATAATGCGGGTGGGGATGCAAGCTAATGCCTTGCATACAAAAGCACTTGGAGTCTTTTAAGGCAAAAAATTAAATAAATAAAAAGGACAAGGACTTGCAGATGAGGTTCTATTAACCCCAGGTTTTATTTCTGTAGCCTGTTTTAATAAACCCCACAAACTTGGGGTTTTCTTATCCCCACCCCCCGTCTGGGTGTGGAAAACAGGTTGCCATACTCAAATATATTTTGAAGAAGGTTTTATAATTAAGAAGCCTATGTCCTGGGAATGAGTTTGGCAGTGAAGTCAAACTTGTCCTGTGTGCTTTTCCAAGTTGTCCTCCCAAACATCCATCCAAGTGCAGCTGAAGTCTCTGATTGACGGTTGCTTCTGACTGGATACGATCTGAATCGTTGTCACTGGGCCCTGTGTGACTCCTGTAGCTATATACCTTCCTGCTACACAAGAGATGGGTTTTATGTTTGGAGTTACGATGAGGAGCCGAGTGGCTCTTTCTGACAGCTCCAGGGTGACACAATTGGAGGGCCTATTTTTCGTGAGATTCTATCTTGAGGAAGCCGCAGAAACAAATCTCTGGACTGCACTTTTTCTTCCTCGCTCTGCCAAACCTATGTACTCAGGATTTCAGGAGCGGCTGCCCAGTTGAAAAATAGTGCTAAACAGTTAAGAACAGCAGAAATGCAGAGCCCAAACCGGGCTATGCCATACCTCAACACCCTCCCCGCTTGGATGTTATGTTTACTAAGCAGAAAAGCACCTGTGAGGAGTACATACCAGTGCATCTGGAGCTCATCGAGTTGTGCATCTACGTAAATCCCGTTTTCGTTGTTGCTCTGGAATATTCTTTGCATTAGCCAGTTACTGTTCCCAGTTGTCTTTGCTTTGCCTTCCTGCAGTCCTTTCTTCCTTCTCTGATCTGTGAAAATGGAGCTGAACAAGAGAGGTGATGCAGAAGCAAGGCTTGAAGCCCAGTATTTGTGAGTGACAGGATAAGATGAGGTGGGTTCTTTCTCTCCTAGCACCAGGGACCCCACCTAGGGTTGCGTACCTAAGACACAAGTCTGCAACTGCTGAGCTACATCTCCAGCCCTAAGACGGCTTTCCTCAGCATTAGCTCTTAGAGATGTACTGTGCTTATACCTTTGGAGGATCTGACTCTTCCAGGCTACCCATAGTGTAGTATTGTCTCCCACTTGCAGGCTCAGTGTCAGGCAAATTGCAGCCTGTAGATCCACAGTGCGTGTTGTAGGTATAGAAGCACTGTACAGAGTCCCAGGAATACATGTAAGGATCATGTGACCTTGTAATCCCTTACCTGGTTACCTCATTGTTTAACAGAATTATCAGGCAATATATCACATTGGTCTGGAAGAATCTGACCTAGGATTAATTCTTCAAGTGTATCATGATTATTTTAAACATTATCTGATGTCTGTCATCTCTAAGTATACTTGGAAGCCTTGAGTTTTATTTTTGCAGTCTTGGCCATTCATGGAAATAGATGTAAATTTAAATATTTTGCCAGAGAGTAAGAGGATAAACCATTAAATCATGTCTGAATTTGAAATTGCTGTCTTGACAGCTATAAGAGGGAATCTAGAAGGACCCAGTCTGTGGCTGACTATTCTCATCCTTCCATACATACAATGCAGGATTGACTCAACATAGCTTAGCCGGGGTGATGTTTTCATGGCTTCTAAGTAGAATTTCCATCCTCGGGCCTTCACACTGGTTCTTTCATGGTCACAGATGCAGACAGGCACACAGGCAGTACATCCTCCTCTTTGTGGGTCTGAATATGTGTGGTCCACCTTCACTCTGGGGAGGAAGCTGCAGTGAAGTCTTCTCTGAGGTTATAATCTTGTCTTTCAAATGTTCTCAGGGACCTTTGGGACATTGCCATGTCAGGAGAGTGCCAAACAATCGCATCTGTGAAAACTAGAGAACAAAGATATGTTGTCCGTCCTTAGAAGGCCACAGTCACTCCAGATTTGGTAGCAGCCATGAGCTGTCCCATGGCTCCATGGCCATAGTTTTCCTTCAGCCCTGTGTTTTGTTGTTTTTTTAGTTTTTCCATGCATTTTAGTTAAAATAGGATTGTGCCACATCCTTTCTTCTCTTTCCTTCTTCCAGCCCCTCTCAGGACCCACTTCCAACTCTCAAACTGATAGTCTCTTTGTCTTTGATTATTATTGCTTCATGCATGCATGCACTCACCCACATGTGCACTCTTGCCCCCCAGACAACTATAAAAATACAGTCACCCGAGTCCATTTTTATTGTTTATATCTATATGGTTTCAAGGCTTTGTATCGCATAACCAGTAAGGGGTTCATCTCTGGAAGCAGCTCTCTCTCTCTCTCTCTCTCTCTCTCTCTCTCTCTCTCTCTCTCTCTCTCTCTCTCTGATTTCATTTGTTCCCTGTTGTTCTTTATCCAGGGGTGGGACCCTGTGAGATTCCTGCCCTTCTGCATTAGCATGTATACTGATATTTGCCATTGCTTCTGGTCTTGTTCATGTAGCTCTTTCTAAGAGAGACCATTTCACAGCAGACATCTGTTGCAAGGAACCACTTGTTTGCCCCAGCCACCCAGAACCGAAATAACCACACAGAAACTATTAATTAAAACACTGCTTGGCCCACCTCTAGCTTATTATTGGCTAACTCTTATATTAATTTAACCCATTTAATCTGTATATCACCATGTAGCAGTGGCTTACCGGAAAAGATTCAGCATGTCTGACTCTGGTGGAAGCTCCATAGCGTCTCTCTCTGACTCCGCCTTCTTCCTCCCAGAATTCCATTTAGTTTCCCTACCTAGCTCTGTTCCTGTACAGCTCTGCTATAGGCCCAAAGCAGTTCCTTTATTAACCAATGAAAGCAACACATAGACAGAAGGACCTCCTACACCAGACATCCTAGTATTCTGACTTGCAGGAAAATTTTTTTAACCCCTTTTCGGCCTTATTTCTTGAGCCATAGATGCAGGAGCTGTGATACAGATGTTTCTACTGGGCCTTGGACCTCCAAGATCTTATGACTTTTGTATTGTTTCCAGTTCTGGTTTTCTGTGATGGTCTCAGTTTGCTCTGAGCAAAGAGAAGTTCCTTTGATTCAGGATGGTAGCTACACTTACCTCAGAATATAAGGTTACAATTTAGAATATAATAAGAATATATGGTCTAGAAAAGTGGGAATAGTAGATTCTTCCATAAGATGCATGACCTCACTCGCCCTGGAAATTGACTAGGTTTCTGTCAACAGGTATGATTGCCTTTGGGGATGCTGAGAGGTAGGAAAAATGGGGAGGGACTCCAGCTGGGGTGGAGGGAGAGAGGTCAGTACAGAAGGAGAAGGAGGGACAGATAGCACTAAGGTTGTTTGATAAGGTCTCAAGGAATCATATTATTATATATTTTCTAAAAATTATGCACAATATACGTGTGTGTATGTGTGTGTGTGTGTGTGTGTGTGTGTATCTTAAAGGAAGTTATGCCACTTGGGCTGACAGTGTTCCCACAAAAACCATAGACTAACAAAATTCACAGTACGAGGCACCAGAAACCTCCCTTTGACTGCTTAGTCAGGATAGTCCAAGTTTCTCCCCAAAGAATATAGTCTATTGATGTAGGGCTTTGGTGCCTCTCAGAGGTTGAAGGTAAGTTCCTTGTATTATTTAGGGTTCTCTAAAGGAACAAAACTGATAGGATTAATGTATGTGTATGTATGTGTACATGTGTGCACGTGTGCATGTGTGTGATTTGTTAGAGTGGTAGACAGGGCATGACCCAGCTAGTTCAACAATGGCTATCTTCTGATGGAAAGCCAAGAATCCAGTGGTTGTTAAGTCAGCGAGACCTGATATCCCAGCAGATCTTCAGCCTGAGTTGTAAGCCTAAAGAAGTAGGTTCTAGTGCCAGTGAAGGAAAGCCTCAGCAACAGTCCTAACCAGCTACAGAATTTTCAGCATGACACGATATCACACAGGGGCAATACGTGACATTCATATGTTGTGGTACCTGACCGCTGTCTAATCAGCTGTGTGCTTTGGAAGGGACCGCCGATGGTCACGTGAGCTCATCCTTAAGCTCCCTTTGAATATCATCAGCTGGCATCAGAGACAATTAACATTGCTGACGTATGTCATTATCCTCCTTTCTACTAGGGACTGGACTTACTGTAGCTTCCTTTCCCCACCCTGTGCTTTTTCCCATGCTTCAAAAGCTTCAACCACTGCTGGCGTTAGAGGTTGAGTCCTGATGTTAATACTAGTTTCGAGTATTAACTTAGACAGTGAAGGGGCAGTTCATTTGAAGTTCTAAGCCATGCCACACATGTACTATTGTGATCCGAATGTACTCACTATAAATTATTAGCCGTGCTCTTGATGGTAGATTTCAGGGGTCAGTAAAGCTGATTTAGATTTTTTTGAGTCCCAGAACTTCTAAATTTGGGACAATATATAGAGGGCAAGCACCAAGTTAGTAAACAAATAGTGTAATTCCCACCACCAAGAGAGCCTGCTCTCACCAGGAAACAAGGGAGTGTCAGGAGGTGGGGAGCAGAGATGGGTAGGGGGTGTCAACAGAGGAGATCAGGGACAAGCCTTGTTTTCTAGGCTGAGGAAAAGGTGAGGGTAGCGGTCCTGAGGCAGGAATGGGTATGTTTTATTTAAAAACAGAGAAAGGGAGTCCAGAGTGGATGGCTGAAGCAGAGCTAGCTAGCAGGTGTGTGATGGCAAAAGAGGTCGGCAGCACAGTCGGGGGCTCCTTTGATTTTATTATAAGTGCAGCACGGGCCTATTTTTGGCTCTTTACCTGGAGAGTTGCATGTTCTGATTTACATTTAAAGTCATCACTGTGGATACCGGGATAGGCTAGCGGAATTTGCCAATGTTCCAGATCACCTGGTGGTGTTGCTATATAAAGCCTTGCATGAGCACCTTTGTGTATTAAATTGAGAGCACAGTTACCTAACAACGCCAGTTTCTTAACATATCAGCCACAAATGTGAAGGCCTTATTAGTATCAACAAAGGAAGCATTTTTGTGCTACAGAACTGTGAGAAATAAAGAGGCTTCCTTGTTTAAAGCATTCCCTCCGAACTGTTAAAGAATTATTCCGCACTAATGCAAACATTTAAATATTCTAACCTACTGTGAGTGGGCATAGACATGCTATAGCCAAGAATATAATATAGGAGCTTTTGAGTGGTTATATTCACACTGGCAGCCCTCTCTGTGTCCCTGTGACTGAAATCGGTCATGCCAGGTGAGCAGTGACACATGGCTACTGCTACTAATGCCGTATACACTGGAGGCTTCGCTGATCAGTGGACAAGCAGCAGGGTTATTATGTTTGGAAAGGAACATTGGAAGGTGCAGAAGATCATCTGTGAGTGGTTCTGGGGTCCAGTTTCTCTTCTCTTCTCTTCTCTTCTCTTCTCTTCTCTTCTCTTCTCTTCTCTTCTCTTCTCTTCTCTTCTCTTCTCTTCTCTTCTCTTCTCTCCTCTCCTCTCCTCTCCTCTCCTCTCCTCTCCTCTCCTCTCCTCTCCTCTCCTCTCCTCTCCTCTCCTCTCCTCTCCTCTCCTCTC
>NW_026067949.1:41137267-41152824 GCF_014885135.2 Alexandromys fortis
CTCTCTCTCTCTCTCTCTCTCTCTCTCTCTCTCTCTCTCTCTCTCTCTCTCTCTCTCTCTCTGCATGTGCATGCCCTTGCACAAGCACACAATGGAGGCAAGAGATTGACAATGCATATCTTTTATAGTTGCTTTCCACCTTTTTTTTTTATTTTGAGGCATGGTCTCTCATGGAGCCTGGAGTTCCCTGACTCAGCTAGACTCCATGGCTGCTGAGCTATGGGGTCTGTCTCCGTGCCCCCCCAGCCCCCCGTGCTGGAGGTGCTAACCTGTTGCCCCACACAATTTTACTTGGGTTCTGGGAACCCAAATTCAGGTCTTCATAGTTGTGTGGATAAGAACTCTACTGAGTAAGTAAATTGACTCCCTGTCACTGTCTTGTCTGAACTTGAGTTCTGAATGCCGTGTGCACCATATCCCTGCATTATACATTTAACAGAAGGGTTCACAGTTATGACGTATCTTCAATAATAACCCAGCAGGTGGTATAGTAGATATTTCTGTTTTCTTTTGTTCTTTGCAGTTTGTATCATTCTCTCTCTCAGCCATGTATGTACTTAGACTACGTAGCAAAGAGTAGTTGGATTCCATTACCTGTAATCTTTTAGGCATATTCTCATGTCATAAATCAGCCATGTATAACTAAGACTTCAATAAGCGAAGTTTGGAAGTGGAAAATTGTTACAGAGCCAACAGCAATACCTTATGGGCATGGTTAAGCAATTTATCTAAAGCCATGATTATAAAGCTTTATAGTAGTTACTATATATATATGTATTATATATATATAAGTACATATATATACAATCACTACTTACTATAGTAACATTATTGTCTATGATATTTTTAGACCTCAGACTTCCTCAATTAAAAGTGTGTAAAACTGCTGTAAAATTTAAGCAAGGCAAATGTGAACCATCTATTTTAGCTCTTCAAAGTTACCCCTGTTAGCAGCTGGACTTAAAGTCCTGGGCATTCTGGATGCATGACTACTTCTACACTGACCAAATCAATGGGAATCGATGGACCCGGCTGTATTCTCTTTGAAGGTTGCATAGTATACCTGAACCTAGTTTTATTAATGTGATCCATTAATAAACACCATTTTGTTTTTCCCTTACAACTCAAAGTGTGCCTAAAAGAAACAGCCTCATTGTAATTCCATGCATGGGTATTTATGAGGACGTTCAGTGCAGTAACTGGGTCACCATTTATTGACAATCCAGTGAACTTCTCAAAGGGATTACTAATTGTATTCTAGATTTTTAAAGCACATTTATCCTCCCCTACTCATGGACTGTTTGCCTGTTAGACTCAAGTTTATCCTTTACATGAGAGTCTAAGGACCAGGTGAAAGAGATTCTCAGTGCTCTCGGGTTTGGCTTCTTAGTTTGCGTCAGGGCTTTCTTCAGAAGTTAAAATATAGGTCGTAAGACGGCCTTCACACTCCTGGTTTGATTGGATGCCCACTTTGGCTCCTTGCCTGTATCCCAAGGCACAGGTGGAAAATGCTGGCAAGCTTTAGCCTTGGCTGCTGCTGTTCTGTTGCTTCTCTGAAGCAGCAGAAGGCCGAAGGTCTTGCAGTTCTTAGCACTGAGGCAGCTGCAGAAACCCTCTGGGAGTTTCCTTGGCAATCTGGAAATGGCTTCTTCTCAGGAGTCCTACTTGGTGGTCTGCATCTGGAAGAAAAAGGAAACGTGCCGACAGAGCTGGCCAAGCCTTCCCTTGGAGGCATTACTCAACTCATTTGCAGCTGTGCTGTGCCTCTCCTTTTTTTCTTCGCCCCGTTCCTCGGGAGAATGCTAAATGAACTGGTGTCCAGATTCGTTTCTCGGTATAGGGCTTTGTTAGGTGCCTTAAAGGACTGCGGCCTGTGTGCGAGCTAAGAGATGAGTAGAGCCCCTTCCATGGTGGCATCATTGCAGGTTGTGCTGCTCCCCGACAGGGAGTCTCTACAGAGCAGGAGGACGAGGTCCTGGCACCCTCAGGAGTCATTCTGCTCTTTGAGAGCTTCTTACTGTCACTTGTCTATTGATCTAGAGGCCTGTCAATTCCGGGGCCAATCTCACGATCTTTTGGTTCCTCAGAGAGCGTCCTGACTTCTCCACATGCTATCATCAGTGCTGTGGTTTTCCTGATAGGACTGATCGGAAGTGAAAACAATGCTTGCTTGTCCTTCTTCTGCTACCATATGAGAAGGCTGCAGTGATTTCTCTGGTGGTCTGAAAGACAGTGGAGCATACCACGTATACATTCCTGCCTCTGCGCTGTTCTGGGCATAGATAGTAAGAAGATTAAAAGTTATTAAGTAATTGCATGGGTAGTCATTGCAAATGTTGGGTTTCAAAACTGGCTGCTGTGTTGGTCCCTCAGTGGTTTAATCAGATGGTATTGTGATAAATGTCCCATTCATAAGATTGCTGATTGAGCTTCTTCCTGTGTAGGAAATCATTTACAATCAACATATATAGGGGCCACCTCCATACCTTGATGCTTTGGAATGGTTAATATCAACCTTACTTGACATGCACTGGCAAATTTGAGTGAAGAGCTTAATTTTCCTAAGGTTAAATTCATTTAAGTAACAGAGTTCCGTTCTTGTCTACACGCCTGTGCTTTTAATCTGTGATGAACTCTGCCTGTAAGGATTAGGGTTGCCTTTAGGTCTGAAACCTCACTGAAACAGACAGGTGTCCAACTGATCACTGCTGGGCTTTGAGGCACACGTCATGCTGAAAGAGCTAATTACCTGAGTTAGTATTTTAAAAATCCAAGGAATTTTAAGGGTCTGATGGTGACTAGTTAGATAATTCTGCTGCCATGGCGATTAAAAGATGTCATATTCTGTGCCTGTACCCTAGATTGGATTGATGGGCTCCACGAGATACAGTTCATGTCTATTTATTTTGGTGTGTGCGTCTATGTTGTGTGTGTGTGTGTGGTTGTGTCTCTGTATGTGTGTCTCTGTGTGTGCATGCAGGTGTTCTTACTTGTGTGTACACATGTGGAAGCCAAAGGTTGACAGAGAATATCTCGCTTTATTGCTCTTCACCTTGTTTTTCAGACAAGGTATCTTATTGAACTTGGAGTTTGCCATTTTGGCTAGATTGGCTGGCTACAAGCCCTTAGTGTCTGTCTGCCTCCATCGCTTGAGCACTGGGATTAAAGACATTTGTCATCTGTATTTAACTTGGGTGCTGGAGATGCAGTCCCATGTCTCGAGCCCTCATGCTCATATAACAATCACCTTTCCCGCTGAGCAATGTCCCCAACATCACAGTAATATGGTTTTACAATGGTACGATGTGTGGTCTGAGATAGGGTGATCCTAACAATATAGTACACAGAGTTCAGGGAAAGAAAGGTACCCAAGAAGGTCAGAACAGCCCATCAAAGACAAATGAGCACTTTGGAAGCTCCTGGCCTTTTAGAGAACATAAATAATAGAAGACAAGCATGATAGGCAAATGAGACGTTCGTCCTCAGGTACAAAGTGGAAAAAATCAGCAGCTGTCTGTTGTTTAACAGCACCAGTGGATGACTTCCGTCTTCAAGAAATAGAAAATACTGTAGCTTTTTACTATTCTTTGAAGTAGTGCTCCCAACCCCTCCAGTTCTGATGAAATACATTGCTCTGTTACATCTGCATAGTTAATGTCCCTTGTCAAATGAATGACCGTAGCTTAGACTGACAAGTTGGCATGTCCACAGGCCAGAGTGGATAATCCAGTTAGAGTCCATCTGATTTATTAATCGTCCCTTGCTTTGCTGTAGCGCCTCATGGTTCCTTGGCTTTCTGACTGGGATCCATCCTCACTGTGGACAGAATCTCCTCTAAGCCATCAAGTCTGAGACGTATCCATCCTTACAACTGTCCTTATTTATTTATTTTTGACAGCGGACAAGGCACTTCTGGTTGAACTTTGACTTTAGGCTCATCACGGGAATAGCACTGAAGACCATCCGCAGATTAAACCTTACGTCCTTTGAATTTCAGTTTTCTAGTTCAGCGTACAGACTTATAACCCACATAGCAGTGCAGTCTCCATGGGTGGCTGTCTGAAAGGGAGAGTGCTTAATAGATCTGAAAGTGTGACGCAAGTGCTCACCACCGTGCTCATGCTCACTGTGTGAGTGAGCCGCTGCCCCTCGGTTTCGGTTGGCTCTGCCGTTGGGTAGGATACAAGTCGGTTTCGCTCAGTGCATCTCTCCTCACCGTTCACATTCATGTTGCTAATTTGGCTCTCAGTATTTTGTGCTCTTACCTTTTGTGCTGTAATGGCACAACCTCACGGTAACGGAATGTGTCTGACTGTCCCCCATGAATTTTACTGTCACTTCTACAAGGGTTGGACTCAAAAGTGTGTTTTTCTTTATCCTTCTAAGGTCTACCTTTGTTTTTTAAATTTTTATTTTTATGTGTATGAGTGTTTTGCCTTGTGCATCTTTATGTTGCTCTGGGATTGAAATTGCAGATGGTTGTGAGCCACCACCAAGTTGGTATTGGGTATCAAACTCAGACTTCCTGGGAGAGCAACCGGTGCTCTAACCGCTGAGCCGTCTTTCCAATCCAGGCACCATTTACTTTGAGATGTATCGGTACCATTTACCTTGAGCCTCATTATTAATTATTCCAGCTGATGTAATTGCGCCTGTTCTGAATTTCTAGCCCTATCTAGGACCTACTGTTTGCATTGTGAAGTTGTCGCTTACTGTTTTCAGTGTGTACGCCTTCTATGCTGTAGGGAGCATGGGGGGTGGTCTAGTAGGTTAATTACCCATGGTGATGACACTCACTGGGGACAATAATTTATGTTAGGATTTCTTTCTTCAGTCTAATAAAATGAATATGAGTATTTCTCACAGAAAAGTGGTTTCTTAAAGTGTGGTTATTGTTTTACCTTTTCATTCTGGTGAAACGTCTTTTTCTTCTTTGTTTTTTTAGTTTAATGTATTTTAATAGCAAACTTACAGGAACAGCATAGAAGACAGACAACATTAAAAACATGTACTTACATGTAGACAACTCATTTAGAAAAGTATAATGAATAGATGGACTCTATTGTATGATAAAAATGCTACAAACACCATTTTGTTGTCGTCAATAAGAAATTTACATATTTTCTGGAAACATTTCATATATTCATTGGCAGTATGTTTTAATAGATTAACTAGTTGCTCAAAATATACTCTCTTGTCTATCTTATATTTATATATTTTTCTCACTTAGGACAATTATCTAAATGCTGGCACATCAAAAATAGTTTGCTGCTGTTATTTGTTAAAATCTATTTACACAGCTTTCTTGTTATGAAAACGAAAAGAACATAGTCAGCTAACATGTACTATAAAGAAATCATCATAGGATATTTATTTTCACTTAAAATAAAGGCTAGTATGTCTCAAGACTATGCTGGAGAGCCAGTTGTCAGCACACAAAGTTGTTCTATTCTGGGCCATTGGTATTGCTACGCTGTCCAGGTAGGGCAGATTTAGATCATGGCATTGCATTGAATCTGTAGATTGCTTTTGGTAAGATTGCCACTTTCACTATGTTCATCCTACCTACCAAAGAGCATCTCTGCCCAGTTTGTTATGGTCATATTCCCAGGCTAACATCATGGTAATTATCAGTGTGTGCAATGGAAAATAAGCAAGAACAAGTGAAATTCGAGCCCAACTGCTTGGCAGGATGACTCGTTTCAGGAAAACTTCATAGCCAGAAGGAAGGGAACTTGCAGTTTGCTTTTATACACATGGCTCATTTCCCAAAGGAAACATAAATCATAAAAGTTATTTTCAATATCGATGAGTCTGAGAAACTAGAGATTCCAATACATAGCTTATGTGGAGGGTTCACTTGAAGAAAGAGCAGGTGCATGGACAGTTTTCTGGGCTGTTGGACCACGATCTCCAAGAAAAGCTTTCCCAGTCACTGCTTTTAGAGGAAAGAAGTTGTTTGGAAAACTAACAGTGGCTCTCACTATCTACAATAGTTGTGATGCTGCCTTTCAAAGCGAGGAGTTCTTGCAGACTGGCCCTTTTCATTGAAGACCGTGAAAACATCTGTAAGAATGTATTGCAAGGGGCCTTTTCATTGGGAGATGGCAGTACTGTGTGACTCTGACACTCCCTGAGGGACATCTTACTAATAGAATCCAATAGTGCTTGGATTCGAATTCATAGTTTGAATTTCAGTGATACTTACAAACGTCATGTATGTTCTCCCTTCATCAATGCCTGAGTCAGGTGGGAGACCTGTCCCTGCCCTCTGCTAGCTGCGACACTCGGGAGAGCAGGCCCTGCACCTCACCTAGGCAGTACAATAGAGCCAGGCCCTATTGGCAGAGGTGTGGGTGAGCCAGCCCCAAAGTTGTAAGCATGGGAGAGCTGCCCCCATTATTCATCTGTCTTGAGGTAGCATGTGTGGGACAGAGATCCTCCTTCCTCTCTGTGCATCAGTGCAGGTGGGAGAGCTGTTCCTACCCCTCATCAGCTGTAGCACTCTGGAGAGTGGCCCCTAAATCTCCCTTGGGCAACCCAATAGAGCTAAAGCAAGAGACCTGGCCATGCCCCTTGTTCATAGCTGCAAGGGGTGAACTAGCTAGGGCCAGGGCAAGGGTGCAGGAGAGCCCACTCTTATAAGATGACCAATCCTGCAACTACCCAGGCCTGGAACCGGGGTTATGTGTTGGTCCACCCCAACCAACATCCACTCCATCTGTGATCTTCTGGAACATAGTGGGGATGTCGGGAACCCAGGGCTACAGGATCTCCACAGCATAGGGTGACAACGGGATGTCTAGGAAGAATCCCAGTGAGGGTCCATGTCATGACCATGACCAGGGGCCTCAAACCAGATCAGAGATTCTTTTCTATAACACATGAATGTGATAGTATATGGATACAGGGGTTTACTGCATGACTCACTGTGTCACGTTGCAGCTTCAATGAGGAGATTTCCCCTTTTCCCTCCTTTCTCTCTCCCGCCTCTTTTCTCTTAGATTTTATTTTGTTTTATTTTGGAATGGAGAGGAAGATGGGTGAGTTCAGGAGGCATGATGTGAAAGACATAAAGAATAAATAAAAAGTTGTATTTTTTTTTATTCTTTGAACCATTTGTCAAAGTAGTACAGCATACAGGTCTTATTAAAATAAGGGTTTAAAAACTAGAACAAATCAGATAAGAGATTTATTAGACAATCTGTACTCTCCAGTTGTACCAAGGGCTATACACTGTGTGTGTGTGTGTGTGTGTGTGTGTGTGTGTGCGCGCGCGCGCACGCGCGCATGCTTCATAGTCTATCCTATGAAGTGGGCTAGCCTGGCTTCAGTTCAGCTCTTCTTTCCTGCTCTCAGCTCTGAGCTTGTAATACTTGTGTGTGGAAAGACAGGAGAGGATTCACATTATTGGGGAGGAGGTTAGGAGCCTTCCTTGGTTTTCTTGCTAGTAGTCTTGTGCTGGTAGGGATTATTTTCTTGATGGGGCAGAAGGTTCTGGTTTTTATCATCTCTGGGATGCTGATTCAGAGTGTGCTTTTTATTGTTTACTTGGTGATTTTGTGTAGTCCTTATTCCTTTGAGCTTTACAAAAACATTAGTTAAAAATAAACCATCATGTCTTTGTCTCCTGTGACAATAAAAGGAGATGGGGATAAAGTACAGGTGGAATAAAGCTGAAGACATGCTTTCAGGGGCTCGGGCTTTTTCTCTTGGTAGACCACCTGCCTAGCATACAGGAAGACCAGGGTTCCAGCCCCAGCATCAAAGGAAAGCCAAAACAAATACCAACCACTTATCTCCACCTCCTCCCCTGCTTTCTTGAAAGTCCAGAAGTTGACTGAGTAGAAAAATGGCCTGTGTAACATGGAGCAAGACTGAGACAGCGTTACTGTTTGTTTTTTTTTTTTTTTTTTTTGAGTGCTTCAAGAGAAAGTAGCAAAGTGGAACATCGGTGTGCTTCTGTTTTATTGGGATGGAGCACAATCTAGTAGGATTCTGCATTAAGTTGTTTTGTGCCTCCAGATAGGCAAGATTCATTCTCATGGCATGTTCTCCTTCCCTGCTTTCTCAACAGTAACAAGCCACTAGCCAATCGATGGCAGGACGCTAGAAATTATATTTACATTCGTATAAACCACTGTGATGTTTAAGCTACAGCACACAGGAAGCCGACAAAGATGCCCGAGAATATACTGAATATGTGTGAATATACTGACAGAGTGTGCAGATACATTGCTCACTGACGACTGTTATTGTCACAATGAAGCCCAGAGTGACATTCAGAGTCCTACATCTCCCACCTAGGATCTCTTTCCCATCAACATGCAGGTTCTCGTTCTTGATGAGTTATGACAGCCACAGCAAAGTCTTCCTGCCCTGATGCCATGCCACTGCCTTTCCTGCCTGGGTCTTTGCCTGAGCTGTTTCTTTCAGCTACAATGCCATTCCCTATAGACAGCTTACACTCACTCTCTATTTCTCTGTAAATTTTGTCTCTTTGGGACTTGCTAATGCATGTCTGTAATCCAGTGTTCCTGTGGTGACATGGGAAGTAGAGACTGGAACATTCCTGGAAGCTCAGAGGCCAGCTAGTCTAGGGCATGCAGCAACAAGCAGCCTGTCTTAACAAAATGGAAGGAGAAGACTAATGTCTGAGGTTGACCTTTGATCTCAACCCTCACACACATGGGCACACGTGTGCACACATGCACGCACACGAGGCAGAACAAAGGAATCAAAGAGACCCTCAGACTAAGTGTTCATAGACTCAGGGGACTGTCACTGCCGATGGCTTCAGCCCTAAGCACAGAAGAGTGAGAAGCTCTTAGGGAAACTCCTTCACGGGGTTTCTGGTTGTCAGAAACAAACTCTTCCCTCAGTGCCTCTTTCTCACGTTGTCACTGCTCTCTATTGTTCTAATTTGGTACATGTTCTTGGAGACCTTGGTGAAGAGTACATGGGGGAAAAAACCTGCTGAATAAATAATAGCACGACTACTACAGATTTAATTATAGCCATACAGCTGCCTGTTGGAAGTGCTGTTCTAGGGGCATATGGCCGCTTGGTACATTTGAGCCCTGGAAAGACCTGGCTTCAGTGCTTCACAGAGGATAGTACTGAGTTCTCATAGAATTGACAATAGCCATTTGGAAGGCAATAGATAGTACACTTTTCTCCTCCCCCCTCCCCCCACAGATTTTGATTGACAAGTTCTTGTTAAACTCGAATCTTTTGGTATTAGAGCATCCATTCACACACACAGTTTAGGAGTTAGGTGGACTTATCAGCCCAGCATCTGATTTTTGTTGCCTCATAAGAACCGATGACTGGAATTACTTCCACATTTAACCATTTTGACTTCTTTCCAAAGGCATTTTTAATAGGTTATCATTTCAGTTGTTTCTTTTCCCAGTGGGAAAAGATTGGGGGTGGGCTCAAGCGACTGTCTGCTCTTCTAAGAGTGTGACCTTGCAAAAGGCCTCTGTTACTTCTCCGGGTCCCAAGAGAGCCAGGAATGAGCTCTCCCATGTCCCTTCCAGTTTCAGAATCTTCTGAGTAGGAGTAAGTGGGAAAGATGCTCTTACAATTGACATATCTGGGGGACAGAGGTGGTTTTTCCTGACCATGGTGTTCTGTGACCTCCACCCCCCAGTACTTAAAAAAACACACATCTTTCATTTTTTGAGGTACAAAACTCTTCTAGTTTGAATCCTTAGAGAAGAATGGTATTGGTTTTCATTGAGCACATTTTTAGTTACATGACTTTGATATTTAAGCATTTCATATGTCAAGGATCCATTTGTGATCTATTTGTGATTAAACTACAAGTCCCTTTAGTTCCTTTATGAGGTACAGGCTCAAAATTACAAGCAACTCTAATGTGCCCATGAACCCCCTGCAACCTCAACAGAGACCCCACATTAGAAGCCACTGCTACTCTTTGTTCTGAGTGAGGGGTCTGCAGGTAGAAAGAAGTACAGTAGTAGTCGTGAGGTCTGAAGCCTCAGCTCTGAGGTTTATATGGGGCCCAGACAAAACTTTGCTGCATATGTGGGCTGTTCTGGGTCGGCCAAGGTTAGGCGATATTTGGGACAGTGTTTTTTTTTCGGTTTCTTCACAAGAAAAGCATTCTGCGTGGGTGTTTGTTTTCCTAAGCCATTAACTTTCAACTCTTGGTTGCCTGCATTGCCTCTGATGTCTCCCCCTCCCACCTCTCATGCCTGGGACGTCTTGTTTCTGACAGAGTCGTCTGTGCGTTTTATTAGGTGCCCTGCGGGGTGTGTGCAGAGGAGAATACATGTAAACCATTTCTCCTTAAACTCTAATTTTCTCCTAAAGTCACCAACCCCACAATGCTAATTGTGTTTGTTTGTTTTGACTTCCTCTGGTTGTTCCCTGTGCAACCTTTCTTCCTTCATGACAGCTAGAGGTTGCCGGGCAATGAAAAGAACCCTGTGTTTAAAATCTTTCTTTTGGGGGTGGAAGCGGGAAGACTATTAACAAATGCTGCCTTTTAGATATTAATAGGTAGATCCAGAATTAGAAATAAAGGATTTCTCCCACTTTGCTTTGCTGAGCACAGTTGTTCAAGGACATGTGTGCCATTCTGAGGGAATTCAGATAAATTCAATAGTGCCGTCATCATGAGGGATTATATTTATTTTATACAGTACTCGCATT
This sequence comes from Alexandromys fortis, assembly GCF_014885135.2. NCBI lineage: Eukaryota > Metazoa > Chordata > Mammalia > Rodentia > Cricetidae > Alexandromys > Alexandromys fortis. The sequence goes on from NW_026067949.1 coordinate 41,147,951, forward strand.
GAACCACCCACGCTCACCTCAGCCTTCAGTCCATCTGATGTGGTAAACCCATCATGGGCGAATCAATACATTATTTTCAAAGTCAAAACTCATGAATCTATACATCTGGCACGAGTAACTCCCCTGGGGAGTTTCCAAACAATAGTTACTCATCTTTAAGTTGGAGCTCCAAACTGAGGGATCAGTTTTCTCTTCAAAATCTGAATTTAAATTGGAGATGTGCAAGCAGTGGTTTATTTTATTCCTTTGGGAAAAAAAAAAAGCTTTATTTTGTCCATCACCTCTTTCTGGGTTTTTGAGGGTTCTCTTAAGACCATGTTGCAGTTCCTATAAGTCCTATAAGTGACTCCATTGTAGCGTAATACTTGATGTGCAGTGCTGTCTGCAGATGAAGACGCTAACTCTGGTTTTATTAGCAACTGTTCTGTAGGTTCAATAAGGGCACAGGTATGTTAGGTGTCAGTCACACAGGTATGTTAGGTGTCAGTCACACAGGTATGTTAGGTGTCAGTCACACAGGTATGTTAGGTGTCAGTCACACAGGTATGGTGGGTGTCAGTCACACAGGTATGGTGGGTGTCAGTCACACAGGTATGTTGGGGAGTGTCAGTCAGATGTCACTTAAGGGTCTGAATCACCGAGGTTCTGCAGTGTTCGCCTTTTCCACTGAGGAATATTAGGCTTCCAGTCCCCATGTGGTGCTCCCTTCAAGGCTCCGTCTCCTTCTTCAGCTCCTTTACCTAAGCATTGCGCCTAGTCTCCCTTCTACTTCCCCTGTCATGGTTTCACTCTCTGGGCGCTGTTGAGGCAGTCTTGATTCAGAGCTGCTGCATTTCTTCACAGGCCGTGTTGAATGTGCGTGAGCATTCGAATGTTACCTCCTTTACTCCTCTTAACGGCTCTCCCAGGTAGTCTTTGGCGACCCCACTTTACAAATGAGGAAACCCAGCTGAAAGAAATGAAGCAATTTGTCCAAGGTGTCTGCCTTGTGTATGGGGGAAGAGCCCAGCGCTGCTGACTGCTCTGTCTGATTAAAAGCTGGTAGACGGCCAGCCTTTGACTCGACTCTTGGCTTAGCCTTTTCTCCTTTCATGATCTCACTCAAGGGACTGTAGTCTCCACACCTCGCTTTCTTCATGGACAAATGGGGTCAGAAATGATGGCTAGATTGCAAAATTGACAGAATGATGCATGAAGTGCTCCTGGCCCACTGCATGGCTTGTGATCGCTGATAAAAAAGAAAAGTAGTAATCATTGTCATTATTACCATCAATAATTTACAAATAATTGTTGAAGTCCTTGTGTCTTTGGCTAACAAAGGTACATTCCCATCTTATTAATATGATATTTAAATCTTAAGTGAAGAAGGAAATAATTTTGCAGGTGGGCTCCAAAGACAAGGACCTCTTTCCAAAGCTTGGAGAAGAAACTCCAGCACGAGATAGCAGGATTCTTCTGCAGGAATTAAAGAAAGACATTGGGTCATGGTTGGCAATGCATGGTTACCTATTCTAGAACGACAAAAACACCTTTACTTTATTACCGAAGACCTACCTCCTGCAGTGTGCTAGCACCCAGGGGTACACCGTCTATTCGGCTCCATTTCACACTTGCCTCTGTAAAGGATTCTGATGCTGTAACCTAGGATTACTCATACAGGATTAATTAATTAACCTGGGATTTTGTGTTAAATGTTACCCGAGCACTTACTTCAGGGCTTGGACAACAAAGACCAGGGAAGCACAGTTAAATAATAATGTGATTTCCCCCCTGAGTCAGGGTTCCTTTGTCTAGTTTTGGAGCCTGTCCTGGAACTCACTCTGTAGACCAGACTGGCTGTGAACTCACAGAGATCCACCTGTCTCTGCCTCCTGAGTGCTGGGATTAAAGGAGCGCACCGTCACTGCCCAGCAAACAAACGAACAAACAAAAAAACCCAGAAGTGATATTTTTTTTTAGAGATACTTTGTCTTCTTTAACATGCTTATGGTCTAGTAAGAGTCAGAGACAGTCTGTCGGTGGTGCTTTGTGCCAAATACAATCACAGCGGACAGAGTAGGGAATGTCTGAGGAGAAGGAGGAAATCAGGTCCAGACTTAAGCACCAGGCTAGCGTGAGGAGGTGTAATTGGAATGGTAGCATATAAGGAGGAGGCAGGGATGCAGGCGGTGGGACCCTCCTACCACACAGAATAATCTGTGTTTCAGGTTCATCCTTGAGGCATAGAGTGGATAACCTCTATTTACAACTTGTGAAGTTTATGACCTATAAGAAAGTAAAAGAACTTTGGGAAAAAATCCCCCACCTCAGCACCCAGAATTTGCAGGTTCTTCTTTTTCTTTTAACCCTTTCCAAGTACTATTCTCTGTACTTTGGCTTTCTTCACCCCAGCTTCTCTCTCTGAGCCATTTATTTTATGCACTTCAATACTATTAATATTTTTAAATGTGTTTGTCATGATTTTTAAAGGTTATTCGGGCAGATGGTTCAGCTCTGGTTTGTTACATGAAAGGCTCAGAGAGTTTTAGGTCAAGAGCTTCTAAAATTGAGGTTGTCAAATATATCAGTGAGAGGTGTAAGAAGTTTACCGGTGACCTGGGCAGATGGTCTGTGTTCAAATCGTGACTTAGTCACTTAGCCCCCTGAGTTTAGCGGGGATGCTTACATCTTTTTGATCTCAATCTTCTGCATCTTTAAAATAATAGAATGAATTTTTCATAAGTTATCTCTAAGAATTCAATTAAAGTAACATACATACTTTAAAATTACTAAAAGCTAAATGCGTAACAGTGTTATTTTTTATATAATACCAGATACAAAATATGGCTTAGAGATTCAGATCCTTAAATGAGGTCATTGCTTGAAATTTCATCCTGTTTAGGAAATCAGACCCACTTAGTGTTCGTTATATTTAGCTTGATAGCCATTTGTAAACATGTCGCTTTGCAGTCTCATTTGCATTAATGGTGGTGAGATCTCTAAATTTGGAAAGAAAAATTGTAAAATCAAATTTTCACCTTCAGGCAATTGTTTTCACTTTGAAGTTGTATTTCTTAAAAATGGAAAGACAGAAGTTGAGGAGTGTTTTACAAAGAAAGAATAGAGCCACACAGCCTTCAGGGCGCGTTGATTTAGTGGCTCTGGGTGTGCTCAGATTTTGTGTATTTTGGAACCCTCAGACCACATTGTAGATGGTAAGTGCCAATTACATTGTAAGCGATGGTGAACAGTTTAGATTTTATGAACTCTCAGGAAAGAGCTTGTTTTACCTCCTTAGACAAGTGAGCTAAGATGATACCTGTCAAATAATAAAATATAACCAATAGGCTTTATATATTTGCTTGTTTTCTACTTTATTGATTTTTTAAATTATCATTTGTTTCCTTTTGCCTTCCCTGGAGTTCACAGGCTATTTTGTTTGTTTCATTTATTAGGTGTGTGTGTGTGTGTGTGTGTGTGTGTGTGTATCAGGCCCAAGACTTTGTGCTCACTAGGCATGTGTCCTATCATTGATGCACATACCCAAGCCGCTGTGTATTGTTTTATTCTCCTTGTTGTACACACATAGATCTTCAAATCTTCACCTTTCTGTTAAAAGGCTTGTCATTAAGGCCGTGGATTTTAGTTAGTGCACCGGTTTGGCTACATTCTGTATTTGAATAGCTCTAAGACGACTATTTTGCCTTTATAATACATGGTGCTGCAATCCTACATCTTATAGTCAGTAATTTAAGATGTTATAAAGTCTTTTTGAAGCTTCCGCCTTAGAGCTTTGCCCGGTAGCTCTACTTTAAGGCTGTGGCCAATTTCTGTTTGTTTCTCTTACATACCAATCAGTTGATCTGATCCACTAATAAGCCTGGTAATTTCTGACTAAATACCACTGGGAAGAGAGTTTGCTATTACAGATGATGCTATCTTCCTTCGAATATCATTTATTTTGCTGTTGGTTGACATGTAAGTTGAAATGGGCCCTGCAAGTATTTAGTGTGGTGTTGGCAGAGACTGCTTGTTCATTTCCTGGCTGCCCAGATGCAAAATAATCACACAGAAACTGTATTGATTACAGTACTGTTTGGCCAATAGCTTAAGTGTTTCTAGCTAGCTCTTACATCTGAAATGAACCCATTTCTATTTTTCTGTGTAGCGTCCCATGGTTGTGGCCTACTGGTAAGGCTCCACCCGGCTTCAGGTGTCTGTCTCCTGCGGCAGCTACATGGCATCTCATTGACTCTGCCTACTCATCTATCTTTTCCAGCCTGGTTATATTCTGTTAAACCATTGGCCAAAAGCAGCTTCTTTATTAGCCAATGGCAGTAAAAACATATTCATAGCATACAAAGGGAAATCCCAAATCCCACATCAGTTTGGAATCATACTCACAGGTAGCTATGTCTCAATGCAATGAACTAAATATATAACTATTAATTTCCAACAGCCATACAGAATCTAAGTTATGAGAATACCTAGGTTCATAGTCACTATTGTGGCAGAGTCATATAACTGAGTCCATGACACAGAGACAGTCTCCTAATCAGTCACATAGACGAACATCTGGAGTTGTTTCTTTCCAGTCTGTTGCTTTGCTCTAAGAGAAAGCATCGAATGTGCCCATTTTTAGGGCACTTCTCTGCAGGTAATGGGCAGAGGTAGAACACGGTAAAATGATTAGACCGTAGGGATTTTTTTTTGTCATAACAATTAATTTTTACATAGAGTGAGTAGATGTATTCTCTGAGAACACAATAATTCACAAATGACTGTTATGCCTAGGTTTTCCCCCCATTCTTTGGTATTCCTTAAGTGTTAAATTTCTGAAAAAGACAATTATAACATAGTATATTGCATCCAGTGGGATGCAAATGCAGGGTGAT
>NW_026067949.1:41152840-41175608 GCF_014885135.2 Alexandromys fortis
TATATATATCTTTTAAAGCAAGGTTTAAGGTTTGATTGAAAAGAGGTATTCTGACAAGTATGCCATGATAATATGGCAAGTGGAGAAAATCAGAAGCAAACAGCAGCCACGGTAACTACCTAGCCACTGCACAGAAATCATCTACAGGGAAGGATGTGGTACCAGGGTCATGGACAATGATGTTGAACTTGCCAGGTGATTTTGTTTAGGGAAGAATTACAGCTGGAAATTCCCGAAAGAAAACAAGACAATAACCTGAAACCAAGAAAATGAGGACAGAAAGAGAAACATTAATAGCAATCCCAAGAATAATTTTTTTGCATAGGTAGACAGGACAGTTTCAGTATGTAAACTCGAGGAGGGGTAAGTTGAGAAACCACACTTTCCTAGATGTAATATTTTAAGGCAATAATGGTGGGGGATAAAAAGGAAGGTTTTGTTTGTTTGTTTGGTGTTGGTTTTGGTTATGGTTTCTGGTTTTTTGGAAATAGGGTTTCTCTGTTGCTTTGGAGCCTGTCCTGGAACTTGCTCTGTAGACCAGGCTGGCCTTGAACTCACAGAGATCCACCTGCCTCTGCCTCCCGAGTGCTGGGATTAAAGGCGTGCACCACCACCCCCTGGCAAAAAAAGAAAAGTTTTATACCCTCCACTTTTCAGAGGATGTGGTTGGTGGGATCTGTTCAGAGGTCATATGTTAGGGTGAGCACGGGGCAAAGGGAGTTCCAGGGCCCGCTGTTCATCAGTGGTTATAATGAAGAGTGATTAGGGTTGTATTATGATGGATGCCCTCTGCGATACTTAACTATTGAAACAACTTTTCCTTCAAGAGGATAGGAAAACCCAAGCTCTGAGTGGTGAGTGAAGAGTTGACCGTTTCAGTGAGCTGTGGGCTGCTGTCCTTTGTGAATGAACCCTGTTCCCATCTTGGAGCAGATCCGTCTACACTTTCTTCTGTGTGATCCATTCAGAACTTCCAGTCTCTTGGCATCCCTGTGCCATATTCACTACCTTCATAAAAATCACCGTAACAGGAAGGATGCTTAAGAAAGCGTAAGCATTCCTAGCAGAGGGCAAGCTGTAGAGGTCTAAGAAATTGGGCAAGATCTTACTATGGAGGAACGAATACATTAAAAGCTAACTCAAAGTATGCACACATCTGGATGCACTGCTCATATTAAAATCTGGCAAAGAAGCTGAGAGAGAGTGAGAGAGAGAGAGAGAGAGAGAGAGAGAGAGAGAGAGAGAGAGAGAGAGAGAGAGAGAACAGAATTGCTGAGCTAGCCAAAGTATATTTTGGTTATTGTAGCTCCAAAGACAGCTGTTTGGAATTCGTTTCTGTGAAATCAAGGTTAGCTAAAGGGATTTCTCTGCACTGTGTGTGTTCTTGTATTTGACCCCTACATACACTCCAGCCAGGGCATTCCCTCAGAGAAACAACTAATGACCTATAAGGAAGGAATGTGTCAGACTTTGTGTTTGGAATTCAATCCAGATGATTTTATTGGGAGACTTTCAGCCCAATTTTTAAGCCTTGCATTTTGTTCTTTTTCTCCTGGTCTGTTATTGCCTTCCGTGATGCCTTACTGTTTAATATGTGCAATTTTCTCTTAGTCTTTTATGATTGTTCAAAGTTTATTGTATGTATCAGCCCGGAATTGGCTTTCATATTTCAGCCATTACATTTTCCTTTATCAGATATTGTCGCATCCCTTAAAAAGATACCATGTGAGTCAGTACTTGATAAGTCAATAGCATGGGGTAGATTTTTTAACTTTGACTTAGAGAGGCACCTTCCTTGCCTTTCTTGAACCTTGTGACTGGGTGTGTTTACTGTGTTTTGTGACTTCCCACTGTACAATAACTTTCACGTTATTTATGTGTCTTCTTTCAGTACAGCTATTTCTGAATCTGCTTCTTGGTGGCAATGTGACTTTCAGGAGGGTGGGATCTGTCTGTTCCCCACAGTGCCTGCCGTTATGCTCCGAGTGTTTCAGGCGTCTAGACATTTTGAATAAGAGAGTGAGGTTGGATGAAAGAGGAAAGCTTTTCTATCCAAGGCAACATTTTGTGACGGGATCTCATACCATAATATGCTACATCATCTCGCGGGAGACAAAGCCCACAGGCTTATTAATGTTGCTAAGATTGGCTGTGGTGCAGAAGCCGTTTCAGTTTTATGTAACCCGGTACTCCTCAGCTCATCTGTCAGACACACTGTTGGAGCAGGGCTCTTCCAAAGTTGTGGAAGGCTGAAGGGGGATTCGGTGGCTTCCTAACTGGGGCAGGATTCTTATAGGGGCTTCAAGCCTGAAAAACTTGGACTAGGGCTGCGGCTCTTTTTCTCTCCACCCATTTCTCTCCAGCTTTTGTGTGGCTTTTGATTCTGACCTCACCTTTCCCTCAGATGATGGTCCTGAGACCTTCTTCCAGCCTGGTAGGGCGCAACCACTACTAATGGCAGGATATTGATTTTAACACATCTAAATGCAAGTTTTGTAACAAAAGCATTCTTTTTTCTCATGTGGATCATGCATATATCCCCTTTTTCAGTCGTTCTTGTTAGGAAAGGACTTTATTAACAGTAGCCCATATCGAGGCCTTTTGTTTACCTTTGTGGCCCGATGGGACATGACTGACTGACTTCCTAAAGAAAGAGGAGGCCTGCATAGATGACTCACTGGTTAAACACTTTCTGTAGAAGCATGAGGTCTAGAGTTTTGAGCCAAAGAGGTGGGCGTGGGAGCCCACTTATCATTCCTCCCCAGGAGGCTCAGAGGGGGATTACCAGAGTAAGTTGGCTAGTGAGACTAGCCAAATTGGCATAATCTGGATTTTATTGAAAGATCAAACTAAGGGAGAGAGTTGAATGGATTATATGGACGAACAACATCAGCCTCTGCCCCCCACATGCACACACACACACCCTTAAATGCCCGTATACACAGAAACGAACACAAATACACATGCACATAGACATCTGAACTGGAAAAAAAGTTAAAATATGAACAAAAGGAAGGGAAAGGAGAAGGGTGGAAATAATATTTGCTTTTTATTCATTCGGCAGCTGTTAACCTTTCTTCTTAGGTTCTCTTCGAGGCTTAGGGAACCCAATGCTGAGCACATTAGAAGACCATTTCACTCTAGGGAGCTGATATCGGGGTGGGGAGGTAGGTAGTGAAGATTAGAGGTCCATATGGTAGGTTCGATAAGTACAGAGAACAGCAGTCAAGGCAGGGGAGAGGAAGGGGGAATGTTTGTGGAGAAAGGAAGTTGACGCTTGACTCACATGAGTAGGGAAGTAGGGAACCTCTCTCTACTGAGAGAGGGGCTCGTAGTATATACTGAAGGGAGCCTTCTGAGGAAGGCAGCCCTGTGACGGAAGGGCGTGTGCTGAGCAGGCCGGGGGCATGTGGGTGAGCACACGGAATGGTTGCTACCGCAAAGACCAGGAGAAAATGGAAGGAAATCAGCGCGTGGGGCTTCTGGCCTCTAGATGATGCTAGGGCTTGGGAGTTCCCTTGATGAAATGGCAGCCAATAGAGGGTGCTGAGTACGGGGATGAAATGGCCTGGCTCCCGACACACCTGTTTTGACTGCCTTCATTAATTGTTGGGGAACAGAGGGAGAAAATGGCAAGCCAAGAAGGAAGTCAATGCCACAGTGACTGATCACAGTATGGACGGGGAGGGGGTGGGGAAACAGTGAGATTCTAGGTATAATGTGTTTGTAGAACTAGCAGGATTTGCGAAAGAATGAACTTGGATGTGAAAGAAAGAGAAGGGTTGAAGATGGAGCAAAGTCTTGGGTCTGAGGTATAGAAAGAAGAACGGGATTGCTGTTGAATAGCTGTTCGGTGAAGAGCGCAAGAAGGACTGGCAGGGTCTGGACTGGGATGGAGGGGGGAGGCTGTTAGAAAGGTTCGTTTTGGATCTGTGGAATGGGATGTGTGTTAGAGTTCAGATGGCAGTGTTGCGGGTCTGGAGTTTCGCGAAAGGTCCTGGCTGAAGATACGTATCTGTGAGTCATCAGCGCATAGGTGAATTTTAGAAGCATGAGACTCGGTAAGATCACCCAAGGAGTGTGTTCAGATAGGAAAGATTCATCTAGGGGCTGAATTATATAGAATGCAGTAATCTCGGTGGACACGGTTGGGTGTTTAGCGGGCTAGTATTCTGCATGTTTTGTGAGCTACACAGTTGTTGCAGTTGAGCCCTAAAAGCTTCTATAACTGCTCTGGACAGTTTGATGGTCTATTGATCCGATTTTCATTGCTACAGAATCCATTTCTCCGGCTCTTAGTATTTATTACAAATGAATTATGTGTAAAATGGCTATTGAGTTTATTCCCAACGGGCTGCTCTTACCTTCCTCGAAACATCCAACATAAGTATGATTCAGAAATGACTGCTGAACTTCCAAGGAAGTGGGCTGAGATGGTAGAGCAAGCTGTGTTCAGACAGCCATAAGTACAGTAACCACAGGGGATTGCAGTCATTGCCTGGCTACTTGTAGTCAGGAGTCTAAAGAAGAGAATGGGTGTGCAGTCAGATGCTTATGTGCATTGTGTTCTGTGTCCATAAAGAGGGCCTATTTTGGAAAGAGTTTGAGGCTTTATTTTGCCTGTGTGTGGCCCACTCGGCCATACTCCCATCTGCTTTGTATGATTGGGAGCCATTCATTAACTTCCTAGGTGATAAGAATTTTGACTGCCTGATGGTAGACCTGATGGTAGTATGGGGCTGCTGTTTTCATATCTATGTTTAAAAAGTACTTAAAAAATTTTTTAGTGTACAAATTAATGGGGTTTCATTATCTTTTCATATATCTGTGCCATTGTCCTTTGCCTGTATGCAGTCCCCTTTCTTCCTGTCTTTCCTCCTTCTTGGTGGTCTCTTCCCATCCCCTAACAACCTCCCTTTGTGCTTTCATGGCACTATCTCGCATATATGTATATGTATCTGTGTCTATGAAATCCCTATGCGCATTTGACAGAAGATGCAGTGATCTGTCTTCCTCCTTTTATAGCCTCTGAGTTCCTCTCTCCCTCCATTTAGACCATGTCTTTATTATATTTTTCATTGTATTTTTATATACATGTATGCATGTGTGTGTATAAAATTTACATCAAGATCACATATATGAGATGTGAGAGAAAGCATGTTGTATTTGTATTCAGACTCTTATTTCTTTCAGTTAGCAAGTATCTTTAGTTTGGTACAGCTTTCTTATCAATGGCATTATAATATAATTTTAATACAGTTTATGTGTGCTGAGTGGTAGATGTTTTGGAAAATTCCATACAGCCTAGTGTAACTGTGTTGCTGATATCTGAGGATATACACTCTGCTTTGCCCTGTCTGTATATTTATTTAGATTCCCAGTGTCTTGGTCCTAGCTTTTTTGCTATCTGACCTCAAGACTGCCTTTGCACACGGTGGTGATGAAGGTGATGGAGGGTCTAGAGCGCTCGAGATCTGTTTCCATGCCATATATTTTCCCCAGTTAAGAAACTCTTAAGTAGAGGTTGGAAGGAAAATGTTGACACAGCCTTCTTACTAATTGGGGATATTGAGCCATGCCTGCCTCTTCCCGTCTTAGCAATAATCTAAGCTCACTGGTGCTTTTGACTTGAAGGGTAAGACGTGTATAATGGGTTAAAAGTGTTTATCAGAACACTTTTTGTGTGGTCTTTTCAAGTTCTTATCTTTATCCATCCATTGTTGCTGGAGTAATTCCCTTGAACTGTGTAAATGAATGATACGTATTAGACAAGCTTTGGGATCGACCGTGCCCAGCAGCCTTCTCTGAGAGAGAAAATGGCTTCACGCTCCCCTTCCTCCTCCAAACCCTTTCTTCCCCTTCACCGCCAGCTCACTTTTGGTTCTCTGCAGAAATATGAATCCTCAGAAGCCCTCGTCCCCACCTAGGCAGTCTCTCGAATCACCCACGTTCAAACTCATCCAGTCTGCTTTCTTGGGAGGATTGTAAGCTGTGCTCCTGTGTACAGTTGACTCCCCTATCTGTGATGCGGATACCACCCCTGCTCGGTAGTTCCAGCATGCTTGGTTTGCGGTTATTTTTGTAGTCATTCCCCACCGTTCCTATAGCAGCAATCTGCCTCCATTAGCTCATTCTGTTCACTTCTACAGGGCTGAGATAGCCACCCTTTCAAACTTATTTCCACTTTGCACTCCCTTCCACCGAGCCCCCCCCCCCCCCGGGGCTCATCTTTTCTTTGTAGCATTAGTTTTTAACATAACGGTCTGTGCTCCATGATTCACATTGTTCAGTTGGCTCCATGATTCTCACTGTCCCTACTCTTATCAAGACTTCCCAGCATGGCTGTTGTGCCAGGTTCTTTGATCCACTCTAGCGTGTCACCGTTTTGGAATCTCCCCTAGCCTAGGATGCAGCTGCTAATACCTGGTTATTATTTCAGCCTTTCCTCTCTGGCCGTTGGTACAGCCCTAGCTTTCCTCTTCTTCCCCATTATCTTCCGCAGTGCTTTCTGTCTCTATGAAGAAGGAAAAGTAGCTCAGGGTCTGGGCCTTGGTGCTCTTCGCAGTCTATACACGGTCTATAATACACTGGGGTTGTATTATTCTTTTCTGTGGCCTTCAATACCATGGCTCCCAAGTCATGTTCAAATTATGTAGGAGGCATCTTCCTACCTTCTGAAACTCTTTCTCACGGCCTTCAGTGACCCATGTTATGGTCCCCATTGTACACGCAGCTTCATCGTCTCGTCTCCTCGTTGCTTGTTAGCTTCCCACTCTCGACTTCTTACTTTTTTAGCCACCAACTTCTTTCCTGTTCGAAGGCTTTCCGTTATCCCATCACTTGTATGGTGATTCAGTCTAGGTCTTTGCACATGGCTTATACCCTTTCTCCACTGTCCAATGTCTTTCTTCAGAAGTCTTCCTTGACAGTGCCGAGAAACGGAACTTTCTTATCTATCCCATTTTCCTTCTTAGTACTTATCATTAATTCAAATCATATTTTATGTCCCCCAAAGTAATATGAACCTAATAGGGGATAGGGAATGGGTCTTTCTTTCCTGCTAGCCCTCTGACTTAGATCATTGTCAGTAAATTCTCAGTAGTATATTGAGTGACTGAATAAATCGATTAATGGAGGTATGTCGCATACTAATATGTGTGTGTATAATATATATCCCATGTTATTGCATCTTTAGTATTTTTTGAAGGGACAGATAAATGTTTGCTATAATGTAATGGTTAATCGTAATATAAAAGTGTCTGGCCAAGTATGAAGACCCATTTGAAGAGATTTCCTATGAGGAATGCATATGATATATTTTCTTCCTCTTCTCTCTCTTGAAATAAATTGTATTTTCTTGGCCCTTCCCACGCAGCTGAAGAATAAATTTATGAAAAAGCTGCCACGTGATGCAGAAGCTTCCAACGTGCTCGTCGGGGAGGTCGACTTCTTGGATACTCCCTTCATTGCCTTTGTTCGGCTCCAGCAGGCTGTCATGCTGGGTGCCCTCACTGAGGTTCCTGTGCCCACCAGGTAAGCTGCTCTCCCACCCCCAGGGGTCAAGGGTGGAAAGTGCTCTTCCTTTAGGTTAATACACTCAGTGCGTGGGAGAGGTTTCCTTTGAAATGGTGCCTGTTTGGTAATAATAATAGCAATTATATTAATTGATTGGCCCATGTGCTCATTTCTCCTTGGGGGCCATTTCTTTAGTGTGCAAACTCCAGTATTTGTATTTAACAGATGGATACAGTGGGATACAGTGGGCCTAAATACCTTTTCCACATTGATACAATTAGTAAGTGGTTCAGAGGTCACAGATATTTTCATTTCCTCTGTCTTACCAGAAAATTGTTACTGGGCTCACACATATAGATGGACCAACACATAGACGCATATACATATGTAAATATAGACGCTTGTAGAATGTGTCATCTCTCCAAGCATTTAAATTTGCACACGTTACGTTAAGCAAGCCATTGTGCAGTCATAATCGTGTCTATGTCACAATCACACCTCAGTCTGCTGCTCTGTACCCTAGAAGTCATCCTGTTGTCTGTCTTAGGGTTGTCCTTAGTGGGTCAGCTGCTTGACCAAAGCACATGATGAGCTGGAGAGACGCGAATGCCTCACTTAGACTTGTCCCGAGAAGGATGTTAAGGAGGAATTCATAGTTTCAGATTGACATCAGGAAGTCACTGCCAGTTTGGGGGAGGACTGTGCTTCCTATGAATCCCAGGGCAGAGTTAGGCGACTTCTACATGTGAACAGGAAGGGCTGAGTCCCCTCAGTGGACTCAGACGGTCTGAGCATGGTTAACCAACAGTGACAAGAGGTTCAAGGTTTGTTCTGAGCCAGGTTAGGAAGGAAATGAGAAGCCAGTGTTCTGAAGCCCCTTCAGTTCAGCCTCTCTTCCTGATCACGTGGACGAATCCTTCCACTCATCGTTTTTAAATACCTGGGGCAGACATTGGCCGTGTAGCGTTGGAAAGGAGGCCATCACAGCTGTGCAATTAATGGGATTATTGTGATTGGTGTTTTCTGCAACATTCCAGCGGAGCCTTGCAGTTCTGTCTGAGCAATCACCTGGCAAGCTGCTGACTCAGAAGATGGCCGGGGGCCAGCTTGGTGCCCCAGTGGCTTTCTGTGTGTGTCTGCACTAACTTTTGTGGGGCTTGAAAGAGAAAACATGCCGAGAAATGTTCAAGAAAATTGCTCTTACCTTTTCGTTTTTATTACTTTTTTCTTTAGAAACTACAAATAAAAAACATTGGAAAGGCCTTTTGTCTAACAGTGATCCACATACACAAAGTTTGAAGCTGTGACTGTGTGTCTCTTATCATCCCCTCCTGTCTGCCTCATTTTTTTTCTTCGTTCTCTTCTGTACCAGAGGGAGGTATTAATTTAGAGTTGAAATATGGCGTCATCTGGAGAGCAAGAGGAACGAAGCCATTTATTTAAGAGAAGTGAATGGGTGTAATTCAATATCATAAAACTATTTTCAGGATGTAATCTGAAAAATATACCCTTGGATATTAATATTTTTCCAGGAAATATTTTATCTGTTTGCTGCCCTCTGAAGCACGGTAAACTGTAATCACCCAGTAGAGAGTCTCCTTAGCTGTTTTGTTTTGTTCTGTTTGTTTGTGTGTGTGTGTGTGTGTGTATATGTATGTGTGTGTGTGTACACAACACAAGGATGTTTACAGTGGCTACACCCTGTGAAATCCAGCAAAGTCAATCCCAGGAAGAATGTATAGTCACTGTAACAGACCCAGCCTTTGCTCCTTGGTGGACTTTAGCTTGCACACGGTTCTGTTGCTCTACGGACACACGTGCTTCACGTGCACACTATTCTGTTGCTCTATGGGAACATTTGAACAGTCTTTCTTTGCACATGTCTTTCCACGTTTATTTTTCTCGTGTAGAAGAGAGTTATGCTGTGAGTGTTACTATTACTCTTCCTGAGGAACAGTTTTACTGTTCTGGGCCCTCTCAGAAGTGAGGTTCTCAGGTCCCTTTTCCAGCTAAGCTCATGGGGTTCCTTATACTTTGTTTCTTGCGGTCCACTGTGGCCTCTAGTTGTAGCACAGTGGCTGGGAATGGCGGGCTGACCAGGTGTTTGTGTAAAGGTGGCTTTGGCTTTTCGTGTCAAAGCAAACACAGCAGCCTTGGATGTCTGGTGTGTAGGTTGTGTTTGTGATGTTTCTCGAAGGTGCATTTCTTGCTGTCCACTTTATATCCATTCACAGAGCCGTATGTGGGAACACTTTTTTTTCTTATTACCATTTAGCAGCCTTGGAATTTGGGCAGTAGAAAGATTTGCTCTTCATGCTAGAGGGAGGACTTCACATTTCTGACATTGTGCCCAAAGCTCAGGGCAACTTCAAGAGGTATCTAGAATGGGTTATGAGAAGACGCTTCAGGACAGTAAGAAGTAGTAACTATAAATCAGTTTGTCCCTTTTAGTTCTTGATCTAAGACTAAAGCTAGTATGTGAGCTTTAGTTATCTAAATATTATAATACTTGTCTCTGTAACATTTTATAAGTTAGCACATATTGCATGTTGTAATCACCTCATTAGTATGAGAAATAGCCTGTACTTAATCATTTAACAACATTACAATATTTTACAATACTGTTCGGGACGGTATTCCTGCTATGGATTCTGTCTGTGTCCTGCACTGAACATAAGGCAATGGTGATGGGGCGTGGTCCCCATGAGTAGATTGTGGAAGCTACAAGTTAGCCACGTCTTCCAAAGCTGCTCCTTTGATCACGGCCTATGTATTCATTGACATTTCAGAGAATGGAGTGAGGGATTGCTGCATGCTGGGTTTTTTCTAGAAATAGTTGTGATCTATCAGGAAGGGGGCACATCGCTTCTGAAAAGACCGAGTAGCTTAGGCAGACTGCCTCCTTTTCTGAGACTGTGCTCACTCTACCTGTAATTATTTCTGAATGTGAGTATAGGCCTCTGGTTTCGGCCACGCATCACCTGGTGTTTCTTCCGGTTGTGAGGGATGCCGGAGGTATCCTCTGGAGGCATGATTAGTTACTTGAAAACCTCACAAAAGTAGGAAGGGGACTTCTGGAGAGGACTAGGAACCATTATAAATCCTGGCTCTGACATTTGTAGTTGTGAGGGAATAGACCAAACCCAGCAACATGAGTTCACTGTTTTATTTTTCCCTGAGCTGTCAACATGGACTGTTCACTTCCAGCCACACCAATGTGATGTTTACTCCTAATTTGTTAATAAAGAAAAAGGCTTCTGGTTAAAAATAACATCTGTCCATTGACAAAAGCCAGCTTGTGTCATAAAAGGAGTTCCAGTACATTATAAAAGCTGAGTTTGGCAGGATGCACGTCCGCCGTAGAAGCTGTAACAGCTTTCGCTCCTTTGATGGTGGAAGGGGGGCAGGCATTCGGCAGAGGGAGCTTCGGCTTTCCAGGCTTGCTCCCAGATGTGGTTGCCGCCGGCCTTGCATCTCCCCATCTTCATTGCAACAGTGCTGTGGATTAGAAGCTGCTTCAGCTCTCTGTTCCTACAGATGAAACTCTTAACTTACAGTGATAGCCCCATGATGCCGCTCTGCCCAGAGTTCCTCCTGCTGTCCTTTCAGGGCGTAGATCTCTGAATCGTTCCTAACTGAAATAACAAAACTTTTAACTCACCGTGTTGCTTCTTCTTGGCACTTATTGATATTTTTCTAATGAAGAAATGTCTTTTTTTATTTTAGCCTAGACACATTTCCTCCTGGGTTATTGATCCAATACAATTCACTTACTGTGGCTTATTGTTATAGTCTATATTATATCTACCATTAGCCTACTACTTACTCTCGTTCTTTGGTCTTATTGAGCAAAGACAGAGCAGCCAATGCTATATAGAAAATGTATGCTCTTGTGCTAAATGGTGGCTCCTTTACTCTGTCAGCTCTTAGACCTATCCTCTGCTTAACGTTGCATTTGAGGAATATTTGTGATGTAAAGTATTTCCTCACAGAGAACACAGTATTTATTTAGGTTTTATTGACATGTTTATCAGCTGATGGTGAATCCAGGTATCAGTTTCCAGTGGGCAGAGGAGGGTTCAGCAGGCTGAATTCACACGGGGGTACTGGAGAGAAGGGGGGAGATACAGTGTGGTCCTGAGAAGGTTTTAATGATTGCACCTTGTCTGAAACGTTAATATTTAGATACATGGAACCAGTAAAAGGGTCAGATACAGTGTGGTCCTGAGAAGGTTTTAATGATTGCACCTTGTCTGAAACGTTAATATTTAGATACATGGAACCTGTAAAAGGGTCAGATAAAGGAAACCCAGGAAGGATGTATTAAACAAAGGAGCCAGTGTCCCGACATTTTTCCTTTATGCTACTATACCTGTCCATTTAGCCTAACGCTGCCATTTCTGTCATTGTGACGTGGTGGTTTATAGACAGGCAAGCAGAACTGGCAAATGTAACCAGTACTAACTTAAATTTAAGTTCTTTTCTTAATGGGACCTCACTTTAGTGGCTAAATATTTTTGCATGTGTTCTGCTAAGAATAGTGACCACTCCCTTTAGGCCCAAACCAAACCAAAACAGTACTTTACTATCAAGAAAAAGAACGTTGTGGTGCCTCACTGCTGTACATGAAGTGTTAACTCCAGGGGAAAAAAATTCCAAGCATCAGTGGAAGTGTTGGAAGAGCTAAAGTACAGGTCTACTAGGGATCAGTTGAGCAGACTTCAGAATTGCCAATCGCCTTTGCTGTTCCTTCACCGTGGCAACCTTTGACAGCGAGTCTCGCCTCCACCACAGGGCGGGTTCTGAGCAAATAAGTCCTGGATGGTTTTATGATTGTTCTGATGACAAAAATCTGAGCATTCAAACTTTGGAGGACATTTGTTGCAATCATAACTCCCCGTCCTTTTTATTTCCTTATCTTCTTTGGAATGGATTTTGCAACCGAAGAAAAGTCCTCATATGCTTAGGACCGTTTTAGAATCGATGGTGACATTTATTTAAATCCTTTTCTTTTTAAAGTGAGTCAGGGAACTAAATAAATGAAAGTAAAAGTCAGTGAGGTAAGCTGCTAAACCGTTCCTAGTGCCGCCAAATCTTATCTACTCTTCCTTGTTTCTGGCTAAGTAAGAATCCACAATCCTTTTCCCAAGAGGGACCTGTGAAAGTGATTACTGGATAGATTTTGTCTACTGAATCACAGCCTCAGCGCATCAGAAGGGGTGTGTGTGTGTGTGTGTGTGTGTGTGTGAGAGAGAGAGAGAGAGAGAGAGAGAGAGAGAGAGAGCGAGAGAGAATATGTGTGTGTGCGCGCACACACACAAAGTTGTTAGGGAGGAATGGGACATAAGATGCCCCTTCCCACAGTCTTCCCTCTCCTGATTTTGTTTCAGTATTGGAGGTTGAACCAGCATGTGCTTGTAGCTATGTGCTCTGTCCTCAGCCTTGTCCTTATGGGCACAAACCTTGGTCTCACCTACCATCTTCCCCACCCTCAGATTCCTCAGTGCTAAGCAGGATGAGCTCTGTTTTGCAGAAGGTTGTGTGGGAATTTAAATCAGGTGGTGAATGTGCTTCGCAGGCTCTGGGAAGCTGTGCAAACATATGATGCTGTTGTGTGTGTTGTCTTCGTTTTCTCCCTGTTAGGTAAGATGTGAGCAACAGCAAGGCAGGGAGTATCCCAGCGTCACCTTTTGCACATCTTTTTCTTATTCATTTACTTACCGTGTTCCTTCTTCCTCAGTGGAGACTTATGTCTTTATCTTCCATGGTGAGCAAGGGACTACTTCCAAAGTGACAGCTTCATCTCTATTTATTTCAGGACATATTTGCTCTGAAGCAATACTTTCTATGTTACCAAGAAATTAAATTTGGAAAGGAAAGTGAGGCAGCCCCAAAGGCTGTGGATGGTGCTTTTGTCTCTCTCTCTCTCTCTCTCTCTCTCTCTCTCTCTCTCTCTCTCTCTCTCTCTCTCTCCCTCCCTCCCTCCCTCTCTCTCTCTCTCTCTCTCTCTCTCATTTCTTTCTCCTTCTTTTCAGGGCTTACTTGGGAAGGTTTGGTTTTCACTTAATCCCACTCATCTGAATAGCAACACTTCCTAAAATATGGAGGAGAGCATGTATTTCAGCCCATGCTGGGTGCGGGAAAGTCAGAGAAATCAAAAAAATAGACTAAGTCTTTGTAGTTAATTTGTACCACGGATCCCAAAGTCAGTAGAAATGAAAACAACAGACCATTTAAAATGTCGAGATCAGCAAACTGTGACATTTATATGTAAACCTTTTCCTGCTCAATGAAGAAAAAGCTTTTAGGTTTCTGTTATGCCTTCAGATTAACTCAGTAATGCCACGTGGAAGTGGAAAAGAATGGCTTTCCTGTCCCTTAGCATCAGATCTTTCTTTATTTTAAAGGTGAGTTCTAGAGGCGAGGTAGATCACTCAGTCCTGTAAAGTCTGTTTTACAAACATGAGACCTCAAATTCTGGCCAACAGCAGTGTAACAAGCCAGGTGCAGTGGCGTGTACCTGCAATCCTAGGGCTGAACAAACAGAGACAGGAGGACCCCTGGCGCTTGCTGGGCTGCTAGTCAGGCTACGTCTGTGAGCTCCAGGTTAAGCGAGGGACCCTGTCTCCAAAACTAAGGGGAAGAGCGACTCAGGAAGACAGCTGGCCTGTGGCTTCCTCAGGCACACACACACATGCACGTACTTGGGCACACGCATAATACAGAGGGTCACTACAACTGAGCTTGTCATGGATTAAAGAAAACAATTTCTTCATTTAATGCAATGTTACAGCCTTTGCTTCTCTCCTTCTCCATTAGGTTCTTGTTCATTCTCTTAGGTCCAAAGGGGAAAGCCAAGTCCTACCACGAGATTGGAAGAGCCATCGCCACCTTGATGTCTGATGAGGTAGGGAAGCGGGGCAGGGGGATCCGGGATCATCTTGATTGTATCTGTCTAAACTGCCAGTTGACTGCCATGGTTCATTACAGTTATAGTTATGTGGCTCTTGACAGAATGACACTCAGTCATTTGTGTAAAATGAGCTCCCTTATGTAGAGTAGCTTCCAACAAGTAAGGCCTGGGCTTTGTTTTTGTGTTAGAGTCTAACACAAAATGCATTTCCTTCTTTTTTTTTCTAAGCAAACCTATTTAGAAACTATTCTAAATTTCTTCAAAATGAAATAAATGAATATCATTTGGTTTTCCTATTTCTTGGTTGCTGTGCGATGTTTTAATTCAGTTATACACTTTGGAATACTCTGAGGCACAGTAGAGCAATAATAATTAAGAGCAATTGACTGTATATTGCAAAAAAATGGCTAACAAAGAGGATTTTGAGTGCCAACACCAACACCAACAAATTGTTACTGTCTGAAGCAACCAATATGCAGGTACCTTGTTTCAATCCTATGGATTTTCAGTTATTAAAACTGATGTTGAAGTATTGCTGAATAAGATCAGAGTCATCATCTTAACTTTATCTCTTAAAATGTCTAATTTATCAATTTTCTGAACTCATGTCCCTATGCTATATTATTTCAGAAATGATGACTTTTATAAAATAATGTATAATAAATTAGGTGATGCATTTCTCTTATGCATCAGAATGTATTTGTTTTTATGGTTTATGTCTGGTGGGGAGGTTAATCTATAGTGCATCAGGTACTTTGGGCTGACATTGCATCCACACTTACAGCAGCTTTCGTAGTGATAAGCATATTTAGTTGTGAGAAAAGTCTGAGCTAGTCTTGTAGTGGGAGAAATGCTGTTGGAACATGAGAACGTCAGTTTGTGCTTTCTAGTCTTTCTACTTGGCTGTTTCTCAAGTATTTTACTCTTGTGCCATGCCCCAATTTGTCGGATTTTCCTGTTGAGTGTAGAGGTGGAGGCTCTGTCCCCCTGGGGTATGGAAGTTCTGCCTGGCTCTTCAGCTGTTTGCTTTCCTCTGAGGGCAAGAGTGTGGCGCACAGTTCTGCTGTCTCCCTCAAGGATACATTTAGTCCTCATTGTAGTTGGGTGGTTTATTTAATTTGGGGGGTTTAAAGATCGTTATTTTCTTTTAAAGTTCTTACCTGATATAAATTAGGGATGCTTTAGGCCCGCATGCAATGGGCACAGAATGGCTTTGTGATATTGATGAGGGTCTCTTTCACCAGGCGTCTTACAGCTTTTCTTTTCTTACATCTCATTGTTTGAAACCTACCAATATTTACTGGCCAGCTTGGCTGGGGAGGTATATTTCTGACTCTTATCTGCCAGAGAAAATTAGGAGAGAGAGGGTTATGTCTGCTGTGGAGGAAGTCCTTCCCCTGTAGATTGCCTTCTGCTCTACCCCAGAACTCCCAAACCAGTGTTACTTGCCTGACAGCTCTTAAAAATGGTTTTCTGGGAGAAGCAATGCAGTAGAAAGTCTCAGCATAGGTTGAGGGTGTTGAGTGGGGACCATATTCTTTTTTGGATGATTAAAAATAATATTAACTTACAAAGTATTGGAGGTTTGACTTTGTGCAGACCTTCAGGTCAGCTCAATGAGAAGAATGGGTGCCGAGAAAAGGGGTTCAGTGCCATTTTGGAAGCCCTTCTCTGATGTGAGCCAAAGATGGGAAACTTCTGCTGTCTGTATGAGTTTCCTTTATGTCGCCGTGGTAGAACAACGTGATCGAGGCAACTTATAGAAAAATGGAAAAAAAAATAGGCTTTTATCTCCATGGGATAAGAGTCCATCACCACTTCCATGGGAAGGCATGGTGGCAGGTGGCAGTTACGGGAAGCTAAGAGCTTGTATCATCAAACTCAAGCACAAAGCAGAGAAGAAAACTCGAAATAGAGTGAGACCTTAACATCTCAAAGCTGCCCCCTGTGGCATACTTCTTCCAGAAAGACTACACCTCCTAAACATCCCTAAACAGCACCACCAACTGGAGACTAAGTGTTCAAATGCCCAAGACAATGAGGAATATTTATCATTCACTCCCACCCCCACTACCTTTGGTGAAGTAGATATTACCTTGCTAAAAGGGAGGCAGATGGGCACTTATTTATTCCTTTCTGCTAATATAACCCAGGCTTTCTTCTTCCTTTTAGATTAGCTCACATGGTGAGGGGGCAGCAGTGAGTGAGTCTCATCCTGAGTCTAACAGTCAGCATGAGCTTGTTTTTACTGGATTTCACAGTTGGTTTTCCAGTCATTTTTAATTCAGGGAATGGCCTTCAGTAGGGATCTTGAAAATGTTTTCATCTGACTCTCACAGCCATTGGGAGAATTTTGATGAAAAAAAAATACTTAAAATTCCCTGTCTTCAAGCCTCTGCTTTGACACTGAGATCATAGCCTGTACCCCTCAATTGACTGAATAGAGGGGAAGATGAGAGTGGAGTTAAGGGGATGCCAGAGTGTTCTGTGGGTTATGTTACTCATCTGTGATGTGTTGGGAGCCATTCAGAAAGTTCCCTCGGTTGATCAGCGCATCTCTCGCTATTCAGGTGTTTCATGACATCGCTTACAAAGCAAAAGATCGGCACGACCTGATTGCTGGCATTGATGAGTTCCTAGACGAAGTCATTGTCCTTCCACCTGGGGAATGGGACCCAGCAATCAGGATAGAACCTCCAAAGAGTCTCCCATCATCTGACAAAAGGTAAGCAGCTATGTGCTTGGCAATATTCAGGGAGTGCCAAGCCCTGAGGAGGTTGCATTTGTAAAACAGGTAGGGCCATGTTTTGATAATTGTAGCTCTCTGCAGACATTCTGCCTCAAATGAGTTTCGGCTATGCCTTGGCTTAGATTGACTTGACACTGGAGGGTAAATGCCAGATGCTCTGATGCCCTTTAGTGCCTGATGTTGGAAAGTGTCAATCGGTGTTCTTTGGGGGACGTTTTGGGGACTTTCTGTCTGTGTCTGTGGAAAGATCACTCTACTCAAGAAGAGCCCTTGTAGACTTAGCAGGTGAAGCAGTTTGGTAGAGAAATTGAAAAGAAACCATTTCCTGGAAATCTGTCATTGCCCAGGTGAAACTGTTTTGTTCCTATAAATGTGAAATAAGTTAAATTC
Organism: Alexandromys fortis; assembly: GCF_014885135.2. Lineage (NCBI taxonomy): Eukaryota > Metazoa > Chordata > Mammalia > Rodentia > Cricetidae > Alexandromys > Alexandromys fortis. Next base: position 41,170,408 of record NW_026067949.1, read on the forward strand.
CGTTCACTCAGCCATTTGTCTCGCCTGTAGATAGAACACTTCAAGAGTTGTCTGTTAGCAAAGAATAAGAAATCACGCTATTTTTCTGAGAAGGCCTCTCTCTGTGTGTGTTTGTCTATAAGCATAATACAGCCATGGAAGCAAATGAACATGATAAACTAATCTCTACTTTCACCCGTTGTCCTTCATAGAAAGAATATGTACTCGGGTGGAGAGAATGTTCAGATGAATGGGGATACACCTCATGATGGAGGACACGGAGGAGGAGGACACGGTGATTGTGAAGAGCTACAGAGAACTGGCCGGTAACTGATGGAACCTTTTGCCATTCGTGATAAGGTTTTCCTTAGATCTAAATTTCCCTTCCTTGTTCTGCATTCACTTTCAGTATTTCATTTACTGGTTTGTTCATCTGTTCAGCCAACAAATACTCGTCACAGCAGCTAGAGAGTCACCAGTGTATCATTGCTGGCCATGTGGCTTTACTGTGTAGAGATGGATGAGAAATCTTAAGCAAATGAGTAAATGGACCAATGGGTTTATGAGGAAAATGAAGCAAGAAAAGGCCCTTGGTTGATAAGAAGTAGTATATTTTTAGACAGAGGGATTGGAGTGGGCCTTGTGGCTAAGGATAACATTCAAGGGAAGTATGAAAGCAGGTGAGAGACAGTCTATATGGGTGTGAGTTAGGAAAGGGGACCGAGGCACGGAGCACCTAGGAGACTTTGGCGTCTAGACAGTGTGGCCAGTGGACCAGCTGGTAGGATGATGTAAAGGTTGTGTTGACGGCAGGTGAGGATGGGTAGTAGGGCTGACTGAAGACTGACCAGGCTTCCTGTGTGGCTCTCCTCATTCCATCCCTTCCCTGAACATCTGCTCCCAAGTGTGTAACAGGCTGTGGAAAGGGGTGGCCTGTGGGTCCCTACCCCATCTCCTTGTCCTCAGTGAGGCTTCTGAGTCTCGAGAACCTTTCATTTGACTTCTCATTGTGATCCCTTCTCTGTTAGTAGATGATCTTTTTGCATTTCGAGTTAAGTGAAATTTTTCATAGGATGCTCTTTTCATGGAGATGTGGAAATCTCTGCAGGATTAAAAAAATGTCATTTTAGTATGCCATTGAATCTGAATGAAATCAAATTGTTTCCTTCTGCTGGTGACCCACTTGCGTTTCTCTCATAAAGTGAAAAAGAACTATTTCCCTTCTGAAAGACTGAAGGATAAGAACCTCCCAACCTTATGTATTGCCTGATGATGTGACATAGTCTAGATCTCTCTTTACGATATTTGGACATCAGGCAAACATCTTGGCTTACTTACAGAAATCTAAAGGCATTAACCAGTTGTTCAGTGTGACCTCTTGATATAGCCAAATGATAAGATAAAGATGGCACTATGAGGCTATTGCCAGCTTAACAGGGAGTATTGTTTTATATACACTTATGTTTATAAGTAGAAAGAGTATGCACTAAAGTAGCAATAAAAGCTATAGTGTATCAAATGTACGGACTGCTAACAGCTATGTATACATGCAATTATATGCTTTTATATACCTCCCTGTAGAGTAGGTTTACTTAAGGCAGCATAGCACCATGGCATCACAAGGAGAGATTCTTACTGGAGAACACTATCGAATCTAATGGTGCCCCAGCCCCATCATCACCGTATGAGACCATCATCACATATGCAGTCCATCATAGATCTCAATGTCATTAACCAGTGCCTGCCTGCAGTTCTTTATGTTTTTATGACAAGGAATAACCCTGTCACTTCCAGCTTACAGCTGAGATAGGAGTTATGGAATTTGATATTTTGGAATCCATCCAACTGTTGTTTTAGTGTCTCATCTCCCCATTTTCCACATTCATTTAGTAGCTGCATAACCCACTGTCTATCAAGGATACAGAAGCAGGGTACTCAGCACAGCTGAGAACAAGGTGGCAGGCTTTAGGGAGGGGCGCCTTGCACAGACGTCACACCCTGCACGAGGAAGGCTGCTTCAGAGGTTCTGGTGGAAGACGAGCAGGCTGGTGCATGGGCTCTGCCCGTGTCTTTGCCTTCCATACACCTGTATGCCTTCTTCACTTTGGGTCCTTGTTTCAAATTCACTTTCTCAGAGGCCCAATGCTTTTCCCCTAGAACCACGGAATTCCCACCTCCATTTCATTTCTCCTTGATTTTTATTTGCTTACTTATTTATCTTGCCCTCTGCTCCCAAGAGGAAACTCCATGAGGTCAGAGCTTCAGAGCCTGTGTGGTTCAATGTTGTGTCCCCAGGAGAGAATAATGGCAGAGTGAGTGCATCTCACAGGTCTCCATAAAATGACATTATGAGGCCTTATGAGGTGTGCACTGTCTTTGGAGAATGGAAAACTATAATTTATCTACTCAGTGCTGTCGTCTAAAGAACAACGGGATGATCTTTGGGGAATGTTAGACCTATTCTGGTAACTGAAAAGAGACAGACAGAACAAGATGAATGTCTCCACGTTGTTTTTTTTTTCTTCCCTGTCTCATCTAAATGAGAGCATCTTATATAGTTTCTTGTCATTGTCTCAAGCATTTAAAGTCCAAATTCTTTGCAGCTTTGTGAATTACGTCTTGATGAACTCGACGGCTGTTTCTCTTATACTGGATCACATGTTTGCTTTCTCCCGCCCCAGGTTCTGCGGTGGATTAATTAAGGACATAAAGAGGAAAGCACCATTTTTTGCCAGTGACTTTTACGATGCTTTAAACATTCAGGCTCTTTCGGCAATTCTCTTCATCTACCTGGCAACGGTAACCAACGCCATCACTTTCGGGGGCCTGCTCGGGGATGCCACCGACAACATGCAGGTGGGTCTGATGTGAGAGAGGACGCAAATAGTCCGGCGCCAATTGTCCCTCTCACCCCTGCCGCTCTACGAGCAGCAGATGGCCTCTCAGTTGCTCAGCGTGATTTTTCTTTCTTTTGCTGGATGCTGCATTTTACTGCGCTTCTGGCTCGCTGCTGTATTTCCAGCATGTTAGTAATTACAAAAATAGCTCGATGAAATCTGGCTTGAGTCACAAGTGGGGAAAAGAAGGGGAGGAAATGAGAATCTACAATTCTATTTGGGCAAAAGCGTCTCAGCTGCTCGGGTTCTGTGTGGTGCACAAGGTTGAGAGCTCCCTGGATCTGGAATGTCTGGGCCACATTTGGTTTCATTTGGTGCTCACACTCTCTGGGGATGTGTGATTACCTGACTCTTTGCCCCTGGCCTAACGTGAGCAAATCCATGTATCAAGCAATGGAGTGGTTTGCCCAAGGCTGGATTTGCTTGCCTGCCAGTAGAATTCAGCTTTAGCAGAGCTGTTTCTTCTACTCCTGGACTGTCTCTCACTGAGCTGTAAGGAACCTGGCTGAGTTAATGTTATAACATTAATTATAACCACAGTTTGTTGGTTATGAAAGGTGGTGTTTGCCTTTCTTGCACATCAATAATTGCTACAGTTTTAATAAGAGAAAAGATGCCATAGACCGCTAGCCCAGTCAATTAGAGCACCGTGTGAAGAAATGACTTAAAGTTGATCTTGGCGTTAGAAACAGTAGGCATCCTACAAGTTACTGAAGGCACAGGGAAGGGAGCTGAACCCAGTTGAAGCCCTTCCGAGCTCCGCCCTTCCAAACTCCGCTCTTGCGCTTGCTTGCCCATGTGTTCAACATGGCATCACATGTGCCGCCGGCCAACTTCTTGGTTTGTAAATGTAGCTAATTCCCGCAAGTTATTTTCGTTACATTTCTTCTTGGACTCCAGTAAATATTTTTGTTCTAGAGAGTCCTTTCTAGACACAAAGATAAGATAGAGATGATACCACTTTTGTGGAATCAAGTATGGGGAGGGGTGGAATTACACAATCAAATTTTAGGTCAAGAATGCTTATCTATTATATAAAGCTACCGTTTTCTATCACATTTCCTGGTTGTGGCGGTTGATGGGCTCAGCTGATGCTTCTTTCTTTCCCCTTCACACACATCAGGGTTAGATGGCGACAGAGTTTGAAGTTGTCTGATGGCTTCTCCTCCAAAATGCCTAGGCTAGAGTGTCTGAGGCAGCTGGGTTCTAGGGACGCTCTACATGACTTCTCTACAAGAATAGCTTGGGCTTCCTCCCAGTGTAGGGACCCTTAAACGCTGAGGCTTCTGGGAAAGAGGCAAGTACCACGTGTTGTTTCTTCTCATGTGGTTGTGTATGGAATGTTGCTTCGTTTTCTGACGTTCAAAGGCGCACTGAAATCCATACTCGATGACAGCTTGTAGCCCTCAAGTATTGCCATTGCTTAGCATTTGAGAAACTACCATTTTGCTGGCCAGAGAACACGAATCTCTCTGTCACCCCCGGCATGGGATGCAGAGACAAGCCGAAGTACAGGAAGGGAGTTTTGCTGCCATCCCTGCCATGGGTATCCCCTTTCCTAAGACAGGGATGAACATCTGAACTGTAGCAGGAACACAGTTTTCATAAGCTCTGACCTAGATTAAAGCCGGGCAGCAGTTCATCCAGGTTCCAACACGCTGCTCACGTAAAGCGAATCATTTAGGAAACCAGCAGAAAAGAAAGGACTGAGGAAGCACCTTGAGGCCAGCATAAAGCTGGCCCATACAGCCATGTGCCAAGAAAAATCAAAGAAAGCGGTGGCATTTATAAAATGTATTTGTAAGGACTTCAGCTTTTTATTAGCCCCCTCCCCTTGTTATATAAATAAACATTTTACTGTTAAACACCTATTATATTACTGGCTCTACCTTTGCTTTTTTTTATTGAGAATTTCAGAAGTACATACATTGTATATTGGTCAAAGTCATCCCTTCCTCATCTCAACCCCTCCCAGATTCACTGCTGCTATGCACTCCCCACCCCCCAACTTTGTGACCTCTATCTCTAGACCCAGTTTGTGCTGTCTTTTTACTCAGGTGTGGAGCCAACTATTGAAGCATGGTTGGCCTACCAGCGCTCACTTCCTTAAACGCAACTGACTCTCCCTACCCCGGTCCATAATGATTCACAATCTCCCTCCACTGTGAGCAGCTCCTCCCATGGAGGCTCCTGCATCCTCCTGTCTCCGTGCTAGCCTATTGGAAGGCTTGACCTAGTACAAGTAGTAAGTGGGCAACTGCAGCTGCACTGGGTTCCTGATTTCAGCAGTCGTGGTTTTTTTTTTTTTTTTTTTTTTTTTTTTTA
>NW_026067949.1:41180892-41400558 GCF_014885135.2 Alexandromys fortis
TTGTCTCTCTCTCTCTCTCTCTCTCTCTCTCTCTCTCTCTCTCTCTCTCTCTCTCTCTCTCTCTCTCCCTCCCTCCCTCCCTCCCTCTCTCTCTCTCTCTCTCTCTCTCTCATTTCTTTCTCCTTCTTTTCAGGGCTTACTTGGGAAGGTTTGGTTTTCACTTAATCCCACTCATCTGAATAGCAACACTTCCTAAAATATGGAGGAGAGCATGTATTTCAGCCCATGCTGGGTGCGGGAAAGTCAGAGAAATCAAAAAAATAGACTAAGTCTTTGTAGTTAATTTGTACCACGGATCCCAAAGTCAGTAGAAATGAAAACAACAGACCATTTAAAATGTCGAGATCAGCAAACTGTGACATTTATATGTAAACCTTTTCCTGCTCAATGAAGAAAAAGCTTTTAGGTTTCTGTTATGCCTTCAGATTAACTCAGTAATGCCACGTGGAAGTGGAAAAGAATGGCTTTCCTGTCCCTTAGCATCAGATCTTTCTTTATTTTAAAGGTGAGTTCTAGAGGCGAGGTAGATCACTCAGTCCTGTAAAGTCTGTTTTACAAACATGAGACCTCAAATTCTGGCCAACAGCAGTGTAACAAGCCAGGTGCAGTGGCGTGTACCTGCAATCCTAGGGCTGAACAAACAGAGACAGGAGGACCCCTGGCGCTTGCTGGGCTGCTAGTCAGGCTACGTCTGTGAGCTCCAGGTTAAGCGAGGGACCCTGTCTCCAAAACTAAGGGGAAGAGCGACTCAGGAAGACAGCTGGCCTGTGGCTTCCTCAGGCACACACACACATGCACGTACTTGGGCACACGCATAATACAGAGGGTCACTACAACTGAGCTTGTCATGGATTAAAGAAAACAATTTCTTCATTTAATGCAATGTTACAGCCTTTGCTTCTCTCCTTCTCCATTAGGTTCTTGTTCATTCTCTTAGGTCCAAAGGGGAAAGCCAAGTCCTACCACGAGATTGGAAGAGCCATCGCCACCTTGATGTCTGATGAGGTAGGGAAGCGGGGCAGGGGGATCCGGGATCATCTTGATTGTATCTGTCTAAACTGCCAGTTGACTGCCATGGTTCATTACAGTTATAGTTATGTGGCTCTTGACAGAATGACACTCAGTCATTTGTGTAAAATGAGCTCCCTTATGTAGAGTAGCTTCCAACAAGTAAGGCCTGGGCTTTGTTTTTGTGTTAGAGTCTAACACAAAATGCATTTCCTTCTTTTTTTTTCTAAGCAAACCTATTTAGAAACTATTCTAAATTTCTTCAAAATGAAATAAATGAATATCATTTGGTTTTCCTATTTCTTGGTTGCTGTGCGATGTTTTAATTCAGTTATACACTTTGGAATACTCTGAGGCACAGTAGAGCAATAATAATTAAGAGCAATTGACTGTATATTGCAAAAAAATGGCTAACAAAGAGGATTTTGAGTGCCAACACCAACACCAACAAATTGTTACTGTCTGAAGCAACCAATATGCAGGTACCTTGTTTCAATCCTATGGATTTTCAGTTATTAAAACTGATGTTGAAGTATTGCTGAATAAGATCAGAGTCATCATCTTAACTTTATCTCTTAAAATGTCTAATTTATCAATTTTCTGAACTCATGTCCCTATGCTATATTATTTCAGAAATGATGACTTTTATAAAATAATGTATAATAAATTAGGTGATGCATTTCTCTTATGCATCAGAATGTATTTGTTTTTATGGTTTATGTCTGGTGGGGAGGTTAATCTATAGTGCATCAGGTACTTTGGGCTGACATTGCATCCACACTTACAGCAGCTTTCGTAGTGATAAGCATATTTAGTTGTGAGAAAAGTCTGAGCTAGTCTTGTAGTGGGAGAAATGCTGTTGGAACATGAGAACGTCAGTTTGTGCTTTCTAGTCTTTCTACTTGGCTGTTTCTCAAGTATTTTACTCTTGTGCCATGCCCCAATTTGTCGGATTTTCCTGTTGAGTGTAGAGGTGGAGGCTCTGTCCCCCTGGGGTATGGAAGTTCTGCCTGGCTCTTCAGCTGTTTGCTTTCCTCTGAGGGCAAGAGTGTGGCGCACAGTTCTGCTGTCTCCCTCAAGGATACATTTAGTCCTCATTGTAGTTGGGTGGTTTATTTAATTTGGGGGGTTTAAAGATCGTTATTTTCTTTTAAAGTTCTTACCTGATATAAATTAGGGATGCTTTAGGCCCGCATGCAATGGGCACAGAATGGCTTTGTGATATTGATGAGGGTCTCTTTCACCAGGCGTCTTACAGCTTTTCTTTTCTTACATCTCATTGTTTGAAACCTACCAATATTTACTGGCCAGCTTGGCTGGGGAGGTATATTTCTGACTCTTATCTGCCAGAGAAAATTAGGAGAGAGAGGGTTATGTCTGCTGTGGAGGAAGTCCTTCCCCTGTAGATTGCCTTCTGCTCTACCCCAGAACTCCCAAACCAGTGTTACTTGCCTGACAGCTCTTAAAAATGGTTTTCTGGGAGAAGCAATGCAGTAGAAAGTCTCAGCATAGGTTGAGGGTGTTGAGTGGGGACCATATTCTTTTTTGGATGATTAAAAATAATATTAACTTACAAAGTATTGGAGGTTTGACTTTGTGCAGACCTTCAGGTCAGCTCAATGAGAAGAATGGGTGCCGAGAAAAGGGGTTCAGTGCCATTTTGGAAGCCCTTCTCTGATGTGAGCCAAAGATGGGAAACTTCTGCTGTCTGTATGAGTTTCCTTTATGTCGCCGTGGTAGAACAACGTGATCGAGGCAACTTATAGAAAAATGGAAAAAAAAATAGGCTTTTATCTCCATGGGATAAGAGTCCATCACCACTTCCATGGGAAGGCATGGTGGCAGGTGGCAGTTACGGGAAGCTAAGAGCTTGTATCATCAAACTCAAGCACAAAGCAGAGAAGAAAACTCGAAATAGAGTGAGACCTTAACATCTCAAAGCTGCCCCCTGTGGCATACTTCTTCCAGAAAGACTACACCTCCTAAACATCCCTAAACAGCACCACCAACTGGAGACTAAGTGTTCAAATGCCCAAGACAATGAGGAATATTTATCATTCACTCCCACCCCCACTACCTTTGGTGAAGTAGATATTACCTTGCTAAAAGGGAGGCAGATGGGCACTTATTTATTCCTTTCTGCTAATATAACCCAGGCTTTCTTCTTCCTTTTAGATTAGCTCACATGGTGAGGGGGCAGCAGTGAGTGAGTCTCATCCTGAGTCTAACAGTCAGCATGAGCTTGTTTTTACTGGATTTCACAGTTGGTTTTCCAGTCATTTTTAATTCAGGGAATGGCCTTCAGTAGGGATCTTGAAAATGTTTTCATCTGACTCTCACAGCCATTGGGAGAATTTTGATGAAAAAAAAATACTTAAAATTCCCTGTCTTCAAGCCTCTGCTTTGACACTGAGATCATAGCCTGTACCCCTCAATTGACTGAATAGAGGGGAAGATGAGAGTGGAGTTAAGGGGATGCCAGAGTGTTCTGTGGGTTATGTTACTCATCTGTGATGTGTTGGGAGCCATTCAGAAAGTTCCCTCGGTTGATCAGCGCATCTCTCGCTATTCAGGTGTTTCATGACATCGCTTACAAAGCAAAAGATCGGCACGACCTGATTGCTGGCATTGATGAGTTCCTAGACGAAGTCATTGTCCTTCCACCTGGGGAATGGGACCCAGCAATCAGGATAGAACCTCCAAAGAGTCTCCCATCATCTGACAAAAGGTAAGCAGCTATGTGCTTGGCAATATTCAGGGAGTGCCAAGCCCTGAGGAGGTTGCATTTGTAAAACAGGTAGGGCCATGTTTTGATAATTGTAGCTCTCTGCAGACATTCTGCCTCAAATGAGTTTCGGCTATGCCTTGGCTTAGATTGACTTGACACTGGAGGGTAAATGCCAGATGCTCTGATGCCCTTTAGTGCCTGATGTTGGAAAGTGTCAATCGGTGTTCTTTGGGGGACGTTTTGGGGACTTTCTGTCTGTGTCTGTGGAAAGATCACTCTACTCAAGAAGAGCCCTTGTAGACTTAGCAGGTGAAGCAGTTTGGTAGAGAAATTGAAAAGAAACCATTTCCTGGAAATCTGTCATTGCCCAGGTGAAACTGTTTTGTTCCTATAAATGTGAAATAAGTTAAATTCCGTTCACTCAGCCATTTGTCTCGCCTGTAGATAGAACACTTCAAGAGTTGTCTGTTAGCAAAGAATAAGAAATCACGCTATTTTTCTGAGAAGGCCTCTCTCTGTGTGTGTTTGTCTATAAGCATAATACAGCCATGGAAGCAAATGAACATGATAAACTAATCTCTACTTTCACCCGTTGTCCTTCATAGAAAGAATATGTACTCGGGTGGAGAGAATGTTCAGATGAATGGGGATACACCTCATGATGGAGGACACGGAGGAGGAGGACACGGTGATTGTGAAGAGCTACAGAGAACTGGCCGGTAACTGATGGAACCTTTTGCCATTCGTGATAAGGTTTTCCTTAGATCTAAATTTCCCTTCCTTGTTCTGCATTCACTTTCAGTATTTCATTTACTGGTTTGTTCATCTGTTCAGCCAACAAATACTCGTCACAGCAGCTAGAGAGTCACCAGTGTATCATTGCTGGCCATGTGGCTTTACTGTGTAGAGATGGATGAGAAATCTTAAGCAAATGAGTAAATGGACCAATGGGTTTATGAGGAAAATGAAGCAAGAAAAGGCCCTTGGTTGATAAGAAGTAGTATATTTTTAGACAGAGGGATTGGAGTGGGCCTTGTGGCTAAGGATAACATTCAAGGGAAGTATGAAAGCAGGTGAGAGACAGTCTATATGGGTGTGAGTTAGGAAAGGGGACCGAGGCACGGAGCACCTAGGAGACTTTGGCGTCTAGACAGTGTGGCCAGTGGACCAGCTGGTAGGATGATGTAAAGGTTGTGTTGACGGCAGGTGAGGATGGGTAGTAGGGCTGACTGAAGACTGACCAGGCTTCCTGTGTGGCTCTCCTCATTCCATCCCTTCCCTGAACATCTGCTCCCAAGTGTGTAACAGGCTGTGGAAAGGGGTGGCCTGTGGGTCCCTACCCCATCTCCTTGTCCTCAGTGAGGCTTCTGAGTCTCGAGAACCTTTCATTTGACTTCTCATTGTGATCCCTTCTCTGTTAGTAGATGATCTTTTTGCATTTCGAGTTAAGTGAAATTTTTCATAGGATGCTCTTTTCATGGAGATGTGGAAATCTCTGCAGGATTAAAAAAATGTCATTTTAGTATGCCATTGAATCTGAATGAAATCAAATTGTTTCCTTCTGCTGGTGACCCACTTGCGTTTCTCTCATAAAGTGAAAAAGAACTATTTCCCTTCTGAAAGACTGAAGGATAAGAACCTCCCAACCTTATGTATTGCCTGATGATGTGACATAGTCTAGATCTCTCTTTACGATATTTGGACATCAGGCAAACATCTTGGCTTACTTACAGAAATCTAAAGGCATTAACCAGTTGTTCAGTGTGACCTCTTGATATAGCCAAATGATAAGATAAAGATGGCACTATGAGGCTATTGCCAGCTTAACAGGGAGTATTGTTTTATATACACTTATGTTTATAAGTAGAAAGAGTATGCACTAAAGTAGCAATAAAAGCTATAGTGTATCAAATGTACGGACTGCTAACAGCTATGTATACATGCAATTATATGCTTTTATATACCTCCCTGTAGAGTAGGTTTACTTAAGGCAGCATAGCACCATGGCATCACAAGGAGAGATTCTTACTGGAGAACACTATCGAATCTAATGGTGCCCCAGCCCCATCATCACCGTATGAGACCATCATCACATATGCAGTCCATCATAGATCTCAATGTCATTAACCAGTGCCTGCCTGCAGTTCTTTATGTTTTTATGACAAGGAATAACCCTGTCACTTCCAGCTTACAGCTGAGATAGGAGTTATGGAATTTGATATTTTGGAATCCATCCAACTGTTGTTTTAGTGTCTCATCTCCCCATTTTCCACATTCATTTAGTAGCTGCATAACCCACTGTCTATCAAGGATACAGAAGCAGGGTACTCAGCACAGCTGAGAACAAGGTGGCAGGCTTTAGGGAGGGGCGCCTTGCACAGACGTCACACCCTGCACGAGGAAGGCTGCTTCAGAGGTTCTGGTGGAAGACGAGCAGGCTGGTGCATGGGCTCTGCCCGTGTCTTTGCCTTCCATACACCTGTATGCCTTCTTCACTTTGGGTCCTTGTTTCAAATTCACTTTCTCAGAGGCCCAATGCTTTTCCCCTAGAACCACGGAATTCCCACCTCCATTTCATTTCTCCTTGATTTTTATTTGCTTACTTATTTATCTTGCCCTCTGCTCCCAAGAGGAAACTCCATGAGGTCAGAGCTTCAGAGCCTGTGTGGTTCAATGTTGTGTCCCCAGGAGAGAATAATGGCAGAGTGAGTGCATCTCACAGGTCTCCATAAAATGACATTATGAGGCCTTATGAGGTGTGCACTGTCTTTGGAGAATGGAAAACTATAATTTATCTACTCAGTGCTGTCGTCTAAAGAACAACGGGATGATCTTTGGGGAATGTTAGACCTATTCTGGTAACTGAAAAGAGACAGACAGAACAAGATGAATGTCTCCACGTTGTTTTTTTTTTCTTCCCTGTCTCATCTAAATGAGAGCATCTTATATAGTTTCTTGTCATTGTCTCAAGCATTTAAAGTCCAAATTCTTTGCAGCTTTGTGAATTACGTCTTGATGAACTCGACGGCTGTTTCTCTTATACTGGATCACATGTTTGCTTTCTCCCGCCCCAGGTTCTGCGGTGGATTAATTAAGGACATAAAGAGGAAAGCACCATTTTTTGCCAGTGACTTTTACGATGCTTTAAACATTCAGGCTCTTTCGGCAATTCTCTTCATCTACCTGGCAACGGTAACCAACGCCATCACTTTCGGGGGCCTGCTCGGGGATGCCACCGACAACATGCAGGTGGGTCTGATGTGAGAGAGGACGCAAATAGTCCGGCGCCAATTGTCCCTCTCACCCCTGCCGCTCTACGAGCAGCAGATGGCCTCTCAGTTGCTCAGCGTGATTTTTCTTTCTTTTGCTGGATGCTGCATTTTACTGCGCTTCTGGCTCGCTGCTGTATTTCCAGCATGTTAGTAATTACAAAAATAGCTCGATGAAATCTGGCTTGAGTCACAAGTGGGGAAAAGAAGGGGAGGAAATGAGAATCTACAATTCTATTTGGGCAAAAGCGTCTCAGCTGCTCGGGTTCTGTGTGGTGCACAAGGTTGAGAGCTCCCTGGATCTGGAATGTCTGGGCCACATTTGGTTTCATTTGGTGCTCACACTCTCTGGGGATGTGTGATTACCTGACTCTTTGCCCCTGGCCTAACGTGAGCAAATCCATGTATCAAGCAATGGAGTGGTTTGCCCAAGGCTGGATTTGCTTGCCTGCCAGTAGAATTCAGCTTTAGCAGAGCTGTTTCTTCTACTCCTGGACTGTCTCTCACTGAGCTGTAAGGAACCTGGCTGAGTTAATGTTATAACATTAATTATAACCACAGTTTGTTGGTTATGAAAGGTGGTGTTTGCCTTTCTTGCACATCAATAATTGCTACAGTTTTAATAAGAGAAAAGATGCCATAGACCGCTAGCCCAGTCAATTAGAGCACCGTGTGAAGAAATGACTTAAAGTTGATCTTGGCGTTAGAAACAGTAGGCATCCTACAAGTTACTGAAGGCACAGGGAAGGGAGCTGAACCCAGTTGAAGCCCTTCCGAGCTCCGCCCTTCCAAACTCCGCTCTTGCGCTTGCTTGCCCATGTGTTCAACATGGCATCACATGTGCCGCCGGCCAACTTCTTGGTTTGTAAATGTAGCTAATTCCCGCAAGTTATTTTCGTTACATTTCTTCTTGGACTCCAGTAAATATTTTTGTTCTAGAGAGTCCTTTCTAGACACAAAGATAAGATAGAGATGATACCACTTTTGTGGAATCAAGTATGGGGAGGGGTGGAATTACACAATCAAATTTTAGGTCAAGAATGCTTATCTATTATATAAAGCTACCGTTTTCTATCACATTTCCTGGTTGTGGCGGTTGATGGGCTCAGCTGATGCTTCTTTCTTTCCCCTTCACACACATCAGGGTTAGATGGCGACAGAGTTTGAAGTTGTCTGATGGCTTCTCCTCCAAAATGCCTAGGCTAGAGTGTCTGAGGCAGCTGGGTTCTAGGGACGCTCTACATGACTTCTCTACAAGAATAGCTTGGGCTTCCTCCCAGTGTAGGGACCCTTAAACGCTGAGGCTTCTGGGAAAGAGGCAAGTACCACGTGTTGTTTCTTCTCATGTGGTTGTGTATGGAATGTTGCTTCGTTTTCTGACGTTCAAAGGCGCACTGAAATCCATACTCGATGACAGCTTGTAGCCCTCAAGTATTGCCATTGCTTAGCATTTGAGAAACTACCATTTTGCTGGCCAGAGAACACGAATCTCTCTGTCACCCCCGGCATGGGATGCAGAGACAAGCCGAAGTACAGGAAGGGAGTTTTGCTGCCATCCCTGCCATGGGTATCCCCTTTCCTAAGACAGGGATGAACATCTGAACTGTAGCAGGAACACAGTTTTCATAAGCTCTGACCTAGATTAAAGCCGGGCAGCAGTTCATCCAGGTTCCAACACGCTGCTCACGTAAAGCGAATCATTTAGGAAACCAGCAGAAAAGAAAGGACTGAGGAAGCACCTTGAGGCCAGCATAAAGCTGGCCCATACAGCCATGTGCCAAGAAAAATCAAAGAAAGCGGTGGCATTTATAAAATGTATTTGTAAGGACTTCAGCTTTTTATTAGCCCCCTCCCCTTGTTATATAAATAAACATTTTACTGTTAAACACCTATTATATTACTGGCTCTACCTTTGCTTTTTTTTATTGAGAATTTCAGAAGTACATACATTGTATATTGGTCAAAGTCATCCCTTCCTCATCTCAACCCCTCCCAGATTCACTGCTGCTATGCACTCCCCACCCCCCAACTTTGTGACCTCTATCTCTAGACCCAGTTTGTGCTGTCTTTTTACTCAGGTGTGGAGCCAACTATTGAAGCATGGTTGGCCTACCAGCGCTCACTTCCTTAAACGCAACTGACTCTCCCTACCCCGGTCCATAATGATTCACAATCTCCCTCCACTGTGAGCAGCTCCTCCCATGGAGGCTCCTGCATCCTCCTGTCTCCGTGCTAGCCTATTGGAAGGCTTGACCTAGTACAAGTAGTAAGTGGGCAACTGCAGCTGCACTGGGTTCCTGATTTCAGCAGTCGTGGTTTTTTTTTTTTTTTTTTTTTTTTTTTTTTTTAAAGAGGGTTTCAGTTTACGCCAGTTAGCTCTTCCAACCTCTGGCTGACAGTCTTCTCCTCTTCTGGATGATTCTCAAGCCTTTCAAGGAAAGGATGTATGTTGATACATCACTGATGGCTGAGCATCCAAAGAGACATATTCTTGGTGCATTGACAAGTTGTTTCTGTGTTGATTGCTGTCCACTGAACAAGAAAACTGCTCTGATGATGTTTGAGGGACGCACTGTCTGGTTTTGAGCAGATGTCTGAAACAAAACCACCTTTTGTTAGGAGATATAGTGGTCTGCTTGTGCTGAAATATCTTAAAAGAATTTATTTCCCCCTTCCCCCGTGGACATTCTTCTCATTGAAAGGGTGACGTCGTAATACTTCCTGTGTGTACATTTCTTTACAATCTTGTGAGGTTTAAATTTAAGTGTGTATGTGTGTGTGTGTGTGTGGTGGGGGTGATGCTGAAGAGTGACCTCAGGGCCATGGGCATGCTGCGTGTCCTAGCTAGGATTTCTGTTGCAGTGATGAAACAATATGACCAAAGAAACTTGGGGAGAAAGGGGTTTATTTGGTCTACACTTCCACACCACTGTTCATCATTGGAGGAAGTCAGGACAGGAACATTTGCTGACTTCTTCCTCTGGCTTGATGAGCCTGTGTTCTTACAGAGCCCAGAACCACCACCCCAGGGATGGCCCTACCCATAGTGGGCTGGACACTCCCCTCCCCCATCAATTACTAATTAAGAAAATGCCCTACAGGTTTGCCTACAACCAGATCTTCTGGAGGCCTTGTTTTGCTTGAGGTTCCCTCCTCTCAGATGATATTATTGATGTCAGTGTGACAGAAAACTTTCTGGCACAGTGAAAAAGTGCTCCGTTAGCCAAATCTCCACCCGGGATTTACTCTTAGGAAGTAGCATCTAAGACCAGGGGAGAAATTTGTCCAAGTGAATTATGGTAAATTTTGTATGAAACAGTTCCTATTTGAGTGAGCCATTGGGTAGTAGACTTTGTTGTATAATAAAAGTGGGTGTCATGGATTTTCCTCTGTTATGTATGACTTTCTCTGGGTTCTGAAGTTGTCAGAAGCATGGATGGGTTAGAGCATCCATGTGTTATGCATTGCCCCCAAACATTTGTCGAAGGGGAAGTTGCCAACTCTAAGTTATACAGACTCATGAGGATATTTTTGGACATTCTTTGATTATTTTATTAATAGATTTTGTAACCTCCATTGATAATTTTGTTGAACCTATGAATATAGTTGACTTTTTAAAGATTTCTGTGAATGAAAACACTGAAGAACATACTTGACTTCTTTTCATATGAGGCCTCTTACTTTTAAAGCTGTACTGGCAAAGTCCTTCTAGATGGCGTGCAGGAGTCACAGTGGGTGGCAGAACCCTTAATAAGGGAGGGTAGAAATTAATGGTTAGTAATACATATTTGTTGAACTGGAAAATTAATAAGTAGTAGTTTTTGTTCTGTTTTAAGAACTAGGGAGCTGGTTTGACATGTTGAAGAGAATCTCATGACTGCAAGGTGTGAACCTTACCTTATGAATATTTTTATCCTCTGACAGAAGTCACTTTGACTTGATATTAAGACAATGGAATATTTTGTGGATTTGGTGATATGTATTAGGTCATCTCATAGGTGTATAACAGATTTAACTGATTTTTTTGCACATGTTTATGGAGGAGTGCCTATCACATGTTAGATATATAGAATTTTGTATTCTGGAGGTAGAGAGAGATGAGAGGTAGAGAGAGGTGACTTTTATCCAGACTATTCATGGAAGCAACCTCCTTCTGTGTCCCTGCAGGGTACCAGCGGTGGTATATAATAGGCTTGTGTAAGGATTCAAGTCCTCTCCCTTCATTTATCTTTCTAAACATAGGACCAAGACCTTGTAGAAATCCCTGGGCAAACTTGGGTAACTGCAGTTATATCTTATCCTTCACAAAAAAGGCAGCAGGTTAATCTCCATAGCACAGGCAGCTCCAGCGAGCCTGCTGAGAGCAGCGTCCTTGCTTTTAAGGCAGACGGCTCAGAGATGGCTTGGATAGGTCCTTTATTGTCAGGCTACAAATAGACATGGGTGCTGGGGAGAAACATGTTGTGAAAACACAGATGACTCACTGCATGAGTGTTGTCTAAGCGTACTCTCCTGCCAGCTTCTGTTCAGGAGGTCTGGCATGCTTGAAGACAAGAATTTGTTTTCAGTCATTAATTTTAGGACTGATGCTATCTATCTATATATTTATATATTGATGTATTTACCTATCATCTATCTTTATCTATCTTTATCTTCATCTATAATAACATCTATTTGTCAAATATATACATATGTAACTTGTCTATTTATATGCTTGTATATATATATGTGCATAATTATATATGTGTGTATATGTGTTTGTGTGTCACTAGAAACAGATCATCTTGAAGTAGCAAAGATAAGTTCTCATGAAACTGCATTCAAAATAAAGCAGTTTGAACCTACACCGACTGCCAGTATGATTAAACTGTAATGCTAGCACAAATGGCTGCATATATTCCCCATTGTCAGCATATAGATTTTGCCAGCCAGGACGCTTTTAGAAGATGCTAGGGCTTACAGAGAAGTTAGTTACAGATTTATGATAAAGATAAATGTGGGCAATTATAGTTTATCTTGGGTCTCCTGAAGACACTGGACTACTTTGCCAAGAGTCAACCTTACATTCCAGTAGAATCCAACCTCAGCTTGTGCCCGTTTCTCTCTTTCCCAGTGCTGAGATGCATAAGTTCCTGGTTTGGGAGTAGTATCACTTATTCTTCTTGGTAATTCCCATTAAGCTGATGCATTAGTTTTCCTGCTGTATGGTAAAGAAACAGTTTTCTGCCTCACTTTTCTGAAATCTCAACTCCTTCATAACTAAGCCATGACACCGTGCATACTGATGTCATATTTACATCCTTGGTGATAGAACAAGCATATTGCCCTGTTTATTTAGATGCTTTTATTTAATTATTAAATATCAACATATGAATATATTCCACTGGAATTTATTGAAAGTAAGAGTTTTCATTCCAAGAGTTAGTAGATGGAGTTGGGCCTGATGATATAGGCCTATAATTCTAGCTACTCAGGAGTCTGAGCAGGAGGATTAAGTTCAAGGCCTACTTGGGCAACTTAACAGGACTCTATCTCCAAATAAAAGTAAAATAAGAGTTGAAGAAATAGCTCAGTGGTAGAGCACGTGATTAGCATTGGACAAAGCCCAACACTCAGCAGTACTATAAAGAAAATACTTCTTTGATAACAAAGTGAGTCATTACTTAGTCTTTGAGGAAGATATTAGTGTCAAGAAGACTCTGATGTTGTGTGGTAAGTCCCATGTTGTTTAAGAATTGATCATCTGTAGCTTACAGAAAATGTACTTTGATGTAAGTCTCCACTTGATTGTGAATGACTAAGTATAGTCTAGAGTGAAGACTGAGGGAAGAAAGCCATTTTAATTTTTTTCCAGGAGTAAATATAATCCTATTTTCACGTGAAATTTTTCAGTGAAAGAATGCAGTAAGATTTTTAGCATTCTGTGAATTTTGTGATATTTATGGAACCTAACAGAGCACATTTTAAGAGAACTTGTCTCATAATAAGGAACATTTATAGCTGGCATCTCCAAATTTGCGGCTTTATTTTAACATTCTGCTGTGCTGAGCCGTTTTCATCAATCTGCTTAAGTCAGAAAAGTATAATTTCCTATGTTGGTGAGAAAGGTACTCCTTTGCAGTGCCCGTCACGTGTGTGTGGTTACAGCGGCAGGAATGACACGGCTTGATAACTTACTGAGAAATGGACAGCAATTCCAGTCTGACGGTCGCTCTTTGGCACAAAATCCCTTTCCTTTAGAAGTAGGAGAAGTAGAAACGTGTTGATCTGTACAGTGGCATAGGCTGGCTTCAGCATGTGGAACAGGAATAGTCTGTGGGGACCAAACAAGTTGATATTTCACTCAGCCAAAGTAAGCACGCCTGTTTAGTCACAAAGGAAGGAGTCCATCTTGCTTACCCGTGATGCCAGAAAGGAACTTTAACTTTGAAAACATGCTTTACAGGCTAGGAAGATGTCTCGGTGGCTAAAGTACATGTCCTGTAAGTTTGAGGACCACAGATCAGATCTGAAGAACCCACATAGTGCTTGTAGGACATGGCGAACCTTCTGTAATTGTAACTCTCTGATGGCCAAGACAGGATCTTCCCTAGAGCAAGCATCTAACTAGAGTAGCTAAATTCGTGTGGTCTGGCTAAGCTAAGAAACCCTGCCTCAGTGAATAAGGTGCTGAGTTCTCAGAGAAGACTCCTGATGGCAACCATTGGTCTCTATATACATGTATACACATCTGCGTCCATGCTCCATTCACCTGAACATAGATATGGGAGGGCGCACCCCTCCATACACATGTATACACATACGCACGCATGTTACACAAACTTGAACATAGATATGTGAATGCACACCTCTCCACACACGTGCATACACATCTGCACACACACTTTGCTCACCTGAACATACATATGTGAATGCGCACCCCTCCACAAATGTGTATACACATATACACACACACTCTGCTCACTTGAACATACATATGTGAATACGCACCCCTTCACAAATGTGTATACACATATACACGCACGCTCCACAAACCTGAACAGAGATATGTGAATGCATTTCTCTCTTCACACAAATAAAAATGTGCTTTACAAGTTCTGAGTTAAATTTAGTTGGTAGAAATTAAGTCATTAGTATTTTTTTATAAGAAAGACCTTTATCAACTCTGTTTTATTGGTGATCAGAAAATTATAACCACTTGGATAAAATTGGGGGTCCTAAATAATGTGAAGGGTAAATTTCATTTTTAGCTTATGGATATTTTGGAAATAGCTTCTCTAGTATGACATTTTCACTATATCTTTTTATATGTGTTGTAAAATATCATACATATGTAGATAAACATATAGGAATTTATGTAAATGAGATTACATATTTATGTTTTATAAGTTATGTTTCATGGATATTTTCTCCTTTAATAGGTTCTTTAGCATAATTCTAGTGATATGCACTAGAATATGTATGCACTATAATTTATTTAATAAACATATTTTCAGTTTGTCCCAGTTTTCTCTTTTATAAAGAATACAGTGGTCATTAACTATACATTTATTATTTATAATTATCTACATAGGGTATATCCTTAGCAAAAATTATTTACAATATGTTGATTATAATTGTTGTTATTTATTTTAAATTACATCACAGACGTCATACTAATTCATATTTCTACCAATATTGGACAGGAGTAGCCACTTGCTCACTCCTAGTAGGACAGATTTTTTTCCCCCTACATTCTCATTTTTGTTATGCTGTGTGCTGAAAAGAACGGCCTGCTTTAATGTGATTCCACTCCTGTGGTTTTAGTGAGCTTCTATCTCTGTCCACCTTTATACTGACCACCCATCCTGCTCTTTCCGTGTGCCCTTCCGTGTTCTCCTTTGGGACATTTCGGTTTTCCTCATTACTCTCTGTATAATAAGGATATTTTCTTTTACATGTTAAGGAAAAGTTAACAAAATATCTTTCTAGTACCATGATGTCTTTAGCTGTGTCTGTGGCTTCTCTGACTGTATAGATTTCAACTTTAGCAGCCAAGCTTTTCGTGGGCCTTGTTTCTTGTTTGCATGATATATTTAAAGAGACTTCCTCTCCCCCAAGATTAGAAAAATATTTACCCACATACTTCAGTTCTTTTATGTCTTCGTTTACTGTTCTACCCATCTGGAATTGATTTTTGTGTAGTGTTAGGACTAGGGCTGGGTGTTTCATATATATGTTCACAGCTCTTCAAAGGATGGAAGGCTGCTGTATCTTGCCCCTCCTTCTTTTTCTAAGGGAATCTTGCTGAAGTCCTGGACTCCAGTTTCTCAATCAGAGACATAGTTTGTCTTCCCTGAGTGTCTAGTTTCCGCTGGCAGTGTGGCCTGAAATCCTGTGTGTGTGACAAAGCACACAGCAGGGGCGTGTGACTGTGAGGACTGGATGCCTCTCCTGGGCAGGACAGAAATCACTGTGTTCTAGGATGAAGTCACATTGTTTCCCCCACTGCGCATATGTGGTGTGTGACCAGCCAGTGTTTCCCCCACTGCGCATGTGTGGTGTGTGACCAGCCAGTGTTTCCCCCACTGCGCATGTGTGGTGTGTGACCAGCCAGTGTTTCCCCCACTGTGCATGTGTGGTATGTGGCCAGCTGTTGATGTGGTGGTGAAGGAGAAAGGGAGACTGTTTGAATGGGTGTGTCTCAGACTTGGGCTCAAGAGACTCACCTGAGAACTCTGAAAGTTGATTCTCTAGACCTCATCTTCTTGTCATTTTCAGAGACTCGATTTAACTGCTTTTTATGGATATGAAGAGTTAGTATTATAGCAAATAGACAAGCACATATATACCATGTGAAGAATTAGTATTATAGCAAACAAGCAGATATATACCATATAAGAATTAGTATTATAACAGACAAACACGTATATACCATATAAGAATTAGTATTATAGTAAACAAACACATTTATACCATATGAAGAATTAATGTAGCCAGCAGACAAATACATATATACCATATGAAGAATTAGTATTATAGCAAACAGACAAACACGTATATAACATATGAAAAATTAGTATTGTAACAAACAGGCAAATATATACCCTCCCCAGGTAATTCTCATGCAACGTAAATTTGACTTCAATACTTGCATTCTTTTTGTTTTGTTTTGGTTTGGCTTTTGGTTTTTTTGAGACAGGCTTTCTCTGTAGCTTTGGAGCCTGTCCTGGAACTAGCTCTTGTAGACCAGGCTGGCATTGAACTCTCAGAGATTCACCTGCCTCTGCTTTCCGAATGCTGGGATTAAAGGTGTGTGTCACCACTGCTTGGCTCTTTCTTTTGAAAAAAAAAAAACATAGTGATTTTTAGTTTATGTGTATGAGTGTTTTTTTCTGCATGTGTGCATGTGAACCATATGTGTGTGTGGTATTCGCAGAAGCCAGAATGATGTCTTACCCACTGGAACTGGAGTTACCAAAGGTTGTGAGGCGCCAAGAGGGTTGTGTGAACTAAATCCTGGTCCTTTGTAAGAGCCACCTCTCCAGCCCCACCCATACCACTTCTTAACTTACTTTTAATAGTGGGGTTTAGCATCTGCTGAGGACCTGACACTAAAATTTGTGCAGGTCTCAGCACTCAGGTGAAGGTATGTAGACCATGAGTTTGAATTTAGCATAGACGAAACAGTGAGTTCAAAGTCAGTCTGAGTTACAAATCAAGACCTTTTCGCAAACAAACAAACCATCTAAGGCAGTAAAGCTTGCAGTTGAGCGGAATTTGCCTTATTGTCGCTAGTGACATCAGCTGCCTCATTTGTCTTGGCTAAGCTTCAGATTCAAGGACTCATCTACATAAATTTAATTTTATTATTCAGCAAGCTGTACACTTCATGTAAATCATCCCAAACAAGAACTAAATTTTCTCTCTTTCTGAGTAGAAATAAAAACATCTTTGAAGCTTGTCATATCGCAGTAATATTGGTGAATGCATTGCCGTTTAATGCCGCTGAAATATTTCATTTTCTAAGTTTGCAAATTGTCTAAGAAACAGAAAATCTGGCGTTTTCCTTAGCCTTTATGTTGTTTGCCCCCTTTCTCTTCCTGATACCAACCAAGCCCTCCTACACAGGGTAACAATAAGGTCCCTACTCAATAAAAAGGGTATTGAGTCACAAGAGTTATTTTATGATGTTATATGAAGATCAGTGGCAATGAGGCTGAAGATCTATATCTTTAACTCCTCATGTCTAATTCTCTTGAGTGTGCCTGATTGTTATGGGGTGATGTCACTTAATAGTTTTTTTGTCCAAGGTAGCTTAAAAATTATGAAATGCTGATATTTTAAACATAGATGCTTTCTTTTCTTTTAACATTTCTAGACACTTCTTCATATGGTTTAATTTTTCATATGCTTAATTTTGAAAATTTGAGACTTGTTCTGCTTTTCCTGTTTTTTTTTTTTTTCTGAAGAAATGGGCTAAATTTCATACCCCGTGCCAGCAGAGAGATAGTCATGATTGTTTTGGGTATGGGTTTTGATTTGAGTCCTGTTTGACTATTTTGTTTTGTTTGTGAGCATCACTTTTAATAAGAGAAGTAATTCCTGGGGCCCTCTGTTCCTCCCAAGGCTTCTCTATTTTACTGCAGACCTCAAGAGGCCCCACCCCTTCCCACTGAGGACTAACCTGTCCCTTTTCACGCCAGTCTGCCAGTCTGTGCAGATTTCCACCTCCTTCCTGTTTTGAAGGAAGCAGAAGTAATATTTCTGGGTGGGATGAAGGGCATGAGAATGCATGAGGGAAGAGACCTAATACTGCATCTCTGCTTTGTGTTCTACTGTGTTCCCTTTCCTTTAATCCATCAGTTCTCACCCTGTGGGTCATGGCCCCTTTGGGGGTCGCATATCAGATAGTCTGTGTATCAGATATTTACATTATGATTCATAACAATAGCAACATTACAGTTATGAAGTGGCAATGAAATAATTTTATGGTTGGAGGTCACCACCACGTGAGGAACTGTATTAAAGAGTTGCAGCCTCAGGAAGGTTGAGAACCACTGCTCAAATCCAAGTAATTACCAGTGAGGTAGCCATAGGCTTGATAGAAGAAGAATCTAAGGTAGCTGGTGGTGCTGATCTAAGTTCACGTAGTTATATCTGCAAGGTTTGTCCCAGGGTTGAGACAGCTGTCGAATATCCCGAGGTCACCTAGTCCAACTTTTATCCAAATATCTTTTTATCTTTTATCCAAATAAGCATGTTGCCTATGAGACATTGCTGCTACTGGAAAAGCTTCTACCCATCAGAGACTAGGCTAAGTCCACTCCACGTGTCTGATCTAATACGCAGATGAGACTTGCACTTGGGGCCATGATGCAGCCTGTAAGTCATCCCGAGACCGTGTGACGCAGAGCCCATTTCTCTACCATGTCACCATTTATTTTGTTACTTGAAAGAAGTGAAATGACATTCTGCAGCTCATCGGGTCTCTTGTGGCAGAGCAGTCTAGACTTTGGATTTCCTGCGTGCTCGCTGTCTGCTTTTTCTACTGCTTCCTACTAGCCGTGCCCTGCCAGCAGCAGAGTAAGGTGGACGGCCAACCAAAAGTGCCAGGGTTCTTTGTGGCCCCCGGTGCCATCACACCCCCAAGCCCAGCCAACGACATCTTTCTCAAGTGCTAGGAAATTGGTTACTTCTACAAGTTAGATGTCGAAATGTCTTTAAGACTCATGACTATTGATAAGACACAATTCGATGCTGTTTTCTTTTGAAATCAAATGTTAGTGAACACTAGATGTGATAAATCAGAAAAGATGTGTATGACAATTTGTTTTGTAAGTTGCATTAAACTCTAGTTACAGTTATTCATTGCCTGGGATTTTTTTTTTTTTTTTAAATTCTATGTTGTTAAGAGGGCAGTGTGAAAATATGGTGAAAATAGTTCTTTTCTCAGAAATGCTGGACACTTCCCTCGGTTTAAGCAGCTTCCCAGTGCAGTGTATATAATGAATCACCTGTCTCTGCTTGAGAATTGTCAGCCACAGAATGGAAAACTAGCACTTACGATGGGATCAAGTACCAAAATAAAAATAATCTGCCTTTGGATCATCACATGCCTTCCATAAATCACAGTGGTTTTCTGGAAGAAATCGCTTGCTATCTTTACGAAATGAGCAGCCAGGACTCTTGACCTTTGATAAGGAGACCTAGGGTGTCATCTGGGCATGTCTTCGGTTCCTTCAGCACTTGCTGAAGGCCTGCTAAGCACGTGGTGGAGGGGTGGTGCACAGCACCATGGGAGGAGAAACAGGAGATTCAGGAAGACCTTGTTCCAGCCCTGGCAGAGATTAATGGCTCTGCCAAGCCAAGCCAAGGATCTTGAATCTCAAGTTCCTCTTTTCTGATTTTACACTCCCTGCTTTCACCCAGTCTGAGCTGTGTTTTGATCCTATGCTAAGGGTAAGACATAGAGTTTGTTCTGTTTGATGATGGAGAATGATATACTGTCTTTTTGCCTATTACATGTCCTTAGACTGTGTTATAAACGACACATACCATCATATAAATGGATTATCTGGTCAAACAAAGCATTTAAATCCTTAGCTTTCAGGTGAGCTATAAAAAAATACAGATAAAATTATAAAACACTGTGTTTCTGCAAGGAGCCAAGAATTCCCCTATCCAGGAAAACCCAAGCCTAAGGCACACCTTTAATACTCTCAAAAAGTCATGTGTGGTTAGATGGGCACACACATCCAAGCGTTCTTATTCATGGTGTGTTCATATCATTTAACTCATCTGAATGTCAGTATGTCAACAGTCAAGAAATCAAAGCAGTACTGTTTGGGGGCACGAGGGGCTCCATCCCTTTCAGTCTTGCCTGTCTAAACACATCTTGGTTCTGTTGTTTTACTGCCTGCTTGAATTGTTTTCTGTGAGGAAGCGTTAGCTGGGCCAGCTACAAATAATGAATGGCACCTTTCGTGCTACTCCTTGGCACATGAGTAAGTGGAGTTCTCTATGTGCCCCTCCTGCTGGATTCCAACCTGTGCTCTCCATGGACAGGGCTTGTCTAGGCTGTAACACTGTCAGAAGAGCCGGTCTAATTAATTGCCAGTTCTTATCTTTTGGCCACTTAATCCCACCACCATTTCTTTCCAGTGCGACACTGAGGGATTGTCATCTGCCTTCTGAGTCAAATCCCAACCTTGAAAGAAAAGGTGTTTTCTATTGCTAATGTTGCTCCATGGACAGTGTTGCTGGCTCTAAAGTGTTGTATACAAGTATTTCCAATTGCCATGGGTTCTAGACAATGGGTAGGGGTGGAACTAATTTTATTGATTTTTTTTTTTTTTTTTTTTTTTTAAGCAGGGAGGTCTCATTAAGTTGCCCTTTTCTGGAATTTGCTATGTAGACCAAGTCAGCCTTGAACTCACAAACATCCACCTGCCTCTGACCCTGGGGTGTTATGATTAAAAGTGTACCACTATGACTGGTCAGGGATAGAACTAAACGTATTTTCTGCAAATTGATTTTTAAAAGTCCGTTTTCCATAGTATTTCCTGTACGGTATGTTATCTTTGCAAATACAGAGTGAGTGAAAAGCTGCTGGGAAAGATGTGGGTTGGTGGAAAAGATGGCCCAGTGGGGTGACAGGCAGGTAGGCCAGTGTTCGAAGGGGTCCTCAGAATCCCCAGAAGTCTGCTCAGTCCCAGTCAGCGATGATCAACTTAAGAGGTCTGTTTGATTGAACATAAGTCACCCTTCCAAGAGTGGGGGATATGCTATTTGTGGAAGAAGGGCTTTCCTACATATACTTAACTTAAAAAATTTATAAAAATTAAATTATTATCATGTCATTTTTCTTCTTTCCTTTCCTCCATCGACCTCTCCCAGGTACCCCCTTGCTCTCTCATATCATAACCTCGTTTTTCTTTAATTATTGATGCACACACACACATTCCTAAATACAAAAATATAACATGATCAGTCTGTATAATGTTACTTATATATGTATTTACTTTGTATCGGATAACTAATGAGCTAATTGTGTGGCTTTTCACTGAGAAAGGCTGTTTATCCTGGTCTGAGAATTCCTTAGTTGCTGGTATTTTTTGTCTAAGGGTGGGGCCCTTCGAAACATCCTCTATGTCTTACTGTACCCGTAAAGGTATACAGATAACACCTTACTGTAGTAAGTTACTTAATCTACCCAAGTATGTTATTGTATCTTATAACATTCATTTGGAAAAGATTTGGGGATTTAAATATGCAGATATATAGCATTATGTATGACCATTTTTGTCATCTTTCTGCATTTTAAAACCATCCCTTGTGGGCCAGCAAGATGGCTCAGCAGGTAAAGACACTTGCTGCCAACCCTGATCATGTGACTTGAGTTCCTGAAATCCATGAGGTGACAGGAGCGTGCCAACAGCTCCTGCAGTATGTCCTCTGCCCGCCACCTGTGCACCCCACACACAGCCGAATAAATTAAAGGATGGAAATTTTAAAACTACCTCTTGGTTAAACGTTATGTTTGCAAAAACACCCTTTTACAGGCATGCGTTTGCCATTCTGCCTTCTGCCACAGTGAAAATCTAGGAAACAGGTCAGTTTGTCGTCAACACTGCTGGTCCTCAATGACATGAGGAGGGAAGGCCGTTTTGTGACTTAGTGACTCTTACAGGTATTGCTTCTTGTTGTGCTAAAGGAAGTCAGTGGGTTGTCGTTCAGAGATGTGAATGAAAGCTCTAGTGAGTTATGGCTGTTGCACATTCATTTTGTGTAACAAGAAAATTCCTTGAAATTCTTGCGCAGTTTGCCTTGGAAAATGCACGAGCATATAGTGAGAATTATTATCGTTATGTATTATTATTGTTGTTGTTTTTATAATTGGTCGCTTAAAAATGACAAATGAATAGCAGAGAACTGTTGGCGGTTGATGGTTGGTGTGGGGGGGGGGTCAGTTTTCTTCTGCCGTGTGACCTCTCCTGCGTTGCTCATGTTCCAGCGAACAGCCCTTTACTCG
This sequence comes from Alexandromys fortis, assembly GCF_014885135.2. Classification (NCBI taxonomy): domain Eukaryota; kingdom Metazoa; phylum Chordata; class Mammalia; order Rodentia; family Cricetidae; genus Alexandromys; species Alexandromys fortis. The sequence continues at coordinate 41,202,911 of NW_026067949.1, forward strand.
TGCACACACATGCAGTCGCTCACTGGACTCAGTGGGTGATGAAGAGAGAAAGGAAGGGGATACTAAGTTGGGGGGTGGATATGGAGGGCGGTGTCTAGGAACGATTGGTATGGACAACAGGAGGGATAGGATCAAAAGGCATTGTATACACGTAGGAAATTAAAAAAAATAAATAAAATAATGTTTTAATGTTGCCTCACTATTTTTGTTCCCTTTGTTCTTACCTCCCCTTCAAATCTTCTGTTAGAAACAAAGACTTTGTGCTAAAAATTATAGCTGCTTAAAAGTATCTACTACATGCAAGGTATAATTACGCTAAAACAAACACTGAAGAACCACAAAGAGAGAAATAAATTTTTAAGAAATGGAATCAATTCTTCTGTTTCGTGGGTTTACAGAATATTATTTTTATTGACCAAACCTTCAATAAATTTTTAAGTAATGGCCAGAGATGCTGTTGCCGTCTGTATACCTGATATCTCAGTCATTACAGTTCCTTTGGAGCAGGGAAGATTGCTTTTACGTATGGGAAAGGTGCTGCGGTGCTATTTCATGTCGGATAAACCTTGCTTTGTTTGCTGGGGAGATCGTTGTAGCACACACAGCTTCATTTTCGGCTGATGTCACACACAGGAAGAGAAGAAGTATGTTTGGTTTTGCTTTGCTTTACCAACTAAATGTTCTTTCTTTTAGGGTGTGTTGGAGAGTTTCCTGGGTACCGCCGTCTCTGGAGCCATCTTTTGCCTTTTTGCTGGCCAGCCGCTCACCATTTTGAGCAGCACAGGACCTGTCTTAGTGTTTGAGAGGCTTCTGTTTAATTTCAGCAAGTACGTTTATGCCTGTCTGTCTGTCTCTCTGTCTCGTTATTTGCTCGTGTATGTCGTTCCATCTGGATAAGGCACAGAATAGCAATGAAATAGATCCAAGGATCTGCCAAAACCCTAGAATGATAAGATTTGGAAGTGAAAAGTGCCTTCTTGATTAAGTTGTCCCCGGCTTAGCTGACAGTCCTTTCTGTAGGCCCATCTGTGCTTTCTGTTTATCCCTTCCCTAGTAATTCTCTCCCTTATTGCTTTGTTTCCTGCCCTGAGGGCTGACTCCCAAGGACTTCAAGCCCCAGATTCCTCTGCCCTCTAGGACTTCCTACTGGTTTAGATAATGAAGAGAGAGCTTCCCATCCTTCCCCATCTTGAGCACAGCAGCCTGGCTTGCTTCCTGACACTAGCCCCTGTCAGGCGGCCTGTCTAGCCTAGTTTTAGCTCACCAGGCTCTCTAACTCCATTCCTTGTCTGACCTTTACAAGCCCAAGATTGATAATGGCTTCCTGCTCTAGTTAGCTCAGAGTGCCTCTACATTACCATCTTTGGGGGAGGGAGAGCTAGGCTTTCGTAAATAGCCTGTTTATTTTGTTTTCCTTGGATCCCACTTTAAAAAAAAAATGTCTTTTTCTGCCATGATACTGAAACTGTGTAGAAACCAAATGACTTATGCTAGGTCACGTGGTTCATTAATGAAAGAAACTGAATGTTCTTAGTCCCTAGTTCCTAACTCCAGTTCCTGTGTTCTTCACTGTAGATGGCTTTCAGTACTCAGATGAATAATAATGACACCGGTATTTTCTTTTAAAAATTAATAGATCATTTTGAATAGGGGGGATATTAAAATAAGTCAATTATTTAAATTATTATTTTAGCATATGAGTAGATTCAAAGTAAAAGTGGGTATCCTTGTCTCTTCTTGATACCTGATAGATTTCTAAGATAGCATTGTCTGTACTGCATGACCTTAGTCCTTAGATGGCAAAGTTTGTCAGGTCCTGTGAGTATTCCTTTGTAGAATTTTCATATTCTGTATTGTTATGTGTTGCAGGATTTTCATTTAGAATAGCCAGTGTTTATACAGCACCAGTGTTAGTTACTTTTCTGTTACTGTCCTAGGATGAAACTTAGGGGAGAAAGGGTTCACGTTGGCTTACAGTTCAGAGGGGATACAACCCATCATGGGCTAGAAAAGCACGGTAACATAAGTGTGAGGAGCTCCTGGCTTTCAGGAAGCAGAAAGAGAACAGGAAAGGGGACCAGGCTATCCAACCTCAAAGCTCACCTCCAGGGCTATCCTCCCTCCACTAGGCTTCCACCTTCCAAAATTTCCCCAACTTCCCCAAGCAGGAGATCCCGTGTGTGTAAACCCACAACCCCAAGGGGTATATTCCATATCAAACCTAACCATAACATTGCTCATGGACTTAAAGGCTCTCACATAGCTATTGAAACTGTGTGTGTCATTGAAAAGTATCATAAGTTACATGAGCCGAGTGAGGGTTTGATACCTAAAAAAAAAAAAAAAAAAAAAAAAAAAAAAGTGGGTGGATAGCATCAGCGAGAGTCGTCTGAGCACTTGGAGTTGAACTATTTAATAAAATAGTGTTTTCTGTAGATCATTGCTACAGATTTCTCCTCCGTCATAATTCTGAGGACATGGAAAGAATTTTATTCATGTCAGTTTACAGAGCGAGTCAAACAGTTTTTATATGTTTAAGAAAACATTTTGTGAGACAAGAAAGGCTTCATGGGAAGATTAAACAAGCATGCACTATAAACAGGAACAAACAGGCAGAGCCTTACCGAGAGATTTATTGGATGAAATGCGGTCAGAGTCGGAATCTACAGAAAATGTTTGTGTCTTGGTTTGTTTTAGTCGTTGTAGGCTTCGGAGTATTTCCTTCCACCAAGGGAGTTCCTTTCTCACTTTCCCTTCTGTTTCATCATAATTGGTACTGTAACACAGTCTCAAGCAGTTTACTTGAAAACAGTTGTAGCAATGAGAAACATTTGCAAAACTGCCTTAAAGTCAACACTGCCTATTATGTGGCAAATGATCCTTTTATTCCCCCGTGCAGCGAATTTGTTCATCTGCTTCTGTTAGAGCAGTAATGCTAGTCTGGCCTTGTGGCTCACCCTTTCCCAAAGCCAATGTGACCCACTCTCAGGCTTCTGAGCTGCTCTGTGCAAACGACCTTCCCAGCATGTCTCGGGAGGGCTGTGCTACAACCTCCACATCCTCATCAATACACTAAAGAGTCAACATGGCTCTTCAGCTAAGCAGCTATTGGTTCATTTTGCCTAGTTTTTCTGCAACACAATTTTCCCTTTCAGGAGCGTAGGCGAGTGCTTGTGTAGCAGGATCAGGGGTGGTTCTTACAGATTGCTACCTCATAGACTCGTGAGATTCTCATCTCCTGTTTCTTCTTGAAAATTTAAACGTTGCATTGTTTTAGTTAGTGATCTCATCTGAGTCATTCTCACTTACCTTGGCAGTTTGAAAGTCTCTTAGAATAGCGAGTTTGGTGTCTACTCTTTAGAGTCTAAGATTTAAGTTTGTATGCGCATTTTTTCCCTTTGTGTCCAAACTCATAATGTTTTAACTGCTAACAATGACTGGATTTGTGTCTTATCCTCGTCTGCAAACATCAATTCTGTAACTCCCTCTAGCTTCCTTGGGACAAATCTGGAGGGCTTTAGCTGTTTATCTAGGCACGGTGGTGCACGCCTGTAATCTCAGTGTATGGGAGACGGAGGCAGAAGAAGCGCTGTGACTTAACCACCAGTGCGGGTTATGAAGTGAGTTCCAGGCAAGCCTGAACTATTGAGGGAGCTCTTTCTCAAAAACAAAGCATAAACCAAACGAACAATAAAAGATGGTTCTAGTTTTCATCTTCTTGGGGTGGCAAAGCTAGATAGTTGTTTTAAACTTTTAAGAAAAACACGTGTTGGCTCACACGGCAGTAAAATATTTCTTTACTCTTGTTCTTTGGCTGACTCACAGGATAATATGAATTATCTCAATTCTTAGGGCACGTTTTTTCTGCGGGAGCCTGCTTATCTCTCACAGCTGTGCATTCAGCAGTAGAGATATAGACACACAGAGCTGGCAGGGTGACACTCTGTGGCTTACCTCTGACGATCTGTAGAACAGAACTTCACATTAAGCATTCAGAATTTCCATTTTTTCTGTTCTAACTGTTGCCTAATGGGATGAGGCCTGTCCACATTCACCCAAAGTCTGTGCATTTGAATGTTAATATCTCCAGAAACAGACTTGTGGAAACAGAGTGATGTCGGACCACTTATCTGCGAACTCTCTATTTCAGTCAAGCTGACAAAAAAATTAACTATACCAGTGTCTAAGAAACTTAAAAATGTAACATTCTTTAGTAATGTAACTCACAGGCCACTGTCAGCCACCTTCTTAGTTAAGACATGAAATATAGGCATGCTTTCATTCAATAGAGGAATGTATTAGGCAGTTTTTTAAATGAGCAAAGTATTGTTCTAAGTGGCGGATTAGAATTCTGCCCTATGAGCAGTGGGAAGTCACTGTGAGGTTTTAAACTAAGGTATATGATTAACACTTAAAGCGATCATTTAAGCTCTGGTGTGGAAAATGGCTCTGTACAGGGCAAGCATAGATAGCAGATAATTAATCAGCCCAGAGGTTTTTATCGGGTAAAAATTTAGCTGCTCAAACTGAGATGATAGAAGGAAATGAGGTGATCTGATGCCTTTAGGAAAATGTTAGAACTGTGGCTAGCAGTTATCAGACACCTTGTTGAAAATCAAGTCTTAGAATGTCAGATACGCAGGATCCTTGATGCTTGGGTTCTACCTCCTTCCTCACCACAGATGAACTGTAGGCAGACTTTTCTGTCCCACCAGCCACTCCCTAAGTAACCAGACAGAGGCTTTAATATTAATTATAAATGCTCAACCTATAGCTTAGGCTTGTTTATAGCTAGCTCTTATAACTTAAATTGACCCACTTCTATAAATCTATGTGATGTCCCAAGCCTTGTTTACCTCGTGTATGTACTTCCCATTCTGTTGGCTCTACATCTCATGGCACCTCCTCAGACTCCTCCTCCTCCTCCTCTGCGCATTCTCTTACTCTTGTCCTAACCTTGTCCTGCCTAGCCATCAGCCAATCAGCTTTTTATTCCCAATGAGAGCAACACATCTTCACAGTGTACAGAAGGGTTATTCCACAGTAATAAATTATGAGTTAGTGATCATTAAAAACACCCACTCTCTACATAATTTAAAGATACTCAGTATGCAGTCATAAAATGTCAACACTTGACCCATCATTTTCTATTGGTCTTGACTTTAAAGAAGTGGGACGGGAATTGAAAGCTAGTAGCCTAGTCAGATGGTGATGAACTATTCTAAGTCTTCTATGGAACAAGCCCAGGAAGGAGAGGGCAGACACACCCAGTTACGGTAAGAGGATATCCTGTCTGTGGGCACTCACATGAGAAGCTGTACTGGTTGGCTGTGTCATGCCGGGGCAGCCTCTCTTGATCTGATAAAGAGCCCATGCCTCTACTCCTGTCTCCTCTTGTTGGTGATGCTCTCTCTATCCTCACTGCTTAGCTCTTGAACTCTTCTTCTGCTCCCTGGCCTGGCTCTCCCTACTCAGTCAGGAGAGTTTCTTCAGAGATGTTCTCAAACACCTTGATTTCCTTTCTACCGCCTCATTCTCTCCCCAAATTACTTACCCTTTCCTCACTTTATTATATTATCCCTTATAATAAAGTGATCTTTATTATAAGATCACTTAGCATCTTATGATAAAACCGTGTTCATCATGTTGTCTCCCTTAGTAGAAGACGGTCCTGAGTTGAGTGTCTAGAGCATGCTGATGTTAGTGTTGTTGCCGTTAACTGGTAAAACTCATGTTGCCCCCCCACATCTGCTATCAGTGCTTTTAAACAGTTTACTCTGTACGCGCCATGAATCCTTTTTACAAAAAACCTTTTAAGTTAAGCTTAATCTTTAATAATTTAATATATTCATTGTAGTTATACTCACCCCTTCCCCTCTCTTATCTCCCCTCCATCCCCATTAATCCTTTTCGTATTCCTAGAAATCCCTTTCCAGATTTCATATCCCTTTTTAGTGTATTGTGACTCACCTAGTTCAAGCAAGGCCATTTGTATGACATGCTTGATATTATCCATTGGAGTCAGGTGGGTTTGCCAGTGGGCAGGCAAGCAAAAGCAATTGTAATTTCTGTGCTTCTCCAGAAGATGGCACAGATCTCTTCTGTCTCCTATAGTCTATATTCTCTGTGGCCACTTTGCTACCCTAATCCTTCAGCCTTGCACAGATGTTATAAATATTATAAATATTGTAGGACTGACCAATCAATCATCACTTATCGTCAGTATCTTGAGAATCCCTCAGTCTCCAGTTTCACTGCCATTGACTAGAAAGAGGGTTTTTTTCTGAATAAAGTGAGGATAACATTTGTCTATAGATATAAATGTTTAATAGGCATTTTTACACTGTGTCTGTCTATCCCAACAACAATGTTAAGTTCCTGTCTAGGATCTGTGACCTCCCCAGCCGTGGGTTTTTAGCGGATTTACATTACTACGCCTGCGGTTCCTATGGTAGAGCAGGCCTCGGATCCAATCAGCAAATAATTGGTTTCCTCTGGGTAGTCAGGCCACTGATGCACAGCTATGCCAATGTTGCTTGTCAGGTTTGTTCTGTAGTTCTTGGGGTTCACAGCTGGTTAAGAGCATGGATATTGTTTCTTTCCCAGAAGTTTCTCATAGTTACCCTTTGGTTCTGTGAAAGCCAGCTAGCAGGGAGGAAGCTTCCACCTCAGAAGTTACTTTTTTGAAAGAGAAAAGTAGTGAGTTTTATTCTCTAACACTAAATGTACTTTCTAAGAGCCTTCTTCCCTCAAAAACTTTTAGAGTCATTCCTAAAGATAGCATGATAATATCAAATAAATATCAAATAAATCAAATCCTTAAGTTTACTATTTCCTGGATAGAATCGAGCTTTATATGCAGTGTCTGAAGGGATCTTTTAACAGCCATTCTCTGGGCATTTTAGTGACTTTTAGGTTCATCTTGTTTCCTGGTGGAATAGTCAAAATATCTGTATTTTGGTTTTTCTTTCCAGGGACCATAATTTTGACTACTTGGAGTTTCGTCTTTGGATTGGCCTGTGGTCGGCCTTCCTGTGTCTCCTTCTGGTGGCCACTGATGCCAGCTTCCTGGTTCAGTACTTCACTCGTTTCACGGAAGAAGGTTTCTCCTCTCTGATCAGCTTCATCTTCATCTACGATGCTTTCAAGAAGATGATCAAGCTAGCCGACTACTATCCTATCAACTCAGACTTCAAAGTGGGATACAACACACACTTCTCCTGTGCTTGCCTGCCGCCCGACCCGGGTAAGGAAACCTTGCTTCCTGCTTGCACTCACCCTCTCTGTGGGAAGGCGTGAACTCATGCTCCTGATGACAGGGTCTGACCTGGCTTTCTCCGAGGAATCGGAGTACTGGACGTGGCATCTGAGGTGTCTGCAGCATGTGATTCAATGAGGAAATGACAGCAGGATTGTGAGGGTGGGAACATAGCCAGCTCAGTACTTTGTGATTACCTCAAACAAGGAATGTACTTTATTCGTAGTTTTATGAGGTAATTGGGGCGCGCAGGCATGGGATATAATGAGTCTAAAGAGCAGAGGAACTTCTAGTTCCTCTGAACTTCTAGTTCACATTTTCTTGCATCTTGATTGTGATGAATATCTCTTCTTTTAAATGATGCTTAAATAAATTACCTTAAACTATAGAAGGAAATGTACCAATTGAGTTTTTATAAGTTGAATCATAAAATTTAAAAAGGAAGTTAAGATTGGAGGCCTCTAATGGATAAGTGGGACCTTTTAGTCTAACTTGGCTGTGCAGTGTCAGTAAGGAGGAGAAGCTAAGAAGGAAGGAAGGTGACCATGTGAGCACACATACACATATGTGTATATATATATAATATATGTAATATGCTAGTGGCAGATTTATGTCATTAACTCAGGAGAGTGCACAGCAACTCTTGGGTGAGGAATGGGACTGTACATCTTAATAATTTAATACCTGTCAGTCCAAACTTAAGCCATTATCAGTTTTTTTTATAAAAATGTGTTCAAAGCCATTAAAATAGTTGTAGAATAGTTTAACATTGCTTTATAGAACACAGGGCTTACGGAAAAAGACTCACTCTGAGTAATTTGCTGTGTATTTGCTATAGTAGAGTAAGGGGTAGATGTTTGCATTATACAATTTAAAGACAACCGTATTATGGATAGATACCATGATGTACAGGTGGCTATAGGATGGTGTTCCCTAAAGTAAAACTTGATATGCATTTCACGATTTTTGGGTAAGGCCTAGTGAATTGAGTGTAACAGAATCCTGGGATGAGATAAGCTCAGGGCATAAACATGAGGCATATTTATGGAATCCACTTTTACTTCTGGATTCTGAGACTAAGAATTTTCATATTTATGGTAAAGGAAATGGGATTGCTCTATAGACCAGATACAAAATGAATATGGATATGAAAGTAAAAGGTTTGTTGCGCTTATGAGAAGCTTTTTGAGATTGCTCCCAGATATACTACTGTTATAACTCATTCTCCCCTCCTCACAGGTAGAGAGGACAGATTTCCTCCACCCTGGGGACACTGATTTCCATCTGGGTGGTGAAGGAAGAGAGGAGCCCCTCAGGGGCCATTAGTCATGATACTGATGAGAATAGTGGGTATCTAGGACTTCACATCCACAACTCTTCTGGTCAAGTTGAATGATGATAAACATACATTCATGTCAAACCCGTACTTACGAGTAAGGTAGAGAAGTGTAAGATTGAGATCTCAGTATTGAGATGAATTTGACTATTGCAGAGCTTTAATAGGCTTGAAGGGGTAGTGCACGGATATCCTACTCATTAAAACGTGGCTTGTGTCAGACGTGGTGGTGTGTGCCTGTGTATTGCTCAGGATTCTCTAGAGAAACAGAACTGACATATAGTCATTATATATATTTATATATTCATTATATACACATTATGTTTATAATATGTTAATACATTATACATGTATATGGGATTTATTATAATGGTCTAGTTAGTCCAACAATGGCTGTCTACCAATGGAAAGGCCAGTAGTTGTTCAGTCCATGAGGCTCCGTGTCTCAACTGGTCTTCACTAAACACTGAAGTAGGCTCCCATGCCAGTGAGGGAATAAACTTGGCAGTGAGTTCGAGGGCAAACAGACAAAGGTCAAGAGCTTCCTTCTTCCATGTTCTTCCATGAGGCTGCCACCAGAAGGTGTGGCCCAGATTAAATGTGAATCTTCCCACCTCAAAAGATATTAATTAATTGTGGGTCTCCCCGCTCAAATGAATTAATTAAGAAAAATCCCTCATGGTGTACCCAACTACTTGGATTTTAGTTAATTCTGGATGTAATCAAGTTCACAACCAAGAATAGCCATCGCATTCTATAATCCCAGAACTCGGGAGGTTGAGGTAAATGTGTTGCCACAAGTTCAATGACATCCTGGGTTATGTAGTTCCAAAATGGCCTACAGAGTAAGAATCTGTCTCCAAATCAAAGCCCCAAAATGGTTTGTGAGTTGTGTCAAGTATTAAAATAATCGCACCTGTTCCTACCCCAGAAAAATGCAGCTATGTGGGGGCTTTCTTGGGAGAGAGAATGTTTAAAACTTATGGAAACCATTAGTCTGAGCTTGGGGCAGTATGGACAGCGAAAATACTGGATTCAGGGACTGATGCTTGCCTCGTACATGCATGGCCTTGGGTTCAATCCTCAATACTTGTGGGGAGGGAGGAAGGAAGGGAAAGAGGTAAGGAGGGAGGAAAGAAGGAAGGAAGGAAGGGAAGGAGGGAGGGAGGGAGGGAGGGAGGGAGGGAGGGAGGNGGAGGGAGAAAGGAAGGAAGGAAGGAAGGAAGGAAGGAAGGAAGGAAGGAAGGAAGGAAGGAGAAAAGGAACTCACAGGCATATTGATAATGGGATTTTGGAATTTCCATTTTATTTATTTATGTGTATATACATACATACATATATGTATTTATGCAAAAATCTGTATAGTGACTTATTACACAAGTCTGTATAATCATTAAGCAAGATTTCCTAAAGGAAAATAATTGCCACTCAGCTGTTTTGAGGTGTGAGGTGTTTGTGAAGGTGGATGAGGGATTTGTCTGCACACCTGTCACACACAAAAGATAGATCAGGTGCTGGCCCCATTCTACCCATGGCTAATGGAAACTTTCATTCATTTCTTTTCATGGGATGCTGGCAGACAAGTTAATACAGGACAAAGGCAGGCATCACTGAGTGTGTTCAAGTTGAAAGAGAGAGACAGAGACAGATAGGGAATGAGAGACAGAAGGAGAGAGAGGGGAAGGGAATAGAGATGGGGTAGAGAGACAGGAGGCGGTTTTCCATGAAGTTTTGACTGCCAGGAGGTATCTTTGTATGAAAAGATGGCACTGAGGGCTGAGCCAGCTTTACATATGCAGCGCGTTATGGACAACAGAGTTTTCACTTCCTTTTTATCTGTGTGTGCAAAGTCCAGGCTGCGCAAAGCATCAGTCTTGAACTTCTCTCAGGACACCAGTTCCCACTCCCTCCAGTTGGTACCAGTATTGATTTTCTGTTTCAAGTGCAGTTGAATGATGCCAAATATATGACTGGAGCAAGTTCCTTCTCCCCAGGCAGCCTGGCATCACCTTTCTGATCTGTAAGATGTGTTAATAATAGTACATACCTTTAGAACACTCTTGAAGACGGCTGATACATTGGTATATGCCCATAATCCAGAACTTGGGAGCCTGAGGCTATCTAATATCAACCTTGTATCACCTCTCATACACGAAGGAAATGTTTTAAAGTAAATTAGTACACATTAAGTGCTTAGAATGCTTTCTAACTTGTAATGAGTAATTGAATGTTACCTGTTTTTTGTTGTTATTATTCACTATGCTTTAATCTTTAGTTAGCACATTCTTTGTATGGCTCATTTTTCCTCTAATAATACACCATTGCGCAGTTAGTCTATTCTGTATCCACACTGATGATTGCACTTAATTTAGTAACTGGCCCAGGCAAGTGACATTCATGAAATGTATACAGGAACTGAACGTTTCTGAGCCTTGCTTGTGGTTTTGAAAATGGCATGTAGATATGTCTTAATCCTGCCCTATTGTTGTGAAGAGACATCACGACAAAGGTGACTCTCATAGAGAAAGCATTTAATTGAAGACTGGCTTACCGTTTCAGAGGTCTAGTCCATTAGCATCATGGCAGGGAGCATGCTGGTAGGCAGGTGCGGTGATGAAGAAGTAAGCTATGCATCCTGATGTGTAGGCCAAGAGAGATTCTGGGCTTGACATGAGCTTTGGAAACCTCAAAGCCCATCCCCAGTGAGGCACTTCCTCCAACAAGGCCACACCTCTTCATCCTTTTCAAATAGTACTGCTTTCTCACTAAGCCTTCAAATACATAAGCTGATGGGGGCCCTTCTTATTCAAACCACCAGAGGATGTTTGTATTTTTGTTAAGACTTTCACGGTTTTTTTTCTAAACTCTATAAGGTTAATGACTATAGGTTGTGCATGGTGGCACATGCCTTTAATCCCTGCACTTGGGAGGTACAGACAGTGGATCTGTGTGTTCAGGCCCAGTCTGGTCTATATAGTGAGTTCCAGGCCAGCTAGAGCTACACAGTGATACCCTGATTTTAAAAATAAAAAAAAGAAAAGAAAAATGAAAAAGAAAAGAAGAAAAACAAGCAAATGACTGGACAGTTCCTACACAGCACTCTCCTCTAACCTTTGTCGTGACAGCGAACTGCAGAGACTCATCATAAATGTATTACTTCTGCGGAACAACATGAAACAGTGCAAGGGAGCGCTGCACGTCCAGCTCAAGGAAGCGCTGTAAGAACAACAAAAGGCTGGTCTTTCATCACAACATGCACTCCTAGTAAAAGAATTCACTCAATGAGTCAATAATATTTAAACTGGCAGATGGCTTGTTTTTCACCACTGGGGCCGTGTGCAACAACGAGCCGGCCACTGCCCAGATGGAGCCGTGATCCTGCAAACGGAGAAGGAACTAGAAATAGGGGTCACGAATCACTAAGAGGGCTGTATTCGTGTCCATAATGTATTATAGCCACACTAATCACTAGGAGGATTGTATTCACATCCATAATATATTATAGCCCTTGAAATGTCTTCATGTTTTAATAGTGTAGGCATGTATTATTCTTTATTCTTTGAGAACTTCATAGCACATTTTGAGCGTGTCCACACGCTTCCCAGCTGCATCTCCTTTGAGACTCTCCGGAGTCCCTCTGCCAACTTCTTGTCCTCTTCTCTCTTTGGAAAACATAGCCTATTGAGTTCAGTCAGTGCCATCCACACATGCGTGTCATAGAGCCCTCCACTGGAGTGAGGGCAGCCTACCAGTGACCACATCCTGGAGGAGAATGGAGCCAACCGCTGTCAGCTGCTCTTGTCTGGGGTCTTGTGAGCTTCTTCTTCATCCATGCTGGAACTCTGACTGGCTCAGGTCTTGTGCAGCGGCCATGGCTGCTATTAGTTGTTGTGTGGACCAGTGATGTCACACCCAGCAGACATTTCAGAGTGCTCCTGCCCATCCTCAGGTTCTTAGAGTCTTTAAATTTTCCTCTTCCACGGTGTTTCCCGTGGGGACTTGGGGAAGAATAGCATCAGAAGGGTAGGATACACATCCCATTCGCGGTGGCTGAGCATCCTCAGTCCCTTTTTCTCAGTGCCTGGGTGAGTGATGAGTCACTTCATTAAACACTGCCCATCGCACAAAGGAGCTTCTCTAACCAAAGGGAAAGTAGTACTAATCTATGGATATATGCACAAATTTTTAGAGGGAGTTTGACAAGACCATTTAGCAAAACAATAACAGGAGATTTCCTACCAGGCATGATTTCCTTCCTATAGGGGCAGGCCTCAAACCTAGTAGGGAAGCAGTTGGATATTCCCACTAACAGACAAGCCACTGTTGCCCTGATGGTGATATCTTTCCTGGTGCATCTGTATTTTAACCTGCAGGGTTCAGTACTGGCTGTGGTCACTGATGTCTGATCTCCCCAGCCTGAATAGCACCCCCCGGGACAGTCAAAGTTAGTCATCAGGGAGACAGTTCCCCATAATTCCTAGACTGGTTTCTCTATGTCCTTCAATGTCTTCAGAAATAGGCTCTTACAACCTAGTTGTGGGGAGCCAAGAGCCATGCATTAGCCTGTGTTTTTGGGGTGCCGTTGTGGCCTCTCTGACTAAGAACTTGTATGACAGTAATCTGTGTCTGGCATTGAGATTTTTGTTAAATAATCCAGGTCCTCTGGGAGCAGTGCTGTGTACCCACACACACACAGGGTACCTCTGTTCAAGCTCCTTTTCTTTTTTAAAATGTGTTTTTCTTAGTTTAATTTTTTCTTTTGGGACAGGGTTTCTCCGTGTAGCCCTGGCTGTCCTGGACCTCTCCTTATAGACCAAGCTGTCCTTGAACTCAGAGATACACATGCATCTGTCTCCCAAGTGCTGAGGCTAAAAATGCGTGTCACTACACCTGGCCTTAAAATTATTTTTTTTTGTATTAACTTACAAACTAGAGTATTTTCCCAAGATTTCTTCATGAATCTTTAGTCTTGTCTAAATCACCCCTCCTCCCTCCTTTTCCATGTCCTTCTGCCCCCATTCTTGCTTAAACTATTAATCCCCAGTATCTCCACCTCTGCAATTTCATATCACATGTGTTAAATTTTGTCTTTGTGAAGACAATTCTTCCTCCCTTTTTCCTTCTTGATTATTTTTTAAAGATTTCTTCATTTTTATTTGACTCGTAGGAGTGTTTTACTTTCCTGTACATATGTGAACTACATGTGTACCTAGTACCTCCAGAGGCTTTGGGGCCTCTGGAACTAGAGTCACAGACAGCTGTTAGTCACCGTGGGGTTGCTGAGAAATCTGGGTCCTGTGCAAAACGAGCGAGTGCTTTAGACTTCTGAGGTGTCATCTCTCATTACCCTTCCTGATCCTTCTTGTTGCTACAAGTTTCTATAAAATCTCACCACCTCCTGACTGTCCTTTTTTTATGAACCCTTGCTCCTCTCTTAGCTTCTGCTACTGATTGGTAACTCAAATAGGTCTCGATTCACTGAAGAATTAAGAAGGAAAATTATCCAGAAAGTTTGACATTCATGTGTAAACACATGACTTGTATGCTAACATCCTTTTTTTCTCAGACATGGGATAGATGCTGATGAATGTAGAGACAATAGATCTATTTCGCACAATACCTTGTTGGCTGCCTAGCAGAAGTATGTAAGAAAGATGATAATTCAGAAGCCCAGTGTAAAAACAAAAACGTCAAGTTGGAAAGCAGCTCACGACATCCTCTCTCATTACCAGGCTCCCTGGGCAGAAAGTCATCCGTGAGCTGTAACATAGGCTACATGTGCCTCGGAATAAAATCTGAACTCTGACCTTGGACACCGTGTAGCAGTATGGCCACAAGATAGACTAATTAATTAAGTTCTTTGCTCTGTAATCTGTGAAATGCATTCATATTGTGACTGGGGGTTTGTTATTAACATCAAATGTCATAATGTATCTATAACTGCTTGGCATGTCAATACCGCATCAAAATTTTCCCCATATTTTTTCCCCCATAATTCTTATTGTCCTACAAGAAAAGCCCCACTCGTTTGCACATTTCCTTTCGGTCCCATTAAACTTTCACTGCAAGCAGAGCCCGGAGACTCATTAATAACCAATGTGCTATTGTAGACAATCAGGAAACACTTGCACCTGTGTCTAAGGGAAGGCCTCTAGGCTTAGTTTAGCACATGTAGAGTGTTTATTAGTATTCCACCGAGTCCAGAGCCTTATTGTGTACTGTACCCATAGTCATGAAGGAGGAAGGAATGCTAATCCTAGCATTAAAAGGAAGGTGTTCAGTTCATCCCAAGAGAATCTATGTAATTCATAAATTCAAGAGTGCTAGGACCTTTTAAGTTGGAAACAGACATGGCCATTTTTCCTTAAACTTAACTTTATTTCTCCCCTAACATTTCTTCTTTATCCGTCATCAGAACTGTACTGGGAATCTACTTCATCGGTTTCTAAGAATTAGGCTCCTTGTAAAGATATAGAACACACACACACACAACTATTTTTTTGTTGAAAAAAATTTTCAGCAGTATGTTCTGATCATAATAATATGTTTATTTTATTATAAATAGTCTTAATTATTTTCAAATGGCTGGAGGTCCAATTTCCTTTGACCCAGACTTTAGAAATCAATTTTTGCTCTTGTCCCTCTGTTCATTTGTAAAACGTGTAAAGGTTGTGATAAACACATGCTTCAGGGTGTGTTAATAGTTTAGAAAAGGTCAAAATGAATTTTCTGGCCAGGTGTTGGTTCTTTATCTGGGGGAGAAAGAAGCCCTGCTAAAAACAATAAATTATAGAAGCAAGAAAAATGGCCCCAGGGGCAGACACTGTGTCGTTAACAGAGGGGTTATATTTTATTGATTAGTTGTTAACTGTTGCACAGAGAACACGCTTAATAATGGATGAGCGATTAAGTGAAGATTATTCTCTTTCAGACATTGAACAGTTGTCTGTAATCTCTTAGAGTAAACGATGGCCTTTCTCCTGGTGTGGACGCTTAAGGCCAAGCCAAGTGACCGAATTAGCAGTGCCTCACCTTCTTTTATTTAAGCACGGAGAGACATCTGAATGCTGTGAAGCCGTTCTCACTAAGATAGAATTTCATTGTCATTTCTTTGTACATAGTTTTTCTCTTAGCCTAATAGGTAGATACTAGGATAAGTTAACACCATTGAGAAGAAATACTGGGCTCAGTGTAAATCCTGTGACCCAGTGGGGTAGTCAATATGTGTTTCATAATTATAAAGCCAAGTTATAGAAAATGAGGAAATGTGACATGGTCATAACTTATCCTTTATGAATGGTGCCAAATTAAATGCAATTCCCCTTTTATAGTAGGTCATTCCTTTTTTTATGAAGTCAGTTTAAATCATAAAGTAATAGCAAAACTTGAAAGTGTGCGTTGCGCTGTGCTGTTCCTCACGCTTGCCCTTGAGACCTTCCTTCATTTAGCACAGTTGGTGTTTTGTCACTCGCAGTCATGGTGGCTCTTGAGAAAGCCACACTTGCCGGAAACACTTCCAGCTCAGTCTCCGTTCACTGTTCTAACCCACATTTCAGCAGCTTCCCATGATGCTTCTAGAGATCGGAAATGGGCAAGGAGTGGATTTGGATTATCACAAGACCTGGAAATATTCTCTAGCTTTGCATTTATATGAAGCATGTATTCGGACGACTTCCCTTGGAATAATGTTTGTGGCACATTGGGAACGTGCTAATAGGTGGATATGGAGGAGATATTTTTGTGGAAACAATGGCTAAGCACATTCCACCTGTCCGTCCACTCTAACTTCCAGCTCTTTAACACACAGCACAGCGTCTCAGGCAAACTTGTGGGAAGAATGTCAGTGGCTGAAGAGAAAGTAACTTGCTACTCACAGAAAATCCCAAGCATGGGGTTTGGTAAACAAGTTCTTAGGGAAATGAAAGCAGTAAGAAACAACAAGTTTCAAAAGCTATCCAACTTTGTTTTTAGATTTAGGGCTGAGAGAGTGGTAACCCATAGCTCTTTCTCATAGAATTATCCTGATTTGCTTTGCCATGACCTACAAAAGCTGCTTTTTTTCTTTTGCTGACCTGCATATTTAAGGTATAGACTCAACTGTATTAAGAGAGGTGGTATAATCAAGTTAGCTAGAACCTTGAAATAATGTCGTGCTCCTAGAGCTAGGAGATCCAGTTTTATCTTATATCTCTTTCCCACTTGCTTCATTTCCTTAAGGCAATGAGAAGGCTTAGAGTGGAATAAACCATCGAAGCCTGGTAATTATAGAGTAACCTTAAGGTTCTCCTTGTTTTCAGCTCCGTGTATTGTAGCCATGACAAGCTGTTGTGATATAGAGTCAGATTAGACTGATATTTAATCACCACCATCCAAATGGAAGACATTTACCTGGGGATTTCAGTAAACCTGTTTTAATAGCACAATATCAGTAGATTTAATCATCACAAACACCTTTGGGAAGTAGCTGACATCCCCCACTTGAGGTCAAGCTCTGCTTTCTCTGGGTCATCAAGTTAGTAGTAACCTTGCACCATTTACTTAGCTGTGACCTGAAATTGGCATCAGGCTAGCAATTTTGCCTACAGTACATAATGTATTCTGCCTCGTCACCTTACGGGGTAATTGGATTCAAATTCTGTTCCACAAATGAAAGATCTGTGATTTGGAATAGTGATATAACTTCTTCAAGACCAGGGTTAGTGGAAGGAGTTTTAGAGCCCCATGTTCAAAATCTGGCACAGTTAAAATTTAGGCCTCTTGTCTGTGATTGTTTAACACCATAGCCAGTCCTGCCTGAAGTAACCAGTTGTTGCTCACATTGGACTACCTGGCCTCAAGTGAGCGTGTACATCTTCCTAGTCTGTAATTCCTGCTAGTATATAAAGACGGACCATGTGGAGCGTTGGCATTTGTTCTCTGGAAAATAAAGAGGGTTGGTTACCTTGTGTAAGAGGTATGCCAACACTGACCCGTGCCCCCTCCTGCAGGTGAAGTCTCTCTATCTCCTGGTTCTGTTTCGAGACCTCTCCATAAGCACTAAAAAGGAAAGGCTGGCTTAAAAGATTGAAAAATGGCGGACACGCCTTAAAAGTATCTATTTCTGACAGCCTGCATTCCACCATTCCAGAGGGTCAGTGAAACACTGATATGTAAGAAGGAAGAGCGAGGAAGTGAAAATCCAAACACGGGAAAGGGTGAAGCTGCGGGACTGCGTAGACTAGACTGCCCTGGCGATGCTTGGCTCCACCTGCAGTAGCTGAAACAGAGAGCGGCACTTTTCCCTGCGCCCTGCAGCCGAGCTGAAAGTGAAGACAGAGTGCAGTGTGTCTGCGCTTTTCCTTTTGACCTTTCCAGAATCCTAATTAAGGAGATTGCAGATGCCTTCTAAGTGGATCAGTCTGCAATTGGTTGCCAAAGTGTTTATACTCTGTCTGGATCTCAGTGGTGCCCAATGGCTCTTGTGGATCAGGAGCCCAGCTGTAATCGATCATTTTCTCATCAGTGAGCCTAAAGACATTTACTTCTAATCTCATTTATGGACTTTACCAAACTCTGCCAATATGTGTTTATAGAAGTGTGTGTGTGTGTGTGTGTGTGTGTGTGTGTGTGTGTGTGTGTGTATATATATATATATATATGCAGAGAAAGTAGAAGACTTCTTCATGTATTTTAGCTACGGCTCTTCTGGGATTTTTAGAGCCAGTGTGCTTTACTATTTTATCTTAGATGAACCCTGAAAATATAAAGAAATGTAATTGAGAGGGATTGATTCATTTCCAAAATTTGGGAGCAGTTCCTGAGAGTCCAGACTCTTATTTTAATGCCTACATTGTCTATAATTATTTCCCAGACTTAGAGTCTTGAACACGTTCCCCAGCTATTTAACCATGGTTAGAAGGCAGAGAAGTTTGGGACGCTGATGAAGTTGCGTTGACAAGTTAGCTGAGGAAGAGCAGCCTGCCAGACACTGACCTGTGATTTCACGGATGCTGACTCATTCGTGAGCACTGTCCCACCTTGAACTCTTGGCCCATAGATGCCATCTCTAGATCTTGATGAGTAGGGATGCGGGTAGAGAAGGAAGAGTGCAAGATTTAAGAAGGTCTGAACTCGGGCGATGCTTCTGATTGCAAACTTGGAACAGCCATGGTTTGTGCCAGAGTCTTGTCCAATACTTAGATCACATGGGAAAGTTTGCCTGTGATGTGTTCTAGGGTGATACACTTGTTTATTTGCTACCTATTTTTTTTTTACAACAGCGTCTAAATAGCCCAGACTGGCTTCGTGTTTGCTGCATAGCCCGTGGTGACTTTGGATTGGACTGCTGATTCTCTCCCTCAGATCTTTGCCCTCCCACCTGGTTCTTTAGCTAGTCTGAGGTTGAAACCCAGGGCCCCATGCTTGCTAGACAGACATTCTCACACCTGTGATAAATCTTTAGGGCCATCCCATGCTTTGAATACTCATCCCATGTTTTGGACAAATTGAATATTATAAGAAAATATACTGTATGGCTTTTTTTTAAGAACAAAATACTACTAAAAACCTAGTTTTGTTACTAATACTTTTGGTTTTTGAGGAATCGTGTCTTGTTGCTTGGTTCAAGCATCTTTTAGCCTACTTGACTCTCTTGTATTTGTAATGGAACAGAATGAGAAAGCACTGCACATGCCCATGTTGGGGAGGTTGTGGTAGGCTGTGCCTTCTGGTTAATATTCTTACAATGCCCAGACTTCAGTGGCCAGAATAGATTTTAATGTTGACCCAAACTAGGACCCAAGCCAAGCATTTCCTGTCCTTTTGTTTCTTTGTCTTGTCCATTTCCTTTAGCTCTATTTATGCTCATTTATTCCCTCTGGAGGAACACCCCTTCCCCAGCTTTAACCAATGAAATGTTTCCAAAATAAAGGTTGGTTTAATAAATAAATTTTTCAGAAGGATGCATCTTAAATCTACAAATGATGCCATATTATATGAAAATAAGTTTTAAAGTTTGAGTATATATTTCTCCTCACTATATCATTTGCTTAGCGTTTTTTCACACATTTTGCAGAGATAGACTTTATCACACACAGCTCGATTTTCTAAACACTACAAATCCTAATGCTTAACCAATAAAGCTCTGAAGTGTGAGGTTTTTACTGTAACCTGAAGCCAGTGTCAGAGTAAGAGTATGCAGGCATGTCTTTCATTAGACAAGTGTATACTGGATGTGCACTGGGAACAGAATTAGACATAGTAAAGATACCAGTGTAAGGGTCTAAACTTTTAGTAACTGCTCCCAACTTTTGGATGACATCAGTTCTTCTCAAGTAGATTTCTTTAGCTTTTCCTCCTCTAAGATAAACCAGTAAAACACTAGTGTGTGGTTGATGAAAAATAACAGAAATGAAATTTAATACCATCTCCTAAATGCCTGTCATGCGCATCTGCTTAAATCTTTTGTTATGTTTTAATGTACAAAGAATATGGTTACAATACATAAAATTTCGTGGTGCTTCTATGTTGCTTCAGAACTTTTTTATGCCCTGTCCTGTGTTTCAAAGGTCATTATGTATTTAGTTTGTTTCTATTTTATTTTTCATAGTCAAAAATTGTCCTTTTCTTACAGTTAACCTCTCAGTGTCCATCGATGCCACACCAGCCCCAGAGGACCTGCCCACAGTTTCTGCTACTGACATGGTAAGTGACTTTTAAACTGCCCACATAGTTTGTAGTTTATGCTTGGTGCTGTGTGATCTCCATTTAGCAATGTTGTTTATCATTGCCCGTAGAGAGAAAAGAAGGAAGCCTGTCATCACCACGGCTAGCTTTTCATTCTCTTTCAAAGATGTAAAATTGACATTCACTCATATAACATTATTTTTTAAACCTTTTTAAAGAATCTAATGCTAGATCCCATTTATTGTGATTTTGAAACATTTCTACAAGAGCAATGAGAATGCTGGAAAACAGGAACTGATGCCTGATTCTGGCCTGGCGAGGCATTTGTCTGGCTGCCCCAGTGGGCCTGCCCTGCCTTTACTAAGGGTGACGGTAGCAGGACGTTTCCCCCATTACTTAGAAAGTAATTACTTAGAGTGTCCATCACATGGTGTCCTTTCCCATGGCTTGTAACCAGGGACCTTTAAGGCACTGGAACTAAGTTTTAAAAACGAGCTGTTTTGCACGGAAGGTCACATGCTGGGAGAAAACTTTTATATTGGAGAAAATGGGGAAAGTGCTGTTTCAGGCTTCTGATTGTTCCTCCTATGCCAAATATGGAAGCCGACCAAAGAATATCAATCTCCCAGTCACAAAGACAGAACACATAATACCTTGTATTGAGAGGGTGCCCATCTCTCAGGAGACCGGAACACTTCTGCAGATATTGTGTTGTGAGTGCCCACAGCATCCCTTTCAGAGATGCTGTTTGTGTTCATCCTGGCAGTTCTCACAGAACCGTTTCTCTCTTGTTTTGTATTCTCTGCCTCTCTTGACTTCATTCCTTACCTCTAGATTTTTTTCTGACTTTTTTAAAACCTTCTCTCTTTCTTTCTTTATGTTTCATACTGTGATGTATATGTGTGAGTGTGTGTCTATGTATGTGTGTGCCATCTGTGTGTATATGAGTATGTGTGTGAATTTATGTATGAATGTATGTGTGTGTCTGTGTATGTGTAAGAATATGGCTACATGTTGAAAGTCACTATAGAAGGATTCAGATTTTAATTTCCTTGCCAGCCAACTCAGAAGAACTTGCCTAGAATAGAGGAGGAAATGCGTCCTTCTAGGTTTTAAAGAATTTTAATTAAAATTCTTTTTGTGCTTTTTTTAAAAAAGCCAATAAAAACCTAAGTTCATTTGAAATAAAGTTTTTCAACACATTTGCTTTCACATTGCTTCTTAGTCTCCCAAGTACCACAGGGGCCAACTCAGCAGCTGGCCAGCACTGACCAGAGTGCAGCCGCTCAGACAGCGTTACTGTCTTCAGATAGATATTCTGACCCCCACCCCCACCCCCAGCCTGAGTTCCCTCCGTAACTGTGATGTTAGTGGAGAAGACTTCGAAGCCATTACTTCTGAGAGGCACAAGTTCTCTGTGTGCTTCCGTGCGCTGGCTCTGCCTCCCCGACCTTCTCCTGGGACATATCGTCTTCAGGGACTGAGTTTCCTTCTTTCCCTTTGACCCACAGTTTAGTCATGAGAGAAGGGGCAGCAAGGGCACCATGCGGCCCCTCACCAGTGAAACTTCCTCCCCCAAGGCTCCAGGTGTTGGAGGATCCAGGCCTCTCCCTTTCGAGCTCATTAACGTGAAGACAAGCTGTCCTCCCGGGCAGTGGGCATGTTTCAGGGAAGAGGGGCATTCCATCCTCTAGACAGATGGGAACTGCTGAGGTTCGCTCCCCTAAGGATAAGGGCAGGGCTTCCTGTATTTTCATTTATTGCTGCCATCATTTTATACTCATCTCTGCCTCCTTTCCTGTTGATACCTCCCTGGCTCTTTCTCTTTACCGTGCAAACAAATTCTTTACACGGTCGCCAAAGAAGAGACTTTGAGAGGAGCTGCAGTTGGTGGTACCCTATATCTGAATGAAATAGGATCTGATGACTTCCGGCTTCTAGCTCCAGTGTCAGAATCTAACATCAGTATCTCGGAGAGAGAGATGACTGAATGAATTGCTTAGTGCTTGCTTCTTACACAAGATTCCTCTCTGGCCTTATTTTAAGTTTGTGTGAGGCGTCCCTTTAATCCACGGTTCTGGCGCGCTCCTTTTGATGAGTTTACAGTGGCATGCACATGTCATAGTCAAGACATAAGCCGTTTCCTGTTCCCAGGAAGCCCTATGGAATAGTTTTGTTGACTTCCCAGCTCTCTGAGAGAAGAAGGCTCGTCCTGGCCTTTGTAGGGCAGATGCCTAAGTTCTTTCAGCAGACAGTGAACAAGGCCCTTGCTGCTCAGGGGGTCTTTTACCATGAGGGACTTGCAACATTTCAGAGTTTAATTTATTTATTTAAATGGCTTTGCATCCTCATCTCTGGTAGATTTTAAACTCTCTGATTTTTACAAATTGCCTAGCTTGCCTTGCCTGTTTTTCTGGGAGCAATAATCCCAACTCTGAAATCAGAAAGAAACGTGGACAGGGGCTCAGCGGTTACCTACATTTGCCTGTTCTGCCTCATGTTTCCTACTTTTCGGGGAGGAGATAGCATGGAACTTTATTTTTTAAGAAAACCCTTGTAGTTTTAAGAATTGCTGTGAAATCCACTTAGTAATTCTCCTGTAAATGAGATGCAGAAAATTGATTGGACGTCTCTTTCCGGGAGATTGTTCTTTCTGGAAACCCCCTGCTGCGTGCTTCTCTTTGTATAAACCTTTCCCCTTGCTACCCCCTTACACAATGTCGTTTGGCCCATCTGACCACTTGTAACTAGCTCCTCCATGGTGAGCGCTCATATGTTCTTCCCACAGGGCTCAGTGTGTCTCCTTGTGAGCATCTCTGCTCGCGGTATCTAATTCTTCTCCTGTGTGTGCGCTGAAACGTAACGAAATGCGCATCACAGCCTGCCGCTCATTTTCTTTATGTGTTGGTTTCCCTCCCTGTTGTCTCTTAGCTTTGCTGGCCTGCTCTTCCCGCTACCTTTGAAGGAGGAAAGTGCTTCCAGACCTGACTCGCTCTCAGGGCTCAGTGCAGACTTTATTTTCTCTGTACTCCGTGTAATAGCTGACTTCCTCGTCTGGTCTCCCAGCCATGCGCATGCACACTTTTTATATTACTGAGTAATTTTCAAGCAAACATTTTATTTCTCTGAGGAAACTTGTAAACACTGTTGCTATTTCTTTAATCAGTTTTACTCCCTTAAAGCTTGTACTATTTCATCCATGTATTTGGATTCGGTGCACTCTCAATTTCCCTGTGGGAAATTTTTGTTTTTTTTATTTTCCACCGACTGTAGTTAATTCAAAATATCCTATAACTAAATGAAGTAGCATCGCCAGATTTAACAAACAAAATATGAAATATTCGATTACATTTGAATATCAGGTAAATATTAAATAATTTTAGTGTGATTATGTTCTGAATATTGCATAGGACATGCCTGCACTATAAACAGTCATTGTGAAGGCTGAGTGTTATGTGAACATCTTTTATTTTACCTGGTCATTTAAAGCCTAACGTTTACTTTAATTTTATCCTCTGCACAGAGGGCTGACAAATTGGCACAGTTCTTCTTTGAATTTGTCATATACTCCAGGTCCGGTGAAGGATTTTATTCACACAGTTAACAGGACCTCTCTGGTGCCTGCCATACCCTAAACCAAATCCGCTCTTTCCTTTCCTTTGTCCTATGGTAGGCACAGTCCCCTTGGTCCTTTGACGGTGTAAGTTATCATTTGTAGATTTGGCCCAGCACCAGACCAACGTTAATATCTGTGTCTGTCTCTTGTCCTTTTCTTTCGTTCTTGTGTTTCTCACTACCCCTTTTTCCTTTTCATCTCCACAAGTAGTTAAGTTTGGGTGGTTTGTATTGTCCGATGAACAACTTTTGTGTTTACTACCCTGAGAAACCCTTATTAAAAACCTTGCAATTCTCTTGTCTTCTGGAATATCCTTTGCTACCGTATTTTGTTTTTAACGTCGGTAGTTGCTCTTGCAGCTTCTCACTCCCACTCCTTCCTCAGCCCGGGGTGCTACTTTCCCCATCATCAAAATCCACCCTTAGCCTTGTCTGGTGTCTCACCGCCCTCGTGGGTACACTGGATGCTCAACACATTTTCACTCAGCGTATTTGTAGCTGTACTGAGTCATTATTCCCAGGTGAGATCTCTGCAGTTGATGGCCCCAACTCTGGCATCTCTCCTAGCCCGTTAGACATCTTTTCGAGGATTTCCAGATTCAGATCACTAACCATTGAGGATGGGCTGCCATGTAACTGCTATGCAAAATTCTGAGCATCTTAATAAAAGAGAGGTAATGTGAGAATTCTAACAGCTAGAGAGTCCTGAGATTATATCCCCTTTATCCTTTTCATAAGGACCAGAGAGTACTTTGCATAAGAAATAAAGATGAAAATTATAGATGTGAGAAACATCTATAAAGAGATAAAAGACAGTGGCAATGAGATGCTGAGTCTCCTGGATTAACCCGTAGCAGGCAATGGGGACTTGAACTCAGGTGGTAGCCATAGCTCTGGATATATTTCTTCATGATGTAGATTCTGTCTGAAGTCTTAAGGAATTAACCTTCGCTTCATGTCAGCTTTTATGAAATAATGGAAATAACACAAATCATTTTGGTGTGTTTTCTGTGGTCTCTAAGTTGAACTTGGTTGTCAGCTACACTTTAGGTTTTATGAAAGCCATAAATTTTATTTTGAAAAATTACCTATGTTAAGCTATATGCTAGTTGCCTGACATTTTTATATGTGAGACCTTAGTTGTAGATGGGGTTTGGAGGTTAGTTTTTTCAGATAACAATTAGATTCATTTGGAGAGCTGGAGAGATGGCTCAGAGGTTAAGAGCACTGCCTGCTCTTCCAAAGGTCCTGAGTTCAATTCCCAGCAACCACATGGTGGCTCACAACCATCTGTAATGGGGTCTAGTGCCCTCTTCTGGCCTGCAGGCATACACACAGACAGACTATTGTATACATAATAAATAAATAAATAAATAAATAAATAAATAAATAAATATAGATTCATTTGGAACTTTTACAATATTGGCATAGCCATTTTGAACTAACTGAGAGAATTTAAGCTACCTATCTCTGCATCTGTGTCTGTGCCATTTTTCACCTGAACCTTAATCTTTGTTAGGAAATGGATAAAAATTCCTGTTGGGGTTTTTTCAATGTCTCGTACATCCCTGGGGAAATTCCAACTATAGAGAAGGACTTTGCTGATGTTACATTGCTGATGCAAAATTAGGGCACAATTTTGCTGATTTTAAAGCAGAGAAATATGTTACCAATTATGACCTCTAAACGTTAGCTCTATTCTCCTGAAAGCATCCATATGCGTAAATCTAAAAAAATAAAACACACAAGACATGATTAATCACCTTGCAGAGTTCGATGAAAAGCAGTTATGCAGCTCAACTGTGTACAATTGGAGGGAACAGGACAATATTTCAAGTGAAGATCCAGAGTTGATATTTATTACCTTGGACAGGCATTTTGCCTTTTGAGCTCTATGGAAACCTCCTCCCTT
Organism: Alexandromys fortis; assembly: GCF_014885135.2. Taxonomy (NCBI): domain Eukaryota; kingdom Metazoa; phylum Chordata; class Mammalia; order Rodentia; family Cricetidae; genus Alexandromys; species Alexandromys fortis. The sequence continues at coordinate 41,228,696 of NW_026067949.1, forward strand.
TCAGGCCAGGCTGGACCAGTGGTGGTAAAAGATGTTGATTTATTGGAGGTGATGTAGAAGTTTTTCCTTTAAAGGACAGCAGAAATTTGCCATTCTGCACTTCTTTGCAAGGTATTTCTAAGGAACTCATTACCATATAATGTCCCCTTAGCCTGGAACCCAAGAAGATACAGAGAGTGAAGTAGTTAGACTTTTTCGCAGTCATTTCCACTAACAGTGTTGACATTCATTTAGGTGGAGAAGGTCTAGGAAAACAGCCATTGCTGCCCCAGTATGAACAAATGCTCTTTGTACAGCAAAAAAAAAAAAAAAAAAAAAAAAAAAAACGGTATCCTTAAAGGGTAATTGTTGAATAAGGCTCAAATACAAGAAATAACTTCACAGAAATGCTTTTACATAGGGAATGAGCCTCCCAGTAACTTCATCACAGAAAACCATCAAGCAGAGGAGGAACATTCACCCCTGCACTGTTGAATACTAAGGGTGAGAAACCTGCTCAAATCACTAGGGGTTTCCATCAGACTCTTCCATTCTAGGAAAAGTCCCTGGGACTTCGAGGCCCTTAACTTGTAGTTGTCCTGTAAGTAAAGTAAGCCGACTGTTGTAGAAGTAGATCCTAATGCAGGAATTTCAGTATTTTGTCACTAGTTGAGAGGGTGCCTCAAAATCGAGTAAGAAAAACATTTCAGGACTGGAAAATCGTGAATAAGGATGTGTCTCAGCTGAGTTTAGCCCCCCCACCCCCCACCCCGTGAGGGCTTTCTGGAATACAATTCGTTCTAGAGTTCCCTCTCTTTGAGCAGAAAGCAGGTAGCCAGAAGCAGTCAACTGTGGTTGGGTAAGCGCCGAGGTGGGTGCACAGGTCTGCCCATGGCATCAACAAGAAGATTCCCCTATGCATTAAATACAGAAAATAGGGGGAGTAGCCAGAAAGGAGCACACTATGGACAGCAGGACAACAACACATATTGACCCGTGTGCTTGAAATCCCAGGAACACAGAGCTAGAGATCTCTCACACAACTGAAGGGGTGCGAAGGCATCACAGCCATTCTGCTCATGGGTGTCCCAAGTGCTGACCCATAGTCAACAGAAAAAACGCCATACTGCATTAGGATTTCCACAGAGAAGTCTGGGACTAGCCACTTTGATAGTATCATTTTTTTTTCAGTCTCGAAGGTGTACTTATAAGATAAATAACCTGTGTTTGGGTTAGTTACTATCCTTTGACATTTAGAGCATCGATCATACCATAAGGTCGGTGAGTATGGACCCAAGCACACACAAGTAAGTACTTTGTGAACAATAAAGGTGTTCTGAAGTCTCCCGTTTTGGGATTTAGGATATTCATGTATCTCATTTGACCCACAGGAAGGCTGGTAGGAAAGAGGGACTTTGTGGTTTGTTTCTGTTGAACAAATGGCGGATTGTAAGGTGGAGGAGTAAACTGCCTACCTGTGTCTCTCGCGGTGTCCTTCGTAATTGCTGCCCTCTAGCATGGCCACGTCAGGTGACTGCCGTCTCCAGCAGTTATCTTTGGATTGTTTTGTGGGCGGTTCTAGTGTAGTCCATCTAGGGCCCATCAAGTATGAAAAGCTGCTTTAGATGTTTCAATTTTTTTTCTAAAAAAAGAAACAAAAAAACAAAAACAATCCCTGTTTTCTTTTCAGTACCATAATGCTACCTTTGACTGGGCCTATTTGTCAAAGAAGGAGTGTTTGAAGTATGGAGGAAAACTCGTGGGAAACAACTGTGATTTTGTTCCCGATATCACCCTCATGTCCTTCATCCTCTTCCTGGGCACTTACACCTCTTCGATGGCTATGAAAAAATTCAAAACTAGTCGTTACTTTCCAACAACGGTAAGTCCCTGAAATTTAAATAATCTTCACCGGATTTGGCCTGTCTTGCCACGAATGCACTTTTATATAGCGAAAAAGGTACCTGCAGTTCACCTTGTCCAATATTGCTTTGTACATTTAAATGATGCATTCTTGTCTTTGTCCACGTGAATGCACATTTAACATAGTTGTAGTCCTGCTTCAAGAAACCTTCCCAAGATTTGCTTTCATAATTCCATTGTGAGTTCTGGCTGTAGTGCTTGTTAGTGTGGTGGATTGGAGCAATTTGACATGCTCCCTCTCCGTGCATATGACTGAGGAAAGGGACACTTTAAACCCACAGTGTTTAAATACATAATCAAAACCTTTTTCATATCAATCGGGAATTTTAGTGGTGTAGAATTTCTCAATCATTGACTATACGTGTATTGAAATTCATAGAAGTTCTCAAACATTGACTAGACATTAATACTTGAATGTAATCTTTGGGTCTAAACCACAACAATGTTGTGCACTAGGAGTGGTATGGCTATTTGAGCGAAATTTTCCTTCCCATAATACTCTATAGTACCTAGAATATATTTGGTTCGCATACACTTCCTCTGCCCTGCTAATGTGTTGACGTAAACTTAAATTCAAAGCTACAGTTCTTTGAGAGACTAGACCAAAATTTTTCAAAGCTAGGAAATGATGTTTCCAAGCTACTGTTTTGCTTTTATAGTTCAGTTCGTAGTGTTTAAGAGGTCAAGATTTCCAGGAAATCTGCATTAAGCATGATCTATATCAGTGGCCTGTTCCCTCATGAAACTGCTTCCTCGTGGTTTTTCCAGAACTTCAGTAGACAGAAACTTCTTTCTAATTCCTAGAAAATGAGATTTAATATATTCACCTTCACCTTGGAAGCTGTGGACCTTCTCACTTCTTCTTACAAAATAGAGACTATAGTTGATGGTGAGGTGTCTAAAAGTAGATGCCCAAGTAATAGAAATGTTCCAGAAAGAGAAATGGGGAAAGGGTTTAATTCAATCTGTTTAAAATAGACTTTGTTTACTGGAGTTTAGCAGGCTCAGAGCCGTTCTTGGTTTAGTACACAGTGTGATAACAGATCTGCACACACACACACACCCCAAGTTTCCTAGAACCTGGCTCTGAAGGTGGTCCTCCTCTTTACCACTTTCTGCTGTTTCAGGCTTCCTGGTTTCACTTGTGCAGGTTAGGGCCATTTCTGAGTGCATTTGACCTTGAGGTCACAGCACATACCCAGGATGTACTGAACCCCATTGCTTCTGCAGCGGATGAGTTTTATATAGAATTGATTCCTGCATAGAAGGTTTAAGAACAATTTTTTCTGGATTGTGGTTTTTGCTTTGTTGTTACCAGTTCATGGGATCTTGGGCTTTGTTTGTTTTTATTGCATTTTTTACAGATCATTACTTCTTGTCAAAGTCTAATGTGTTTTGAGCACAGCCAGTAGAACTGTGGAAAATTTGCAAAGCTCTTATATGTTGCAATTTGTAAAACAAACCTGTGCCGAACCTCAGATGGAAGCCAACTATCTTTTCTACTCTTTATTTTCATGGGCAAATAACAACTATGTGCATCTATGGAACACGACGTGATATATTAGTATATGTTTATGTTGTAGAATGATTCCATTAAGCTTCTTAATGTATCTGTAATTTCACATGGTTAAATCATTTCTGCAATGAAAACAAAATCTCCTCTTGGCAAATTTGAACTGTACAACATCATCCATGAGCTGTTATCACCATTTTATGTGTGATCTCAAAAGCCTACTCCTTCATTGTAACGAGACTTTGTGGGCTTTGACCAGCGTCTCCTCTTTCCCCTCGCTCCCTGCTGTCTTGGTCTGTGAGCCTCACTTTCTGAGTTTCCACACGGAAGTGAAATCAGGCAGTATTTGTCTTCTGTATCTGGCTTCTTTTACTCCAGTTTCCCCTGTTTTGCTTCAAATGGTAGAATTTGCTTTTTTAAAAAAAGCCAAATAGTATTCCAGTTACACGTATAATTATATAATAACATTGAAGATGAAAATTATATGCATATACTAGATTTCATTCCTTCATCTGCAGCTGATGTGTAGGATGATGCTACAGATTGGCTGTTGTGAACGGAGCTGTGATACAGGGAAGTACACACAGGCTGTGGGACACTCATTTTCTCTCATTATCAGTTGAATAAAGGGAGTGCTGGATCTTATGACCATTCTCTTAATTCATTAGGGGAACCATCTCCCATTATCTGTAACAGCTAAACTAAGTTACATTCCCAATCATAGGATGTAAGGGTTCCCTTTCCTCCAAATCTGTGTCAAACATGTTATCTCTTGTCTTCGTAATAATAGTGATCTTTGACATAGGTGAGTTCACACTCATTGTAGATTGAATTTGCATTTCTTGGACAATTCTATCATTTAGCCTTTTTCACATATCTCTTGGCCTATAAGTCCTTTAAGGTATGACTGTTAAGTGTGCTGTCCATTGTAAGTTGGCTGTATGTGTTTTATGCTTGAGTTCCATACAGATTCTCGGCATTACCCTCTTGGCAGGCGAATGGTTGGTGACTATGTTTACAGCCTTGGCACTTGCCTTGTTGCTCTGCTAATCGCTTCCCTTGCTGAGGAGAAGCATTTTAATTTGACACAGTCTGATTTGTCAGTAAAACCTTTTTCCTATGTTTTTTTTGTCCCCCGATGGAGTCAACTCTTGCAATAAAATTAAGTACTATGTTAGCTTTTCTCTTTGAGAATCTTTGTCACGTTCATCACTAGCATCTTTTGTTCTGTTTTCTTCTAAAGTCTTTATGGTTTCAGTCCATCCAGTTAAGGAATCAATTTTGAGTTGACTATTGAATTTGTGAGGTAATGGTCTGCTTTTCTTCTTCTGCATGTGAATATCCAGTTTTCCTACCACTGATTATTGAGGAGTTTTATTTTTGCTCCAATGTATACTCTTGGCATCTGTGTTGAAAATCAACTGACTGTTGATGAATGCTCTTATTTCAGGGATCTGAATCTGTTCCACTTGCCTATATGCTATTATATTACATTATAGAATTAATAGATATAGAGTAATATAATTTCCATATATAATAAATTATATGCACACATAACTCTATCTCTGTCCATCTGTCTGTCTGTCCATCATCCGTCTGTCCATCTGTCTATCTCTTTTTGCTTATTTGGAAGCCAAATATTGTGATGGCTAGAGCTGCATTCTTCTTTACTCAACATTACTTTGGCTATTTGAGATGCTATGCACGTCTATACAGATTTTAGAATTTTTTTATTTCTCTGAAAAATGCCATTGGAAATTTTATAGGCATTGTATTATATTTCTTTGAGTACTGTGGGCATTTAACATTATTTATTCTTCTAGTCCATGAATATGATCTCTTTTCATTTATTTGTGTCTTTATCACTTTTTTCATTATTTTTTTACTTTATAGTTTTAAAAGTATATATAATTCATCTTGGTTAATTTATGACTCAGCATTTTATTATTTTGTAGCTATTATAAATAGGATTATTTTCCCTTTATGATTTTAATTTTTTGAGAATTTCATACTTGGGTACATTGTATTTAAGTCATTTTATACCTTCCTCTTCCTTTCCAACTCATTCTGTATCTTTTCCCAACAATCCCCTCTTGAATGCATGACCTATTCTTTAATTATTGTTGTGTTTTGCATACATACATAACATACTGTCGCATATCCTACAGAACACAAATAGTCTTTCCTATATGTACACGTGTTTAGGACTGTCCATTTATGATGGATAACCTGTTGGGGAGCTCAGCTCTGCAGAAACTGAACCTCTCCATTTCAACAGCCATTGTCTAGCTCTAGACCTTTGTCTAAGGGTGAAACCTTGTGAACTTGATTTTGTTTTTGGAGAGTTTGTAATAGTGTATAGAAACGCAATTGGTCTTGTATGTTGATTTTTATATCTTTAATTTTACTAAATTTACTCAATTCCAATTTTTTATTTTATTTTGGTGGCATTTCTAGGGTTTTCTGTCAATAAAGGCACATTGTCTATATCTTAACTTCCTTTCGTATGTGGAGGCCTTTTGGTTCTGGTATGGACTAGAACTTACTCAGCCTGTAGTCTGGGAATACAAATGCTGGCCTGGTGCTGAGTGGGCCTAGAGGCCAAGACATCCTAGGGCCTGAGCTCATTGCCTCTGACTGGTCTTAGGGAGGCTCTGAGGATAGTCTGGTATGGGGTGGAAAAGAAATTATAGAACACTAGCTGCTGAGTTGACTAAGTTTGTGCAGTCCTCTGCACCCACCTAGAGGCTGAGGCAGTGGGAGCTCGTCTGGACTTCACACTGATTTCCTTGGGCATGTCTAGCATTTGTATCTGTGGGCTCACTCCCTAGCTTGTTTCTCAGCAGAGGGCTTCTGCTTCTAAGTTGCTTTGCCTGGCGTTGGAGAGGGGGTGATGTGTGTAGCATATGGTTTCCTTAGCCTCTTCTTTGTATCTTAACATACCTGTAGTCTTCACAGATGAGCTGTAGAACTGCTCACCTGGTTTCCTTAGGCCTGGCGACATTATTTCTAGGGTAGATAATTGGTCAGTCTGGTATTTCTAGGAGGAAGAGCATCAGACAGTCCTGTTCAACCATCTTGCTAACTTGCCTTACAGCCCACTAGCGATGATCTTAACTGTGCTTATAAACGTCACTTTTATCTTGAAATAAGTCTTCAAATTCAGACTTTGAAAGCTTCTACTACATAAGCCCAATTTTTAATAATAACTTATAACTTATAACAAATAACTAACGTTTTTTGCTCTTGATCAATGTCACCAAGAAAGTAGGAAATCTGAGGAACTAGAAAAGTGATGGCTTGGTAGCTGGGGTTTCTATTGAGATGGTTTTCAGCTGTTACATTGTCTTTGCTTACATGCCTCTTATACAACACAACCATACTGTGTACATACCCAGAAATGAATACTGACAGTGTTTGTCTCTTCACGTATTTACCTGTGCTTAACGCAAGCTGTCACACTTGCTGGGTGTGTCTAGTTGGGTGGCTTTGTGGGAAGAAACGGTCAAGTGTCTAGACTGCTGGGCTTGCCTGTTAGCAATGAAAACTTCCATGCTTAATACAAGATCATTGTTTCATTCCTGTATGCTTGGATGACTTGTTAGTTTTGTGAACTGAAAATTATTAAAGTGTTATTTTGTCATTTACGTCAACTTTATACTAGGTACTCTGTATTTGCTGGCTTGTGGAAGTCACTTAAATAGCGATAAATGCTGTACTTTGTGTGAAGAGTATACATGTAGGAATCCAGAAGATTCTCATTCCCAGCTCTCTCATTAGCTAACAGTCTGTCCTCTGAGGCCTAACTGCAGACTTGGTTACCTCATCTACCCTGGGAGAGCTCAGCTAGACAATCATTCATGTTGTTTTAAGTACTAGTATTTTTGTATTTTTAAGTGGGGATTTGAGGCTCCATCTCCTAAATGAAATAAATTCTCTATATCCTACAAGTTCTTATAGCAATGATAACAATCTTACAGGCTTCTACACATTGATAATTAGCTCATTGTTCAGGTCAGCTTTCTTTTGCAGCTGCTGTGAGTCTCCCAAGCATCATACTGCTAATTCAGAATGTGGTTTGCTTTATTTCCACAATTGGGCTTTCTTCCTATATATCTCAACTAGTCACAAAACCTATCTCTATTCTATCTATCTATCTATCTATCTATCTATCTATCTATCTATCTATCCATCCATCTATCATCTATCTATTCTATCTATCATCTATCTATCTATCATCTATCTATCATCTATCTATCTATCTATCTATCTATCTATCTATCTATCTATCATCTACCTACCTACCTACCTATTTCTACTGTCCCTCTGCTCTCCCTACCTCTCCTTTCTCCATTTCTCGTCTAGTCATCTCTTTCTGTTTCTTCATATACCTCTGTTGACAAGGCCCAGATGGAAAGGAACTAACTCGTTGTACAGGGGGTAGATAATGGGGCAGTGCAACAAACTACGATGCATACTCCATGCCATGTAAAAAAAGCTTTTCTTTGTCATATCAAACTTGTGATAGGTTGTTTGGTTATTCTGCCATGGTCCTTTCCCTTTACACCAACACTTAGATTTCCTTCAGTGTGGTCTTCATTGCCTTTGACTAGAGTAGGGCTAGTGACTCTCTCCCCTTCTGTATCTTATGGAGCAAATAGCAGTGCATCAGTATAAGTCCTTTAGATGAAACACATCAGTTAGGCTGATTACACAGTTCATACCTCAGGCCTGCTACAGAGCCCTGACACTTGATGGAACATGGCTAGGACGCCAGAATTCTACTGGTGCCTAATGCTCCCCCATTCTTTTCAAAGAGGCACATCAACCCTCCGTCCTGTAACCGTGGCTGGTCTATTAGATCAGCTTCAAAGTCAGAGTCGTTTAGCCTCAAACTTCTAGGAGGACCATCACAGCATAATATGTGATTGTCTGTGGCAGATGGCTCAAGGCATTCACATGAGTGCTCTCCCAGAGTCCCACGCCTGTGAGTGATTGGCTGCATGGATCAATGTGGCTGCTATTCGTCCATACTTGGTACAGAAGGAGAGTGGGGCTTAAAGGCCAGCAGGATCGGACCATGGCAGGAAAAGTCAGAACACTATGATTTAGGCAGAACTCTTGGTCCTGTGGTGTGGTTGCAGTCCATGCGGCTGTCTCACGTACGCGGTAGGCACAAGAATACCTTCTTTCAGGAATCACTTACTCATCCCACACCCCCTAGAAGGCGAAGTTTCTAATCTAAACCTGAAGTAATCATTAGCTATTTTTACATATACATCCCAGTTATAGAAATTATCATCCCTAGACTCCGGCTAATACCAACAGCTGAACTACCTTCCACCTTTTATTTAGGTGGTGTAAACTCTTCATTGGTGCTCTTTCCTGAACAAACTACTACTAAGCTAATATGAATTAGTGTCTTCATCCCATATAGAGCAAAAAGATGGCTTCATGTTATATGAGGTGAAGGAGAGAAACATGAGTAATTCAGGTGCCTGGCACATAGTAGGCACTTAATATATATGATTGTTAAATAAGTTGAATTTTTGTGCTTTTAAATAAGAATGACTTTATGTCATTTATTTCCATTCATACTAAAGATCTCCTGAGAGATCACATTTTAGCATTATTTTATGGCCCGTGCTAATGGCTGGTTTTGAAGAAGTGGCATTAGGAATTAAAACAAAGCATAGCATTCCAGAATTTAAATGAAAACATAATGAGCATTCTAGCTAGGCAATCCATCCTGTTTTTATGTGCATAAACCACAGAAAATCTAGGATTCCATGAGAAGTTATGATTTTGAAGCCATGACTCTTTGTTGACAGTTTGGCTCTCACTGTTCCATTAAATTTGGCTGTGAGCAGAGGCAAGAGGTGTTTATTTTGTATACAATTCCTTCTAAGAGGTGGGTGACATTCCGCTTCTATTTTCTTTGCCCTAGAAGTTTCTTGTTGAAAGGTAAAAACTGTCAAACTGAAACCACTAACATATTAAAAGTGAGTACGAAATAATAGGTGTATATTCTATGTCTCATTCTGCTGTTCGTAAAACTGGGTGACATTTGTATAGTTCAAAATATCAAGCCATATCACATCATTGAAGTTCATTAAAAATATGATTTTTCTGTCATGGGACATATCAGATCTTTTCCCAGTCCTTTTGATATTTTATAGCTGGGATAGTCATTTTGACAGTCAAATTTGCTTTTGTCTAGCTTTTTTTTTCATGAAGAATGACAAAGGGATGTTTAGTTATAAATGCAATTCAGCCTGTTATATATTCTATACTCACAGATACTTTAGCTATTACAGATATGTGACAAAAAAATCACAGTTAACTTAAATTGAGCCCCAATTAAAATAAAGCTCAGAGTGATGGTTGATGGCAGAGTTGTAAGCAGGATTCTCCTGATGGCACAGAGGCAGGCTATAGATAGAAGAAGTCATCCCCTCCTACCGTGTCATCCTCCCGGTTCAAAGCATATTCAGCTAACTTGTCCATCATAGGAAAGTCAACAACATTTGGATGTACGCAATAAAACAGGAGTTTCTTGTTCCTGGGCTGTCTAGTTACTACGTAGTCATTTAAAACTTAATTCTTGTATTTTAATATAAATTCTGAAATTAATTTCCTTGATTGGACTCGAACCCCTTTAGTATATAATTATACTAATTTGAGTTATATCCAAGCAGACCTTAGGAAAAGAGTTGGGAATCTGGGGCAGCTGGATTTTAGTGGATTTTAATGTGAGTGAGTCTAATCTTGCCTCTGCATTTCTGAAAAACCACAGTCTTATGTTGCTTGAAAGTCTCTGAAACAAGAACTCAGCCTCCCACAGACCTTTGCCCACAGAAATCTGCCTTTCCCCTGCTCCAGACGCTGTCCACAGGGTCTGCTCCTATTCCTGAAAGTGACACAGGCAAGCTGAGGTTTCCTTCCATGCTGTGGACTTCCAGTGTTGGAAGGATTCTTCCCACTGCTTCTCAGAGATGCTGAAAACAAAATCAGCATTTCTCTTCTGATACGTCTCCTACATACATCTTGACTCCTCTGCTTGCTTTTCTCTAGATCAGCCTAAGAGGTTTTTGGGTTTTTTGTTGTTGTTGTTGTTGTTGTTGTTTGTTTGTTTGTTTGTTTGTTTGTTTTTGTTTCAGTTTCAATCTCAAGTTAAAGCATGGGATCCTAGTTTTTCCCACGTAGTTTGGTTATTTGTTTCTGGCACGTGGTTATTTGGTGTCTTGTTGCAATGCCGAGTTTTGAGGCAGGATAGGACGAGTGTTGTGTTAGTGGTTGCTAAATTCCCACTCTCCTCACTGGATCCCTTCTCTAGGCCTCCTTAGGAAAGTTCCACTGGTAGGCTGTGAGCCCCACCCTGAAAGATGACCCTGTCTACCTCCCATTTCCCCCAAGTCTCCCTGACTTGCAGCTTATAGAATTAAAACCCTCCCATCTGAACCAGACTTTTATTGAATTTGGAATATAGCAGCAGGCATTATTGGATCAAAAATACAGTGAATTAAGATCACTACTATGAGTAATGTTAATGCTTTTTTCAAAACAAGCTTTATAGTACTGGCTACTAGAGAGATCAGATTTCAAATTGATCATGCCGCTTTGTGACTGTAACTGCCAAAGGGTACATATTTGTCTAGTATATTTTTTTCTAGAATAAGTGCTTTTTTACACTATTGTGTAGAACTTCCAAGCATTACTCTCACTAGAGGACCTGACATCATAGATTAATATTTACTGAGAGCCCACAGGGCGTCTGCTGCCGCTACACTTGTCTCTCTGTAGCAGCTCCATCCGTTGAGAGCGGCTCTGCAGGCTCCCAGCACCCACAGCCGCCCCAGTTAATTTAAGAGCAGCTGCGGTCCAGGCAAAGTGAAAACTGAATGTCCTCTGGGGCTTCCGAGGAACCAAATTTGTTTTTTTTTCCCTGTAAATTAACTAGCTTCTCGCTGTTGGTGTCTCTATGATTATGACTCCCTTAATAATTAATATGGTATCATCCGTCATAAAAGTACATTTATAATAGATTTATTAGGTTGTTTTTGCCTGAGAATAAAAGAACAGCATATGATTATTGGAATTTTCTTTCTCATCCACTTAATTTTTTCTTTAGTTTGGTAGTGTAAATATTTTATATGTTTCCAGCATTCTAAATTAATTGAAACAATCTCTAATTCATTTTACAGAGCATAGAAAATATTTTTCAATTATTTTTTTCCAATAAAAATAGCAAAAATGTCAAAACTAGTCTTAGTACACAAAGGTCATTATAGTTTTAATTTAGAGATGCTCCTCTTTCTTAAGCTACTACACCAGTACATATTGTAACATATCCATATACCGTGAAAAACAGTTTTTAAAAATACCAAAGTTTGTTTCTTTGTTTGTTTATTTATTTATTTATTAAAGATTTGTTTCTTCCCCACCGCCACCTCCCCTTTTCCTCCCCCTCCCCCAATCAAATCCCCCTCCCTCTTCTGCCCAAAGAGCAATCAGGGTTCCCTGCCCTGTGGGAAGTCCAAGGACCACCCACCTCCATCCAGGTCTAGTAAGGTGAGCATCAACTGCCTAGGCTCCCACAAAGCCCATACGTGCAGTAGGATCAAAAACCCATTGCCATTGTTCTTGAGGTCTCAGTAGTCCTCATTTTCTGCTATGTTCAGTGAGACCGGTTTTAACCCAGGCTTTTTCAGACCCAGGCCAGCTGGCCTTGGTGAGTTCCCGATAGAACATCCCCATGGTCTCAGTGTGTTGGAGCACCCCTCGCAGTCCTGAGTTCCTCGCGTGCTCTCTCTCCTTCTGCTCCTGATTTGGACCTTGAGATTTCAGTCCGGTGCTCCAATGTGGGTCTTCGTCTCTGTCTCTGTCTCCTTTCATCGCCTGATGAAGGTTAATATTCAGGAGGATGCCTATATGAAAAATACCAAAGTTTTGCTCTCTATAAGTTATCTTCATTTTTTCCTCTCAGATTGAGAAAACTTAAACTCAAAAGATTAAAAGATTTTGGAAGTTAGTCCAGAGACACTTATACTGGTTTTGGATGGATGGATGTAAGTGTCCATCCAAACTAAATCTAAGGCCGCTGACTTCACAGGGTTGAACATAAGCTCCTGTAAAAAAGGAAAAAAATCTGTCTTTCTCATGAAAACATTCACGTTATTTTCACCAGTAGTAGCGACTAGAGAATTATAAACTATGATTTTCTGATGTGTTGTCTTGCATAGATGCTGTTTTGAAAGAGAAAACAATGAAGGTAAAGAATATACTTTTCTTTTTCTAAAAGTGTTTGGAAATATGAGAAGGGTCCAAAGAGATCAACTCTTACTGTCTTCAAACCCATCCTGACAATGCCTGTGCACAGAGCCTGGTCTGATGGTCGTCTAGTTGTCTTGACATCTTTTGGATGCTTTCTGATTCTTAGTTTCGTCCATAATATTAATACCGGGTAACTCCTGTGTAGCCTGCTAACGTATCACTCCACTTACCTTCCCACATTCGAATATTTAGTATTGAATATAGAAGTGATCTGGGGAAAATCAATGTCCTTGCCATAAATGTTAAAACTGGATCCTGTATCTTAGAAATTAATTTCCCAATCATACACATCCCTAGGAGTGATTTCTGAAGTTCCTCAACTAGATATTGTATGGCTTAAGAGGGAGGAAGGGTAATGGAAATTAAAGTGCTCTACAGAATGCTATGGCTCTGCCAGAGATGTTTAGTGAGGTTTAGCAACATTAATAGGGTTGCTGTTTATTTTCTATAAATTTTAAGAGCTATAATTCTTACATTCGTTAAAATTTGCCATTTCATCAGCTTTTCCACCCATGTTATAATAGTGCCATATTTAACAAGATGGCCATTGTCCAGGAATTCTACCAAAATCAATATATGCACACAGATACATATTCTGATATATTTGTATGCATATTATATATACATTATATACACACAATACTACATGTATGTGTATATACATATTCATAGTATTTATTAGTTTCTTATAGTTATCTAATTGCCTTACTCATTACCAAATTATCTTATTAAAATTACCAAATTATCTTAAGAGATTACCACAAACATGGTAGCTTAGAAAAAGAAACATTGGATCTAAGAGGCAGATCTGGAGGTTCAAATTAAAAGCGTGAACTTGGCCCCACTAGACTGAAAATCGAGGCAGGAGACTGTGTCCCTCTGGAGGCCCTAGGGGACAATGCATTTCCTGCTTCTTTCTAAGCATTGCCTGCATTCATTGGTGCTTGATCCCCTTCATTCACCCTCAAGGCCAATAGTGACCGCTCAGACTTTCTCAGACTTTGCCTCTTTGATTCACATTGTATAGCCCAGACTGACTCACACTGTGGCCCAGGTTGACCTGAACTTGCTATTTATCTAGACTTGCCCCAAATTCATGGTAATCCATGACAGAGGTGCTGAAGGCAGACAGAGGTGAAGCACAGAATCCGTGTAAGATGCTAAAATAGTAAGTCAGGGGAGGTAGCATAACAGGGTCCCAGGTGTGAGTTCAAGGAAGTTGTTAACGGGTTGAGAGGTATTTATTTTATCCTGAACAACAGAGTACATCAAACTGCCATCTTTTAAGATGGAGAATATTATGAAAGAAGGCATCAGTGGTCAGGCAGGCTGGGCTTGAGAGGATGAACTAGGGGAGGTTAAGCGTTTAATTTTTGACATAATTTTGAGATAGCTCTAACAAGTACTTCCAAGTGGCAGTATGAGATGGAAAGATGGTTCTGGACTAAGGAAATCTGTTTTTCAATATGTGATTGAAGAAAATCATTATGGCAAGAGTCTGATTAGAAGGACAAAACATGAAGAGATGGAAGGAATTGAGAAGAACCCAGCAAACAAGCCTGGATTTAACCAGTAGAGTAGACTGGGAAGTCTACTAAACTCCATTTCCAAAATGCCTGCAGGGTATTGTAGCATCCCTAGATCAAACCACGATAGCTGTGAAAACTGACCTTGGTTGTCCGGGCTGTTACCCTGTGCATACTCTGCTCTTGGAAGGAGCTCCAAATCACTTAGAAGTCTGTGTTTGCTTTCTGCCCATGTAGTGCTGGCTTTATGCCATGGAAAGAGATACTTCTGAGAATAAATATTAATGTCTTGTTTAAAGGGTGATGCATTTATGTAGCATCTGTATGAAATATGAGAATCAAAATGGAGCAAGAAATAGAGTTGCTTGCTAAGCCACACAAAAGGACAGTTTTAGGAGATTTGGCTATTTTATATTCTTTTGAATGTTTTCAGAGATAGCAAATTGTTTTCCCTCTGACTATGGATTTAACTTTTTACATTATCCAAAGTCATTTGTATGTTGTGTAGAGTGAAATTGGTAAATCAATATTACATTCTGGCTGGTGATTTGGTGTTATGTCCCCAAAGCCTTACATTTTTATATGCACATTGACAGAGCAATTCTGCCCATAGTAATTTGTTCCAAGTAAATAGCACCAGGTGTTTGCAAATATTTCTTTATAATACTGTTCATTCTAGAGAAGTTGGGAGCAATCTAAACAGTAGGATATTGGAAAAAAATGACTTTCGTTCTCCATTCAGCATAATACTCTGACATCATTAATGTCTCTGTTATGGAAAATATCAAATGATATGGGAAAAACTGTGCAAGGGGCACACAAAACAGAATGTGAGCTGAGGATGATAGTACGTGCCTGTAATCTTAACACTTGGGAGACTCGGGCAGGGGGATCATGTCTTGAGGCAAACCTGGAATGGCATAGTGACACCTTATCTCAAGGAAAACCCAAAACATTGGAATATCAAAGATTATATGTTCACATACTTTTGAATAGACTTCTATACAGTATAAAGATATGTTTTCATATATTTCAGATATTAGAACATATTTCTGTATAGGGGAATTGGGAAACACTATTTTTTTATTCCTCCTAAATACTCTACAAAGACTACCTATCACTTTTTGAAGTGGGAAAATTTTTTTCAACATTTAAATAAGGAAGAATCATGGATATTTGAGATAAATGTCTGATAGTTGATATGTATAATCCAACAAACATCTCTCCACTTTAATCATAAAATCATAAAAAGAATTTTAAAATGATCTGGAAAAATAGCAACACCATTGAAATAATTATATAATTTCCCAAGAGAATAGCTGGGAGACAATACTGATTTAGATTTGAAATTATAGGAATTTTTTTTTATGTGGGTAGAGGCATATTTTACACTGAATTATTTAGCCCAGTGTGGTAGTGCATACCTTTAATTCTAGCACTAGGAAGGCAGAGGCAGGTGAATCTCAGTAAGTTTGAGGCCGCCCTGGTCTATAGAGTAAGTTCCAGGACAGTCAGGGCTATGTAGATATTTGTCTCAAAAAAAAAAAGGAAGGAAGAAAAAAAGAAAGAAGAAAGATGAGGTATGATCTCTATAGCAGAGTGATCATTTTTGTAGGGAGATCGCTAGTTAGTCCCCAACTGCTTAGCCCTGAAATAATCACACAGAGACTGTAATAATTAAATCACTGCTTGGCCCATTAGCTCTAGCTTCTTATTGGCTAACTCTTATATTAATTTAACCCATTTCTGTTCATCTGTATGTCACCACGTGGCTGTGGCTTACCAGATAAAGTTCCCAGTGTCCATCTCCAGAGGATCCATGGCTTCTCTCTAACTCTGCCTTCCTCCTCCCATGCTATAGGCCAAACCAGTTTTTTTTTAATTGATTAACCAATAAAAGCACATACACAGAAGGACCTTCCACACCAGATCATAGTTTCATAGTTTAACAAGTTTTAGAAAATATTGTATATCTCATATTTAAAATATAGTTGAAAATAATATCTTACATAGATAAAGACCTTAAGTAGTTTCTAAGTCTTTTTGAGGGGATGTTCTCTCATGGTAGTTTCTGTCTTGTGCCTTGATGTCTCCTGAGTATAAAGACCCGTATTGCTCATACTTTTTTTGAACCTGATAGAGGAAGGGTTTCTTCTGCCATGGTTCAGGGATACAATCACCCACAATTGGGAAGGCATGATTGCTGGGTTATTTATGTCTCTGGCTGCAGGACCATGCAATTGTGCCTTCCCAAATGGTGACTAACCAGAATCAGGACCAAGTTATCACCTCCAAAGGTTTTTCACGGAGTTCCACCCCTGTTGGACAGGCCTCACATCTTCCCAAACAGTACTATCAGCTGAAAACCAGGTGAAAAATACATTAGCCTATGAGAGACATTTGAGTTCCAGAGCATAACAAGGGCCAAGTTAGAAACTCCACAAGTAAACTCAGTGATGACATCCAGTTTGCCATGCTGGGTTGGTGGGGTAGTCAACTTCCAAAAGACCCAGGATACTGTCCCTCCTCTCCCAGGTGCCAGTAGTGACCGCAGTGCAGCAGGCTCTCACAGATGGACGTGGAGATCCTATGGGAACTTGGACCATATAATTGCAGAGTAATTTCATTAGCATCCCTTCTCTATTACAAAAAAAAAGGAGTAAACTGTTTTAAAATAACCATTCCCATCTCTTTGAATAATGTATAGATATTTGAGTTGTTTGGTTAGATTATTGTGGGAGGGGTTTTGGGAAATAATAAATATTAGTAAGAACTACTGGACTTGAGTGAACTCTGGACTTACGTTTATAGGGATTTGTGGCCTCCTGGAACAAAGAGGTGATTGTAACATCCTATCATATTACTGAAATTGCTTCCTAGTACCAACCTAGGACTAGACTCTCCCAAACTGCTGTTGTCAACACTACTTGCATAAAGCTGAACTGATGAGTTTTATCCAGTATTGTGGCCCTGGGAAACACCAAATCCTAGGTATTTGCAGTCAAAGTAGTTTCTGTGTAGCAGTTCCATATGATTTCTGGATTTTGAATTCTTTGTTTCTTAGAATTAAAGATCCATCTCAGAGACTTCTTGGCAGTAGATAATCTAATTTTTTGAGTGTCCTTGGAGTCAAGAAGCTTTGTAGTGCATAAAATAATAATAATTTATTCAGAGATTATGTTGAGTTCTCTCATGGTTAATCATATTTAGTTCTGATAAAGAAAACCAATGTGAAGTTGGTAGTATTATTCTGACTCCCTTTTGCAGATGATGCAATTAAAACCAATAAGGCTGTGTATTTTATATTGTGAATAATGATACTGAGAGCCCCATCCATCTTGTCTACCTATAGCAACTGGGATCATAACTCTTAACCTGTGTTTCCCGTATTTAATTTCTGTCATCTGCCTGCTTTTGACATTATTGTGTGTAATTGAGGTGAACTCATACCTAATAGCAAGTGCTTTTCTTTCATGGTGTGGTACTTATTGAGCAAACTAAAGCTAGCAGCGTCTGATGAAGAATTCCCAGCCAGAAGAAGCATCTTTGGTCCCACTGCTAGTTAGTTCCGTAACCCCCTAATACCTGATAAAGAACTAAGCCCTGAGCTCTTTCAAACATGCTGCATTGTCATGTAATTTCCATTCCTTGCTTCAGCCCCCCCATTGAACACACAGAGATCCTTACTTCAGCTCCTCCTGAACACGGGGAGACAGTTTCAATTCCTGGAGCCCATGGTCTTAAGAATCATGTGCTTCCTCAGTTCATCTGTGTCATGCAGCAGCATCAGAAAATGGACCATTTGTCTTGTTCAACTTGATGTTGAAGTCAACCCTAATGTATCTACATAGGAGCAAGCTTTGTTGGCTATAACATGGCTTGGGGATTCAAGAAGACATGGATTATGTCCATTTTACTCACTAAGATGTTCTTATCACCAAGTAAAATATTAAGAACTGAGTAATTCTAAATGAACAGTTAATGAGACATGTAACTGTGTGATTGCCGATGAGAAACTCTGTTGTCTGTTCTAGTTAAGCTGTTAGGCCCCTAGTAGTGCCTCTAGTAACTACAGAGATACCCTAGTACAACCAAAGGGTCCTGTGCTCCTCTTAATGACTTGTAAGTAGTCATTTTGCACCTCTTCATGGAAAAGCACGGGGCTTAATGCTCAGTCCTTGTATTGGCTAGAGGAGACACTCAGGACATTGGATAACCAAATAATGGTGATCACACTTTTGCAATTGTTGACAGAGGTTTCTGTCCCGCCTGGTCCTGCAGCCATTCTGTCCCAAAGAAACACACAGAGGTCTACATTAAATATAAACTGGTTGGCCTAGTAGCTCAGGCTTCTTATTAACCTTTATAACTTATATTAGCCCATAATTCTTGTCTGTGTTAGCCACTTGGCTTGGTACCTTTCTCAGCAATGCAGTCACATCTTGCTTCCTCTGTATCTGGGTGATGGCTGCAGACTGACCTTTCCTCTTAGCAGAATTCTCCTCTTCTCGTCTCCCCATCTCTACTTCCTGCATGGTCGCCCTGCCTATACTTCTTGCCTAGCTACTGGCCAATCAACGTTTTATTAAACAAGTGCAAGAAACAAATCTTTGCACGGTAAAACCATTGTCCCACAGCAAGCAGTGAAGACATTTCTCACATCAAAAAATGTTCCAGCAATAGTCCAAAAAAAAAAAAATGCTTTCTTAGACAAAGCCTATGCAGCCTTCAGTTCCTATATACCATCTTTGGAGTTTACTGTGAATTGTAATAACTGATTGTGATCATGAGTTAGAACTTGTAATCTCCTGATAGATTTGTACCATTCTCAGGTTACTTAATGGGATATCTATTTGTGGTGGTTTGAATAATAGTGTACCCCATAGGTTCATATATTTGAATACTTAGTCACCAGGAAAGGAACTATTTAAAAGGAGTCTAAGGACTAGAAGGTGTGGCCTTGTTGTTATTGGAGGAAGCATGTAACTGAAGGTGGGCTTTGAGGTTCTAAAAGCCCATGCCAGGCCCAATCTCTTTATTTCTGCCTACAAATCAGCATCTAGATCTCTCAGATACGTCTCTACAACCACGCTTGCCTGTGTGCTACAGTGTAACGGCGTAAGCGAATGCAGACAGATTGTCAAAATATAGACAGCTTTAATGGAGGAATAGACTTACAGAACCACTGTTCCCGCGGAGACCAGGAAAGCAGAAGAGAGCGCTGGGAGCACGCTCACCAATTTTATAGGAGAACTTTAGCCTGAGGCGAACACACCCCCTAAGGGGTGGGACTTATCCCTACATCTCCCCCTTTTGTCTAAATAAGACAGAACTAAACCAAATACAACTATATACAATAATAACAAATAAATATAACAAACAATATTGAGAATCAAAAGTTTTGCTAAACATTCTATCTCAAGGAGTCTAAATAATGTAGAGAGTAACTACAATTATATAATCTTCAACTCCATCAAAGATCCGAGAAGGCAATAAATATTACTTAACAAACGATCCAAATGTGTAACAATTGACAAAGACAACTGACTACCTGAGCAATCACCCAAAGTCTCGTTTGCAATGTTGAGTCAACCAACTTTGGCTAAGGCCTAACATAACTGACATACCATTTTCAAAGGCAAGCAACTTTTCAAAACTATCTTACCCTGTCTTGGCAGGATATGACAGTCCTGTTTTATTTATTGATGCACGCTCTGTATCTCTGTCAGTTGTTGAGGTATGGGCATTTCTTTGCCCCAAGGCCAGTTCTGCCAAAAAGAAAGGCTCCAGGTGGAGTGTCTTTGGTGCTCAACGTTCTCTCGGGAATAGAGCGGTGTTGCCAGGAGCAATTGTGTCTCACTACCACAAAACTCTGAGTTAGATTAAAGGCCATATTCTACAGCTCTTCAAAGAGGTTGAAGATTATCTATCTATACGGAGTATAATCTCTCTATATATAAAGAACCTGATTAGTCTAATTATAAATGACAAACTTAGATGACTATTAATCTATATAATTCTCAATATCTATCTAACTTAAAGACTAAGACAATAAACAACTGTGCAATATATGGAGACAATGATCTTCATCTGTAAACAATGTCATTACATATCAAATGTAAACAATGTTATTACATAAATAGTATCAGAGGTAGAAATGTACATTGTGATATGGTAGATGTATCAATACAATATAAGCATACTCTTATACAAAAATAGAGGTAGGAACACTCACATTCAATATTCAATATGTCAATATACAGGAAACAGTACCAATACAATTTTCTAAAAACAGTAACTCACAAATACCAATCATCCCATCAAACCAGTTAATCCCCCCTTTTTTTTTTTCGAACATACCCCTAATTCCATAAAACATTTCCCCATTCCCTCAACCCCAAACCAACGACTAAAAGATGTCCCTAACCCTGAGGGCAAACTCTGTTGGGAGAGGGGACGCCGTCCTCTAAGATTGCTTCAAGCTGACATGGGGGCGATGTTCTCTTAGGGGCTCCTGTGAAAGCAAATGATGGTAAAATTCCCAAATTAACCTTTGACCTAAGAAAATTATAACTAGTCCCTGAGCGCTTTGAGAAGGCCCGGCCAGAGTGTTGTCAAAAATGTGCACCATTCGAAATTGTCTTGTGCAGTTGGTACCAAAAAACAGGTGGACTAGCCTCTGAAACTATAAGCAAACCCCAAGTAAATGCCTTCTTTTACAATAGTTGCCTTCATCATGGTGTCTCTTCTCAGCAATAGAAGAGTGACTAAGACACTATTGTTTTATTTATTACTTATATCACTGCTTTCCAGATAAATTGAGTTCTAGTTCATTGTGGAATATTTGCCTAGCTTTTATTCTTATACAAATGTCTCTCATGCTGTACGTAGGACAAAGGATATATCCTGATTGAGTGATATCTTCTGTGTCTGGCCATTGGATAATTTGTTGACAAATTGTTAGTAAATATCAAATTCTTTTTCCCTTCAAACATATGAACTGCCATGTTTATCTAGTACTAAATAATTCTTTTTTTTTTTTATTTTTCCAGGCAAGAAAACTGATCAGTGATTTTGCCATTATCTTGTCTATTCTCATATTCTGTGTAATAGATGCCCTAGTAGGTGTGGACACTCCAAAACTAATTGTGCCAAGCGAGTTCAAGGTAAGTGAATGTCTCTCTTTTGCTTCTTCCTCAAACCCTTTGGCTTTTTCTCTTTTCCCCTAATGTAGTTTATTGTGAATTGACTTCAGTTAGTTTTGCATAATTAGCCTTTTTCCCTTCAGAGTAATCCTTTTTAGGCTCATTTATAGTTAGTCTAGTTTCTTCGCTAAAATTAAATGCCACAGTTAGGATCAAATTCAGACTTTGTACATTACTGAATTTTATTTTAAAATAGCATATAGCATGAACTAATTCTGCCTTATATGTTGTAGTATATTTCAGATACTCTTTTAGAACCAATTGACCTGATTCATATAGCAGTTCTGAAAAGTACATACTTCTGTTTTATAAACCACATGCTCACAAACACTAAGAAAAGCGACCATCACACTTAAGTATTGGGGGGAAGCTGTGAAGGTAGAATTCAAACCTTCATATTCTAACTTGAAGGTCTTTTCCTCCTACCTGCCAGGAACACTTATGAAGTTTGTTACAAAGAGGACAGAAGAATTATGTATTTTCTGGATTTACTGTGTGTGTGTGTATGCATACATGATGTATATATGTGTATAATATATAAAATTTACATGTCAGTTGTTCATAGTTATATTTCTACCTAGTTTTCCATTGTAAAATTATAACCTATTTTCTAGAACAATCCTTAGTCTGTTCTCCACTACTGATATAATAATGTCAAACATTATTAAGCTGATGGCAGTTTTATATAACTAGCTAATGAGAAAGGGATATGCACATGTACACACATACATAACAGTAGAGAATATCTTTGGCATAATATCATATTCACTAGCAAACATAAATTCTAGTTAATATAATAAGTAATGCATTTACTCCGGTGTTTTCTAAATGTTTGCTTGGAGCCAGACTCCATCCTGGGGTGGGGGGGTCAAATGCTTTAATAAGCAAGATGAAATGTCTTAATGTCTTGTCCTACAAGCTCACAATGTGTGGTACAGGTAGCGTGAAGATGGGTTTTGTTTTGATGGTGGAGTTTTGAGTAAGAGGAGAGGGAACATACATTCAGGGTTTGTGTTTATGCCTGTAAGCCTGGCACTCAGGAGACTGAGGCAGGAGAATTTCTGTAAGTTTAAGGCCAGTCTGTATTACATAGGCAGTTCCTGGCCAGCCTAGACTGTAGAATAAGACCCTGTGTCAAAAGGGGGCGGGGGGGGGGGAGAAAGGAAGGAAGAAAGAAAAAGAAAGAAAGGAGAAACAAATTTATAAGTAGTGTTATATTTATATTTATATGCTTTTCTTAAAGTAGGAAATAACAACTTTTTCTCTCTGTTAACAGGCATATGTGATCTAATGAAAGTAGAAAAATGGCAATCTTTTTCTCATTTTCTGAAACAGTTCTGGGGATTTAATCACTTCTAGATAATTTTCACTTGTAAAATAAGAGTTCCAAATGTTTCAATTAGTTCAGTTATACCATGTAAATAGTCTTATATATTATGAAGCCAATTTTTGGCAAAAGTAGAAACAACTTCTGTTCAGTGCTAAAATTCAAACAGAATTTGTGGTGGCTTTGTAGTTTTATTACCTTTTCATAGGATATTACATTTGGGGTTTTCTTCTGTGTCCCTTAGTGTTAGAATTTTGTGTTTTCCATCTGATGCCATATCTCAACTAGTTTAATGTATTCAAAATGTCAGCCTCTGCTTTCTCAATAGCCCATCTTTTTCATTTTCTTTCCTTTAGCGATCGTCTCCAAAATAACACCTTTTGGGAAGATTTCTGTTAAATAATCTTTTCCTCCAGATTATAGCTGTTTCTACTTTTTAATATGTTGACCCTCCAAACCCTTAATATTTTTTAGCCATGTGGCATATATGAACGTTGTTCTGAAAAAGTTTCTCTTTGCTTTCAGCCAACAAGTCCTAACAGGGGCTGGTTTGTCCCGCCATTTGGAGGAAACCCCTGGTGGGTGTGCCTTGCCGCTGCTATCCCGGCTCTGTTAGTCACCATTCTGATTTTCATGGACCAGCAAATCACAGCTGTCATTGTGAACAGGAAAGAACATAAGCTCAAGGTAAGCATCGTGAATGGGGATCTCTGCCTTCTGCTGTTTTCTTCATTCTTGATGATACCTCCTGATTCAAAACCAACTGGGCTTTATTGAGAGTTCTCCGATAATGAGAACTCATCAAAGATCCATTTGTTGACAAGGTCCTTGGTGCCGCAGCTCAGGACACACTCTCTTCAATATGAGGAATACGTTTCAACTTGTATTTCTGTCACGATCGAAGAAAGGGTGTATGCAACAGTTGTCCCACTTCTGATTTGGGAGTGGTAACCACCTTCCTGAAGACGTGGTAATCAAAGATTTAATTAAGGCTCCTGCTCTCTGTTAAATAAACTCAGCATCTTTTTCCTTTCCAAGAACTTTATAGGGACTAGGAAGTGGGTAGCTAGGTAAATAGAGTGCTTATTACATTGCAAGGCCCTAGCTTCCTTTCCCACTACTGTACACACTAAAAAGTTGATTGCCTCTGTTTGTGGGTCTAATGTGACGATTTGAAATATGTAGACAGTCTATAGTGACCAGGTCAGATCAAAGTAGTTGATCTCTTTAATCACATAAGTCTTAGTGCTGGAGAATGAGCAAAGATTTATTGTTAAAGATTTTTCAGATGTGCAGTTACAAGCTGTTGGTAAGTCTTCATACCCCACTCCCTTTCCTTAAAAGATTCATCTTAGAATCTTAAAGATCATAAATCTTAAGGATTGTCTTAGAATCTAAAGATCATAAAGAAGTTTTTATTCTTATATTTTAAGTTTGCAAACATTAGTTGACTGACATTGTCATAGGCCCAAAGAATGTTTCAGTGGTATAGGATATCTTTCAAGAGAGCTGCATAAATTGTTACTATATTAGATAAATTTTATCCATATTTGATGATATTTTAGGTCACTTTAGGTCACAAATAATTTCAAAAATACCATGTAGAGGATGAGAGAGGAATAATAAAAGTAAAAAGGATTAAAATGTAATGGTTACTGACCATGAATCAGGTTATTTTCTAAGCACTTCATATTATATATTAACTCATTACCTTTTCAGAATCTTTTTAATATAAGAGAAACCTGAAAATGTATTAGAATCATACCCAGAGGCAGGAAAGTACATTGCGCAGAATGAATTTAGCAAAGGATTGGCCGAAGGGAAAATCCAGAGAGAATAAGAGCATTTGAGTATAGAAACACACCAAGCAGATACATAAACCAGAGAGATGATAAACCATTTACTTAGAACTACAGATGAGGGTGAGGGAGAAGTAAATCTCATAACTCATAAAACTGGGAATAGAAGAGAACTGAGGACTTCGGTGAAGAGGAGCTGTTTCCATTTTGAAGGTTTCAGGGGAAAGAAAGCAGTGATGAACTCCACAGTATGTGAGTCATTCCTGAAGTGGTCTGGGAAGGTGGAGGTAAGGACTCTCGGTGAAAGCCTAGCCTGTGCGGTTGTTGACTTCCTTGGCACAGAGGGTCACCACGAGGAAATCTTCCTGCACAGTTGCTGAAGTCCTAAGGAAGATTAGTGATACGGGATGCAATGATTTCCTGGGGTATTCAGAGAGGTGGAAGGGTAGAAGGAAGACTGGCCTGTATTTCAATGGAAGGAAAATACGGAAGCATGAGAATTACTGGTGTATTCTCAATGAATGCTGGAGGTCAGAAAGCAGAATTTTATAGAACGCAATCTTGAGGTGGTCACTGATATAAAATTCTGTACTGATTTTGAATTATCAGTGGGGGAACAGTGGAATATTCAGTTGGAAACTCCCATTAACATAACTGTATATGTATTGTACACCATGAATAGATAAGGTGCCACATTTTCCATTTGAAGACTGTTGTTTAACTGCTAACGTCTGTATGCCTTGCTTCTATAGCAGAACTGCAACCCATTTGTCAGGCTTTTAGTGAATGCTTTACAGTGTCCAATTCTGAGTCTCCTATCCTAATCTGTTAATTCTAAAAGGAACACAGTGGAAGACAAGTCTTTCTTGCCATCTTGTTTTGATTTATATTTATATATGTGTGCCTGTGAGAGTGTATATCACATGTGTGTGGGTGCCTGTCAAGCTCAAAAGAGAGCACTGGATTCCCTAGAGTTGAAATTACAGGCAGTTTTGGGCCACTTGATAGGGTTCTGGGAACTGAACCTTGGGTCTGCTGGAAGAGGAGGATGAGAAGCTCTTAACCACTGAGTCATCTCTCCAGATCCTCAAAACTTGTTTGTAAAATCAGATATTACCAAAGTTCATTAAATTCTTCTCTGCCCAAGCAATTCATTTGTCAAAGGTTGGGGGCAGAAGCAAGGGGATGGCATGTTTCTTTATATGGTTGTTTCCCATAGGGAACATTTAAAAATTATTAAAATATTGTTGTATGAAAAACTTTACAACTGAATTTTATAACAACACTAGTTGACTAGAAACAAGTGAAATAGTTGTTTATTAGCTTGACTGTATTAATTTTTATTAATGTCCTTAAGACATCTTTGCAGAGATCACATGTAAATACAGACGGGTTCTAATCTCTGATACCCACTACATACAATCATTTGATTAATAGCATTAATTTTTATAGTGTAAAATACATAACAGTTATCCTCAGCCATGCGGCAAGTTAGATGTCAGCCTTGACTTCAAAAGTCAAGTAAAGAATTTATTTTATTCTAGAGGAGCTTTTATTTGCTTTAGGGAGGCATTTGATCATGTTACTAACAGGAGAAAATCATTTTTGCTTATCCTTAGAAAAATCTATTTATTACTATTGAAAGTTTCAGACACATAAAAAGTAAATACAGTGATAGAGTAATCCCAGATATTCCTTTATTATCAATTTGTGGCCACTACTGTGTCACTTGGGCTCCATATTCTTCTCTGTATGTTGCTTTAAAGGAAGTCTGGGCGGCTTGCTGCATTCCCATAAATAATATATGGTTGAATTTCCGAAGGGAAGATCTCTTCAGAACGTAGCTACTGTTTGTAAGGCTGAAAATACTAACAAAATCACTATCCTCTGAGTTTTCAGTAAATATTATTTCCAAAGGTTTTATAAAGATAGCAAACTAGAAGTTGTTGTGTGTGAATGCATGGGCTCCTCATCTGCGTGAAGGTGCTCATGCAAGCCAGAGGGCAACCTCGGCTACATTGTGCCCACCTTGTTTTTTGAGACAGGGCCTGTTGTTTGCCTAAACTCACCCAGCAAGGGTAGACTGGCTAGTTAACATGCCCCGGGATCAGCTGTCTGCCTCCACAATACTGAGCCTGAATTCCATCATGCCTTCTTCATGTGGGTTCTAGGAATTCAACTCAGGTCCTCATTCTTGTATGAGAAGCGTGTTGCCAGCCCAATATAATAAACTTTAATGATATAGATTATTTGTTTAAATCTGGATCCAAATGCCATTTGCACACTTGTCATTTTAAAACATTTATAAACTTTTAGTCTATAGATTCCCCCACCCTCTGATCCTCTGTTTTTCTTTCCTTTTAGTTTTTTTCAGAACAATAAGGTTGTTTGTTGTTCTTTCTATAACATCACTTTGTCATTGACAAGCTATTGAACACCTTAGTGTGGCTTTTAATGCAACAACAGAAATGGACTGTTATTAGTTTTTATTCCATTGATTTCCTGGTTCTGTAGGAAAGTTCTTGCTGATGTCTCTTTTGCAATTGAAGCTAAATAGTATTGGGTGGTGTCACCTAAAATCTCAGTGGTGCTGGTTGTCCGTGGTTGCTTCTTCACTCGTGTATGTGACTTATATGTTCAATGCCTTGTTTTCTCATGAGTTGTCTGCTTCCTCTGTGTCCATTTTCCTCCATGCAGCGTGCTCATGCACTATTGCACACTATATATATAGTCTCGCATACTACCCCACCCCATCGCTTCTTAGCCTCCAGGGCTTTTCTATAGGGCTTGAACTTCTCACAGCATGGTATTTATACTTGTTCCATGGCAACTGATTTCCATGAGTTAAGACATGCAAGATAGAAAAAACAAACAAACAACAAAAAACAAAACAAAAAAATTCCTGGTTATACCTGCAGCTGTCAGCTTTGCTTCCTGACTAAAGAAGTCATGGTCACTCCTATGGGGATATAGAGGGAATCCATCTTTGAATGTAGAATGGTAAAGCCATGTTAAAAACAAAGACAACAGCACATTACACGGGGGATATTTCCCAGCCATTTTTAGAAAATAATTTTTTAAAGATACCAATCTTTATTAGTGATGGCTTCCCCCCATAGGGTCATATACTGTGCTCCATGGTCTTCAGCATTTTCTTTAAATGGTCACTGGATTTGGAAACTTGGCAAAGTATAGATTTGATATTATAAGTAAACTATTCGTGATATATATTATTTATCTGCATACCCATCCATCTCTCTGTTTGTGTCCATTCATCCCTTAGTGCATGCACACAGATGCACATCCACAGGGAGGAAAGGGCAAGAGAGTAAAGCACCAACCACTTTAAACTGTTTTTAGCTTAGGCTTTTCCAGGCCACATAGGTAATGTGAATTCCAGTCACAAAGTCAACTGCAGGTTTATGCTTCAGAATGTCCTTGGAGATTCTTTTTCATTTGGCAGGATGCTCATTGGCAAGACTGAGAGAAGCCTGACTCCCCATTGACTTGTTTAGTATTGGGAGGGGGTCTGAGTGTTGGTTTAGTTTACGGTAAGGCTAAATATAGACTTGCACTAATGCATTTTTAATCTGAAAATATTGGAAACCCACTTTAAATTTTAATCTGTCACCGGCAAAATTTGGCTGGGTACATTTGGAGATACATTTCTATTATTTTAATGCTCATCACATTTTCTTGTTGATAATTTAGAATTAAATGCATTTAGGATTGATACACTACATAAGGATTTTATTTCCCTAGACCTCGTAGGAAACATTAGAAACTGGAGAATGTGTTTGCCTTTAAAATGAGATACGGGTATACAAAAACGAGTTTCTGCCCCTTTTAGAATTGTTTACTTGAAACTGCTCTTTTTCGTGATGATGGTAATGGTGTGGATGCCAGGCATTTGCCACAAATCCAACACCACCAGTTGACATTTCATCGTGAATCAAAGGCTTTGCACTCTGGAAATGGTTTTGTTCTCATTCTGCTGGGCAGTGAGAGCTGTGGCGTGCCCAAATTGGAGATTCTGCCTGAAACTGTAAAAGACACTAAATGCTCTCACTACAGGCTCTGAAATCGATTTAGAAGAAAAACATGAGGCAGCGATAGCAGTAGGGGTACCGCAGTGCTGAGAGCCGCACGCTTGGGGCGGCGTTTGCTTTGGTTCTGTGTCGAGAGACTCTGGCTGGCTGTCCCGCTGAAATGACATCCACCTCGCCACTGTGCTGAACAACCCTACACTGAGCTGGCAACACCAAGACTCGTGGCTGTTTGGGGTCACTTTGGCTAGTTACACCCTGTGTCCTACCTGCAGAGTACTCAAAAGCAAACCGATTTCATCACGGTCAGGCTGGAGCAGAGCCAGCTTTCAGACTGCAAAACCAGAGAGATGTCTCCCGCAATGGCGACTTTCAAGAGCTGTTTGTCGGAGGCAGAAATCATTTAGAAACATTATCTAGAGAAAGATATCATATAATCCTGGCAGTCACTTTCCTATAACATACTTTGTGGTGAAACCTTTTAAATATGATATTTTCATAGTTTGTTTTTAATTTAAAAAAAAAACAACTTCCAAACTTCACCTAGCTCTGTATTCTTTGTATCAGTCCTTGTTATCATAATCTTGAATTTAGCACTCTTATTTCAAGCTGAATTTTTGTAATAGTTCAGCCAGTGAAGCATCATAACCAACCTCCCTTGCTTCTTCAAACACATGATTTTTTTCAAAGTGACATTCTTACACATTAGTTCTATGTCTAAAGAACCTCGGCCATCTAAACTTTCACCTCTTGACTATTTCTCCCAGCCTGACATGTAAAGAACCTTGTCAAACAATGGCAACCTAGATTTCAAGCACTTGGTTACAAGTGCCAGCCACTGCTCTGCTTAAATGGTTTGTGGTTTCTTGATTCTCACAGTTCTCCTGCTGCTGTGGGCTGGAAGATCAATTCCTCACTCCTCTGTCATCGCTGTTCATCAAAAGTGGCTCCATCCTCAAAGCATTTCTAAATATAAAACCCCCAGTGTCACCTTGCTTCACCCCAGTGTAATTCTTATTGCCCTTGCTTTTTGTTTTTTCTTAGTGATTTATATTATTCTGTGCCAGTGGTCACATGATAGCTCATTCAGGGCTTTGTGCAATGACTTCATCCCTACTTCTCAGCCAGAAGAGTTTCAGAGTAAGCCCCACGGTTTATTCCTCTTGCAACTTTTCTGTGGCCCACCAGAATTCTACCTAGCCTCAATAAACACACGTAACTGAAATGCTTTATTATCTTAGTCACGTAGTTCCTAGCTTTATGATACAGGGTGTGAGATAAGAACTGAAGAACCTGCAAGTCATCTCCACTCCCTTCAAATGGCTTCTTAAATGGTCTTTAGCCATATTTAGATGAGACACCCCGAAATACTCCATGTTCTTAGTTTTTAGGATCTCTTCCAAATTCCCATGAATTTCTGTGTAGAGTCCATTTAAATTTTCATGCCAGGCTGAGCCTTCTCATCCATCTCATCTGCTACCTCTTGGTGGGAAATTCTAAGCGCCCCAAATCCCGTGAGCTCCTAGCGTGATGAGCGCTTGCCCCACGTCTGTTTTCTTTCCAGTTCTTCCTCTCTCGTCATCCGTGTACCACACCAAAGTGTTAAGCCTCTAGTCCTTTTCTCTCTTTTCTAGTTTGATTTATGTGGACTTAGTCTTCAATGATTTTTTTTTTGTTCTGTATTAGCGAGGGATATGCAGTTTCCAAGAGACGATGTCTTGTTTCGTGCTGAAAACACTTTGCCGTTTCAGAAGCTGGAGTCTCCTTTGGGTTTATAGTCATGAAGTCAAGGACATTTTTTAGATTGCTTCTTATATACAGAGCACTTGTGCTGGATACTGAAGGTAAAACTGTTTTAATATCTGGTTTCTTCCCGGAAGGAAGTGTCAACGTTAGCGCTCACCTACCTGACTCTGAGCCTTGCACCGGATCACTTGTTAGTGCCTTCCTCCAGCTAGTCACCTGCATTCTCTGTAAGAATTGGTTTCGTCTTACTCATTGTTTAATTGAGCACGGGGCCTAGTACCGAATAAGCGTTTAGTAAATGTGTATCCAATAACAGTTTGCCACACAGAAGCCCCAGCGTGAGGAGGAGCCTGGTGTATCAGGAGGCCGAGAGCCGGCCAACAGGACAAGTGACTCCAGTCGAGGTCAAAGGGAGTGGGTTCAGATCGCACAACACATGCTCTGTCAGCCTCAGCGTCCATGCCAGTTGGAACAATGCTGTTGGCAGTGGCTGTATTGTGTCCTGAGAGCCATTTGTCAGTATGTCTGGGCTGTGTCTAGGGTAGCCAGTTGGACTTCTTCTCTCAAATTGCGATACTCAAAAAGCGTCTCCAGACACTGCTAGACACTGACAAGAGTGCGGAGTGGCCAATAGTTATAGAAATAAAAATGTCCATGTGTATCCTTAGAGATGGTTTTATTCTGTTTAGTTTTCACTATTATTGTATTTTAAGTGAAAACTGAAAGCCATCGAACAGTCTTGATCAGGAGAGAGTCATGTATTGATGAAGATGTGTGCAGATTAGCCTGTGAAGAGAGCCCATTGTGAAGGGGCAGGAGCATCATCCTGTGATAATGACAGCCTGGAGGGCTGAAGGATGCTGGTTCGTGTGGAGGAAAGGGGGATTTGACTTGAGACTCAACTTGATGGACTTTAACATATCTTAATTTGGGCAAAGAATACGAGTTTGAAGAATAGCATTTGAAACGCTCACACTAAGGAAGGTTGGGAGAATTGAGTGAAATGAGGCTGCCATATAATCCAAGAGAATCTAGAAAAACCAGTAGCCAAGAGGGACGGTAAGGAGCAGATAAGTTTTATGCTATTTTTGAATATTTCTGTTTCCTGTCCTCCTTCCAGTTTTTAGATAAGGGGTGGCAGTATTGGCACATTATTTTATTTCCATTCAAACTGAGCCTTTCAAATGCTTCCAGCTAAGGGGTGCCTTTGGGAGAGCCTTGTTTCCACGTATCTCTGAGCTGATTGTGAGTGTGGCTTCTCTAACGCAAGTGTTGGCTTTAAAGAGTTTACGGCAGTAGCTTGGGGGCAAAGCTTTTTACCATCTTTTCAATATTATGCCTCTAGACTTTAGTGTATGGAGGACATTGACCTAGACATAGTAAGTTGTGAACGTTAGTAAACCTTGCCTGTTGATATTCGACAAAATAAATTCATTAGGCATACACACACACACACAGAGAGAGAGAGAGAGAGAGAGAGAGAGAGAGAGAGAGAGAGAGAGAGAGAGAGAGTCTCAGTGTCTTTAAACTACTAGGAAATATGAAAGCCAGTGTCAGTCTTCAGTCTGTAAAGACTAAGCCAAGGAGAAAAGTGGAACTTACGGCAGGCAGATGTTAACACGAGGAGTGACCCAGAAGGCATTAGTGAGGGAAGCACACTGAAGGATTCCCATGTGTGGTGTTGGTGTAGAATTCAAGGGGAACGTGGGTCAGGAAACATGGGCTGGAGACATTGGTTCTCATACCAAAGGCCAGGTCCTAAATGGCCCTGCGGTAGCATCGTAGACGTGAACACTGGTAGGGGAAGGCAATTCTCAATGTACAGAGTCCAGCCACCTCCGTCTTCATAAACGCAATATCCTCAATGAACTGTGGCATCTGCCTCCTAACTGGTTCTGCTGGCCTTGCCCCTAGTCAATCTGTTCATAAGATAGTAGCCACAGTCCTTAGATCCTAGCAGTCAGACCACTCTGCGGCTAAAAGTCCTCCAGTAGTATACCGTCTGATGCAAGCCAAAGATATTCTGACTCCTCTTGGGGCTTACTACCAAGTAAGATGCTTTCAAAATGTATGTTGTTCATTGCTGTCCCACACAATAGGAAGGCAAATACATGAGAGCAGGGTTCTTCTTGTTTGTTCACAGACGTATCAGCGGTAGCTAGAATCATGCCAGGTACTAGGGTGCCAGTGAATTATTTGTTGAGAAAATGAATTTGATTGGGATCTCAAATATATCATGATGCTCACTTCTTTGGTGATTATAGAATACATTTAAGTCACCCTACCCCATATGTGCCTTCTTTTCTTCTGCCTTACTCCACTTCCAATTCACATATTTATGCATTCCTATAGCAAAATGATTCTATGCATGTATGAGTGAATGTCTATCCGCAGTCAAACCTGGCTTTTTGAGACCGTGCCTCAGCTGTGCCAGCTCTCCTGCCTGCTGTGCGTTCTCTGGGAATCTGGACCTTGTGTGCGAGCCCTGGGTAAACGTGGCGATGCTGTTTGAGGAGAGCGGTGTTCTGACAAACTGTAACAGGATCCCAATGATAACATGTTCTGGGTTAGTGGTGTAAAGCACATCCCCGCTCTCCGGGTTAGCCTCTCTGTTCTCTTGGATCAGCCATGGACTGACTCTTGGTACCACTCCCTTCATGCTGAGCGGATGGGCAGCTCTAGTTTCCTCAGCTCCACAGGGGGATGAGCCTTTGATTTCTTCATAAATAGAGCAGAGAAATATAACCGCAGAAAAACACTGGGGACATGATGAACAGTATTTATCTGGTGAGTAAAGGAGCTAAGACCTTTTGTTGCGTTGTCTGCCCGTCCAGTCAGTAAATGTTATTGAGACCACAGGGTGGTCTATTTTGATTAAGGGAATATTCTTTACTTTGACGATGGTGGCTAGTAAGTGGTTAAACGGCTATGCTCAGACTATGAGAAATGAGAGATGGTTAGCTACACGCCGCCTCAGGATTGTGTAGGATATCTTCATATACACGTAGCATCGTAGGTATAGCATTCTGCTAAGGACTGTCCCACAGAGAGGATGGTCTGTTGCTTTGCAAGCTCCGGTCATGATACCTTCACAGTCGCTACCACCCTGGCCACGGCCTCCCTCAGTGAGCACACACCATGTCCCATGTCGCAGCTACACCCTTGGAAGTTGCTACCAGGTCCTTTGCTGTGGTTCCCTCACCAAATGGTCCCAGGAACTCTCCAGATAAGGCCCCCACCTTCATTTTGTGGGTTTACAAAATTGGATACAGAAAGATTAATTTATAATGAGTAGATACCAAGAGAAATGGACATATGTCTAAATTAATTATTCAGAATTGTAATAGAACAGTATCTGTGCAGGTGCTGGAGGAGCTGGTTTTGTGTTTAACACTGGAGGAGTATTATGAGCAAGGGGAAGTCTCTCCTCAAAGGGTTCCCTTATGAGAGATATTGTTAGGAAGCAGAACAAGGTTCTTTTGTTAACTGTAATTCCAGCGCCTGACTACATCTAGAGGACAAGTTCGGGTAATCTCTGTATGTGTGCTGTGACTTCTTTCTGCAGAAGGGAGCTGGGTACCACCTGGACCTGTTCTGGGTCGCCGTCCTCATGGTGGTGTGCTCCTTCATGGCTCTTCCCTGGTATGTGGCTGCTACTGTCATCTCCATTGCTCACATCGACAGTCTGAAGATGGAGACCGAGACCTCTGCACCTGGAGAACAACCCAAGTTTCTCGGAGTGAGGTGTGTTGTCACAGGGTCATGACTCCCTAAAGCCCATGGGTACACATCTTTGTGTCGATCATGTGGAGGTGGACACTGTCTGGGGATGAGGTGGATGGTGGTTGTCAATCATGTGGAGGTGGATACCGTCTGGGGATGAGGTGGATGGTGGTATTTAATTTAAGTAAATTATCTTTTCCAAAAAAGGACCTTTTTTCTTTTTTAATTTTTTTTTTTCGAGACTAGGTGTCTCTGAGTAACTCTGGCTGTCCTGGAACTTGCTCTGTAGACCAGACTGTCCTTAAACTCAGAGATCTGGCTGCCTCTGCCTCCCGAGTACTGGGATTAAAGGTGTATGCCATTACCACCAGCAAGAAAGGACTTTTTAATAAAAAAGATAACTTGTTGCTTTTAGTTTGCTTCTTATAGTATGTAAATTTTCTTGATTTCTATCATCTTAAATGATGCAACCTGAGAACATAAGTGATTTATTGTCTTCAATATGCAGCCGAGTGCTGCAGAGTGCTGGAAATCAGTCATGTGTAGACCTCAGAACCTTAAGTGTGCCATGATTCCTGGTATTCTATGAAGGAGTCAGGAACTCTCATTTCCCAGCCAATTTCTATTCCCACAAGAACTTGAGAAAGTATAACCTTCAAATATTAGATCAGAGTACTTGGCAGCGTTAGTAGTAGAAGGCCTTTTTACACCATTGAGTGTCTTGTTTTTGTTTTTTTGTAGTAAGCTCTGCTCCCAAGAGCTAGGGTGCATAGCTCATACAACAGAGCCATCATTTCCCATGCCCCAACAGTGGATGATTCTTTCTTGGGGGTTGGAGGGTGTTGGACTGTATCATATTTGTTAAAAAGTACTTCTGTTGTTGCAGATTTGGAAACTAGACTGTTGCGATTTATTGCACTCATGAAATTTCCCTGAGCTGTTTGTTAATTAGAATGTGGGACAATGTAATATCTGTCTCCCATGAAAGAAGGTGTAATTACACAACAGCACAAGTTGTTTGAAAAATAAGGGCTTCAAAGAAGCCAGTAATTGATGGACCAAGAGCAAGCGATTTTTCTTTCTTGGTTCTGAAAGGAGCAAAAGCATTAGAAGAATCACTTTTTTTCTTCATGAATTCAGTAGTTTCAAGATTTTTTTCTAAGTTAATGCTTATGTTGAATTCATAGGATATTCTTGAGATCTGAGGAGCATCATAGCAATATCGTTGATGCTTTAGCCCAACACTGATTTGGTCTCTTTTGAAGGTCTGTGAAAACTGGAATTAGATTGATGATCTTTGATTTTGTTTCAGGGAGCAAAGAGTCACTGGAACCCTTGTGTTTATTCTGACTGGCCTGTCCGTCTTCATGGCTCCCATCTTGAAGGTAAATACATACAACATGTACCTCTTCCCCTTCCTTGAAACACTAACAACCAGACACACAAGTGTGAAATTACAAGATTTCATAGGACATGGAAGCAGGGGTCCATTAGAAAAAGGACTTTAAAAATACCTGCCTTGGTTTCCCCTTCCACCTGCGCATTCTTTTATTTATTTATTTTTTTTTTGCTGTTATTTTTGTGGTCTGACATCAGCAATATTGAAATATAGAAGGGCAGTGGCATACGTGTCCATCTCACTGGTCTTCCTCCCTGCCCAGCACATGCTCTTTATTCTCCTTGTCTTCCACCCCTCTATCCACTTGCTTGTCCCCAAGTCCTGCCCCTTCCCAGATCCTTACAGAACGCTAGTGATCATGCTGAATTTCTTTCCACTCTTTTGGGTTATGACCACATTTCTGTTTTGCCTTGAGTCAGAAGGCCTGTTAGTCCCGAAAGGGATATGAGAATAAAATGACTGATTTATAATTGGAAAACTTGAGAAATGAACTTTTGAAGAATCATGGCATGATAGAATATTTAGAAGGTTGGAAATCAGTGTTTGGGCTGATTGATGGGGTGGGCATCTGTGTAGACAGAGCAACACACATACAATGGCCCCTTTGGGAGAAACAACTAGAGACGAAAACTGACGTTTTTACTCGTGAAGCTTCCTGTTTTTATGATCCAAGCTATCTTCTCTCTCTTCTTTCTATTATAAAAGTAATATTCCTCACCAATGAGCGGTAATTCGCATCTTATACTTAGTGCAACTGTGACTTTGCCCAGACCTGAGAACCGTGAGCAGCCACTGTTAACAATAGCTTACCGTTTTACAAACTGAAACATTTTATTTTTAAACAGCTTAGCCTTTTAAGACTTTTGGATGCTTATTTGGCTGCACAAATAATGTAGTGATATTACATGACTCTAAACACTTTAAGGGATGTTCAGGCGTGACAGGGAGCAGCAAAAGCTTTCCCCTTCTCTCAGATTAGCAAGTTTCTTTCTGTGGCCACTCAAGGAGTTTTAGTGGAGGGAGCTACAACTTGTGAGTCTTTCAAGTACTAGGCTCGTGCATACATTTGGTGTGACATGATTAGTAAATAGTTAAAATACTTGGTTATCCACCATTTATTCTTGGTTTATATAGTTTCCATTTTCTGGTTAGCTTTTGAACAGGTTCACAAAGGACCCACAAAGGAACTGAGGTTAAAAATGGTGTCAGAGAATTATTTCTGGCCTGTGTTCCGTAGAGACAGGAAAATCCATGGTCAGTTCTACAAATGCAAGGAGTGGATCTAAAGGCTTAGTGCAGTGGCTCTCATCCTGTGGGGTGTAGCCCCTTTGGAGCTGAATAGTTCTTTCACAGGGGTCACCTAAGACAATTGGAGAACACAGATATTTATGTTACAATTAATAATAAAGGCAAACTTACAGTCATGAAGTAGTAATGACATAATTTTATGGTTGAGGGTCACCGAGAGAACTGTATTAAAGGGTCGCAGCATTAGGAAGGTTGAGAACCACTGGATTAATGAATTTGAATCATTGTACCTTCTGCCAGGGACTTTAACTGTTTCTGTTCCCCTGGCAGGTCCTAGCATATGATGCTGACGGAAATGCTTAGTGACACCCTTAAATAATGAGATCACATTTGGAGGGGACACTGTGGGCAGCTGAGACCCTGTACAGTCGGAAGGAAGCACCAATCCCCTGCAGCTGGGCTCATGCAGTACGCTGTCACAGTGCACCTTGCTTTTCTGGGATCTCCTAGAAACGAAGTTTCTATGGAGTGGCAGCAGGCAGAAATCCTTCCAGTTTTCAGATGTGCTCACCATCACCCAGCCCTCCATTTTTGTCTTGTATATGATTTGCTCTCATTAAAAAAGTATAAAATCCTCCTGCTTCATAAAAGGCAGTTGTACTTAAAACTCCCGTGTTTGTGTTGCAGAAAATTTGGTTTTAATCATGGGGAACCTGTTAGTAGGTGTGTATGTGTTGAAGAACACGAGTTAAAGAATCCCAGGCTAACTCCAAGATATGCCAATTATATTTTTCTTTATTATAAGGGGCAAACTCACAAAACAAGAATGAGAAGTCCAACCTCAGCTGTGTAGCATGGGAACCACAGAGAGTGAGAGAGAAGGAGAGAGAGAGAGAGACAGACAGACAGACAGACAGACAGCGGTTTTCTCCAAGTACCCAAAAGATCACATCCTAACCTGGTCTAACCTCTTAAAGATCATTGGCTGACAGAGATTCCCCAACAGCTCCCCCTTTTGTCTAATAAGAGAGTTCCAAACCCAATACAAACTATATATATTAGGAACAGATATCAAGTATAAAATTAGGATTGCAACCATCACATACAATATTAAGCAAGGAATACATGCTAAATGTTTTAATAAACATTCTATCCTAAAGAGTCTAAGTCTTGCATTGGAGCTTGGCTAAATAATAAGAGGAAGGTAACTATGACTGTCTAATCTTCAACCTCATCAAAGGCCTAAGAAGGGAAATAATATTACTTGAGTAGGCAGACATATAATCAAGCAGCTTTCAAAATGTAAAGTATATACAGAGACAACTGGCTACCTGAGCAATCACCCACAGTGTCATTTGCAGTGTTGAAGCAAACAACTTTGGCTAAGGCCTAGCATAACTTACAAGCCATCTTTAGAGGCAGGAAATTTTTCAAAACTGTCTTACCCTGCCTTGGCAAGGTTTGGCAGTCCTTTTCCTTGTGTTCTGCTTATACACTATGTACTTTGTCAGTGGGCAAGGCATGGGCATTTCCTTGCCCAAAGGCCAGTTGTGCCAAGAAGAAAATAAGCTCCAAGTGGAGTGTCTTTGGTGTTTAACATTCTCTAAGGAATAGATCAGTGCTGTCAGGAGCAATAGTGTCTCACATCAACAGAACCCTCAATTATTTAAATGCCATGTTCTACAGATCCTTGACATGGTTGAAGATTACCTATCTAGGCAGAATACAATTTCTGTGTATCTAAAGAACCTAACTAATCTGACTATGTGTATAACAAACGTGAGTGACTATTGACTTATGATGCTTAATACTTTTATAACTTAAAGAATAAGACTTCATATTAGAATATTAAACAACTGCGTACTAAAGGAGGACAATGACCTCAATATATAAACTATGTATAAGTATCTTGATCAGAGGTAGGAATATATATTGTAATATGATAAATATATCCTAAAATTGTATTAATATACAAAAGGTCTTAAACAGAGATAGAAATATGTATAAACATGACAAAATAACTTTGCATAGGTGTACAGATATTGTAAACAGAAATAACAAATATAATTTGAACTTGTATCAATATACAAGAAACTATACCAATGTAAATTGTCCATAAATAATAGCTCACAAGTATTTACTTTATTAGTAACACACTATTAGCATTATTATTATTAATGTGAATAAATTCACACTAAATTACCTATTAAGATTCCCCATCATGTATGGTTCCGAAGGGGCACACAAAACAAAAACTGTTTAAACTGTTAGCTTTAGAAAGACTGAGAAAACTCATAGTTACAGGTCTCTTGGTACCCAAGTAAAGCTGCAGGGAAGCTGAAACTGAACCTTTTTATCCCATGAACATTTGAAGCACCTTAAGGGGTCAGAACTCATTAAGAAGAGACAGGGAGTTCCAGGAAGCCACGAGATGAACTTGCACTCCCCTTTGGCCATCCTGGCCAGCCCATGCCTTGACTTGCCTTACTGGGCTGCTAGTATCATCATGTGACTGTTTCTGTCTGGTGACTTTGATTCATCTGAAGAGTCTTTGTCTCCATTAGTGAAAAAAGTAATTCAACACACATTATTCGTTTTTTTTTTTTTTCCTGGATTTTTCGACACAGTTTCTCTTTGTAGCCTTGGCTGTTCTGGAACGCACTCTGAACTAGGCTGGCCTGGAACTCATAGATCCTCCTGCCTGTGCTTCCTGAGTGCTGGGATTTAAGGTGCTCAGCACTACTGCCCAGCTTCAGCCAGCAGTTTCCCCAATGTAGGAAATGAAATTGTTTTGCCAATCTAGCTCACAAGAGACTATGGAACCCTTGATGTTAAAGCAGCAAGGGCGAAGCCTTTCCTCTCGCTTGAGTAAGTTGACATCTCCTGATAAGGATTGCTCTTTCAGATCACATGCCCTTCTCAGTCCTGACAAGTTCTGTGCAAGTATCAGAGGTGCCTCGTTAGCATTTACAAAGTCAACACAGGAAGAAGCAGATGTTAAGGGCACAGTTTAACTGAAACGTAAGCCATGGCTAAGGAAAAGGTACAATTAATAATTAACCTCAAAATTCATGCAGGAGGTGGTGTCACGGGTTACCCTCCCATGTGACACTCTCCCTCTCTCTCTGTCTCTCTGTCTCTCTGTCTCTCTCTCTCTCTCTCTCTCTGTCTCTCTCTCTCTCTCTCTCTCCCCCTCCCTCCCTCTCTCCTCTCTCTCTCTCTTTTAAGCAACAGGTGATAACTTCAGAGAATAGTTTTACTTGAGATTCTGTCTTTTAAAGTTAGATCAAATGTATGGGAAATAGAGTTACATGTCAGTTTTTTTTTTTAAATGAAATGGTTCAACGCCTTCCCTGCTCAACTCCTTTTCCTCCTCACAAGTTTAGTGGCCTGAGATGAGATCAGAAATTTTCTTGCGTGCGTGAAGCCATAGAGGTGCTTGCCTGCTTACGCAAGGTTACTTTGAACATGCAGTTTATGGCCTCCGTTTTGATCTCCGTGCCGAAATCCATCTTTCATGTGGAGGAATGTAAGAAATGATAGTGTACCAGCTTTAAGTTCATGAGGATACCATTGACCCTGGCCAGCTGCAGTCACAGATGCCTCAAAGCACTGAATCGCGTCATTACTTAGTTCAGAACTGCTGGGAAGTAAGAATAACTGGCTTCCCAGGCTGGCGACCTGGCTTCCGCTGAGCATCCACAGTGGACAAGCTGCCGGGGACTGCTAGTGTTCTCTAAGTGGTGACCGCGGAGCGGCTAAGAGATGAAAGGCTGCGCTGCCTTTCCCTGTTTTCCTGGCAAGACTCAAGAAATAAAGATCAAGTAAAGTTCACTGCTGCCTCTGCTCAGATTAGTTTATCTTTAACGTGAGGCGTGGCCAAAAGTGATCGTTAAGATTTGTTAGTACACTAAAGTGTGGAAGACAGCCTTTAATTTGTACTTGGCAAATGCTTGATCTCCACATGTGTCCTGGACCATGGGCGCAGGGCAGCCATGGTAGAGGTGACCGCGGTGGTGATGACGTTAAGCTACTGTCTGTTGAGCTGGGCCTCAGATTAAAGAGTCATCACAGATTTAGAAAATTGAGTCTTCCACCGGTGCCTGTAAGAACTATATGAATAATATCTCTGCTTTAAATATAGGGAAATTATGAATAACTCATTAGATTTCAAAATGCATAGGTGATAGAGACAAGATTTGAACTCTGGAAGTTCTGGCAAAAAACCAGCTCTGTAGCCTTGTACAATGTGTGCCTTTCAAAATAAAACATGGCATTTGGCCTTCAAAGAATCCCTGCTTTCTTTTCTCATAAGATTATCTTTCCCAGATTCTTTGATCTCACTTGGAATCCTTTTTATGTTGAGAAAATGATGTAACTTTCATAAACCCCTCTTCAGACCTCATTCCAGGCTGTGCACCGGAGGCTTCTTTATCCGTATAGATTTTGAAGACTTAAGAGAGTTAGGGAATTATGTTAGTAACATATTGCCAGGGCAGGCTAGCTGAAAGAGTAATATAGTAGAAATTAACTCAAGCAGGGCTTCAAGCCTGACCGTCCAGTCGGCCCTCCCTGCACCCTAGCTACTCTCCCCACCCACCCTGCCCTAGTCCCTCCGTGAGGAATCAGGGAGACCTCTGGTTGGGAACTGCAGGCAGCTTCCTCGACGCATCCTTCGATGTCCTCGGGATAAGGATGGGATAAGCTCTCCATTCATCATTTGTTCCTTGTCATTTTAATTAACTAATTGGCAAGACATTTTTCTGTCATGTGGTCCTACCATAGGTGCTTTCTACTGAAGGGGGCTCAGAGTAAGAGAAACAAGCAAGAGTCTCAGTATCCAGTAGCTAGAATCCACACCCAGGTCTGCTCAACTTCTGTTACCAATGCCTTACTTTTAGTGATAGACACACACACACACACACACACGAACACACACACATGAATGCACGCACGCTGAATATAAAGCCATCCAGAGATCTTGGTCCTTACTGAGTTCTTAGCCATTGTTGGCAACCACAGTTTCCCCTTTTTATCAAATATCCTTGCACATTTTTTCCTCTGGGAGAGTTCTACTACGATTGGCAAATCATTAGGAGATACACGGGAAAATATAGAGACCAGTTCACCAGAATTAGAAAATTTGGTGACAGAGTATTAAGATGTTAAATCTTATTTTGATTTTGTCTCACTTTTATTATTCCATATAGGTTCAGCCATTTAATTCTTTCATTTTTTTTAGTGTTTATTGCATATAACACTTCCTTGAAATTCTCCTCTTTTGCTTCCTGGGTATCATTAATGATATAATTGTTTACATGGGTTACCACTTAGGAATCTTGGCATGCCTATGAAATGGGTATTTTTAGTTTCTCCTGCCTTGATCTGTAAAAATATCCACTATCACTGTTTTATTGTACATGTTTTGTAGAGTTCATTACTTATAGATATTGTCACATGGCAATCTTTCTGCCTCAGCCTCTTACACAAGCATGAGCTATCCTACCCTGGATGGCTCTCACTTTTAAAAGCATTTTTTTTCTTCTCCTTTTGAGAACTTTCTGTTTTGGTGAATGATTGTACTGTAATTAATTTTTAAACATTGACCTTCTGATGTGATTCATGAACTAATTCTATGAAAGATACCCTCTACCCCAACAGGTCTGTAAGGTTTCATTAGTTCCATTTATATTTATATTGATACATACTATTGTGAAGGAAATGCAAATATCATAAGCATTTGTATCATATTAATCTAACCAAAAATCAATTTTACAACCTATATGTATTGTTTTTCTCCCAGTTGATATATGTGTTAGT
Source organism: Alexandromys fortis (assembly GCF_014885135.2). Lineage (NCBI taxonomy): Eukaryota > Metazoa > Chordata > Mammalia > Rodentia > Cricetidae > Alexandromys > Alexandromys fortis. The sequence goes on from NW_026067949.1 coordinate 41,271,283, forward strand.
ATCCCTAATTATTTTCTTGCTTACATCCATGCATGCCATCCCATGTTGTAGATTTTGTGACATCTGTTAACGTAAGTTCAGAGAATGAGTTTACCGCCCAAGGCAAGGCACAGTGTTCCTCTGCTATGATAGCAGAACACAGTAGGGAAAAAAAGTTTAGTTAAAGCCCAGGGCAGGGTAGGCCTTTTGTAACACTTCCAAACTGGAGAAGTGCTTTACTCAGATTAAAATAAATAAATAGCCACTGCACGGCTGGAGAGATGGCTCGGCGGTGAAGAGCCCTGACTACTTTTCCAGAGGACCTGGGTTCAATTCCCAGCACCCACATGGCAACTCACAGCTGTCTGTAATTCTAGTTCCAGGGGAATTGACACCCTCACACACACATGCATGCAGGCAAAATACCAATGCACGTGGAATAAAAAATAAATTTTAAAAAAAGAGGTAACCAATGAAGAAACCCAAGCAGTTTCCCATGAATCAACTGTTCTTTCCTGCATCTACTTCTTTTTTACTTGGAGCATTAGAAATGTAGTAATAAACGAAAAAAATTATTACATATCTAGGGAAAATAAATGCCTTAAAAATGAATCAGAGACATAAATCATTTACGCATCTTATTTTTTATCTTTGGAAAACGTCCATAGAGAGTTATGAGTTAACCTAAGCACACATATGCTGAAAGACGTGGAGGCTTGTGTTTGAGGCCAGGTGGCTTGAGTGTGATATGCCTACCGCTCTGTGGTCACTGCCCAGTATTGCAACAAGCTGGCTGCCTGCCAGCATGGTCCTCCCACCCACTTCATCACTTGGTTTCTTTTCTTTTTCATTCTTTTCTGAGCTCAAGATTAAAATGAGTTCCGACAGAATTGCTAATCCTTTTTCGAGCAAACACTTGACGGTTTTGTAGAAATGTGTATTTTCCCTCCTGAACTTTGACCATTTCTGTAACTAACCGGTAATAACTGGAGGCAGCTGTGGTTCATTTTAGACTTCACCAGTTCTCAATGGTGGCCAGAGGGTCCCAGGCAGAGCAGAATCAGGGAATTGCAATAAGATGGTTCTAGAAATGATGCTTCATTTAATACACGCAGTAGTTTTAAAATTCTACCTTAAAGGAATCCTCTGTCTGCTGGTTATAATGGCCTCCCACACGCGGATTTGCTGGCTCACTTTAATTACGTTTCCGGCTTTGTATCTTAGCTTTGAAAAGTCCTTTAGGTTTTGGAACTTCTTTTCAAACCCAAGGCTGATGCCTGTTGTCATCCGGACAGATTTCTCAGAGTTAGCATATTGCTTGATTCCCTAGGGTGACAACTAGCATTTCACAGGTCTAGGGGCAAACAACATGCCCACGTGGATTAGCCCTTCTCATTGTTAAAACCCTTCACGTGTGGTGGATATTTTACTAAATAACGCATTAAAATATTAATGGAGTTTTAAAAGATGCGCATTAATCCATACGTGTAATTAATTGCTTCCAGGTGTTCCCTACTGCTTTCAAGCCACCTTCTTATTAGTTTGTAGCTAAATAGTCCTGACAAGCAAAGGGACAGCCATTTGATGTTTATTTTACTGAGGGAGGCATTTTCTCACAAGCTGATACATCTTTTGGCAGAAGTTAGTAAGGAGAAAACCAACAGACTGTTACAAAAGGATGTTGGTTTCAGCACAAGGCAATTTGCTACCTCGGCCTGTACCTCATAGCCCACACAAACATCTGAGTTGCATAGTCCAATGCTTTTAAGAGCCAAGGGAGCCCAAACAGTTTCCCATTAAAAAAGTATCGTCGAGGCCATGTATGCTCATTATTAGAAAAAAGGAAGGAAAAGTTAAATTAATTTGAAAGTTCCCTTTGTCTTCATTTAGTTCTAATACAAGCTTAGACTTTTATCAGTTGATGAGCTGTATGCACTAACCAGTTTGAGGCTGCTCGTTGTTACACGCTGGGTTTTCGTTCAGGTTTAACCTCCCTTTAAATTCTCCCTCTCCCTAAATCTCTGCAACACTGTTTTAAATCCTTTCTCTTGTTTTCCTTTCCAGTTTATCCCCATGCCTGTTTTGTATGGTGTGTTCCTGTACATGGGAGTGGCCTCCCTTAACGGTGTGCAGGTAAGGTTCTCCATCGGTCTGAGCAAGCTGCGCGTGTCTCAGAGAAGGATGGTCCTAGATCTGTGATGGAGGCGCTAATCACTAACCACACACTCTTTATAAAATACGTTCATTTTCTACTTCCTCAATCTTTCATCGGCTTTTCAATTCTGATGTCAGCAACGAAACTAGCCGGTGTCAAGAAATGCTGTCCTGGACGCTCATTCCTGCAAGGGGTCATCTGGTGGGGAAAGGTGCTCTGTACTGCTGCCACCACCACCTCCCCCTCCCCCTTCTCTTCCCCACTCCTCCGTGCCCCTCCTCCCCCCATCTTCCCTTTTCTCATATTCTTTCCTCATCTTTCTCTTGACCTTGTTTGATTCTGCGTTGCACACTTCTAAGCTCAGTGATCAAAAGTTTGGCAGCAATAAACAATTAGAATTCATGTGTATTAGGTATTTCTGTCATCGAAAATTTCAGCTGTTCACAACTTCAGTTAAAATGTCCACCCCTGCCCTTGCCAGTGCCCCTGCGTCTGCCCCGGTCCACTTTTTAAAACATTTGCTAGGGAAAACATTGTGAGGGGCTTTGTCTCTCCGCGGAGGTTTAATTTAATTGGCAGCAGGAAACGGGAAGCTCCGCTGCTTTCTGGCACCCTGTTAATTGTAGCCTTTTTTTAGCGCTCAGTAATGCTTTAATGGGAAAAGACTGCGTGTTCTGTGAACATCGTAAGAATTCATTTGAACTCCTTCAGAACAGCCCTTGCTTTCATTTATTGCATTTGTATTAACTTGGTTTTAAAGTCAGATAGATCTGGGCAAATGGCCAGACCCCCCAAAAAGCGAAGCAAAGCTCCTTCACTCTTCCTGGTTTTGATCCAGGAGAAGAGTTCTTCCGCACCGGGATATTTGTTAGGAATCATAAAGTAGTTCTTCATGGGCCGCACCAGGTGAACGGCAGCATAAGTTGATTTGTGCCAGTGAAGTGTTTTGGAAGTATAGCTTTGTAAAATATTTGATTCTTTTCTGTCATTAAAAAATACTCTTTCTTCTCCAATATGAACATTAGATGCCTCGAAACTAATAATTATTTTTTTGCTTGCCCTTAAGGATCCAGTGTAAATCAAAGATTTGTTTGAGGGTGTTCCAGGGAACTTTATCAATGGCTAGAACTGAGTACCTGTCTATACAGAGAAGAAAAGAGCCAGCCATCTTGCAATGATGGGTGAAGGAAGTGTTGTGGGAACAGCTAGTGAACTGTGTAACTCCCGACGTGTTATTATTATCCTAAATGCCTTTCCACTGTCCCTTACTTTTCCTTTGATTCTGTAACAGCTAGTCCCTTTTGACACACATGGTTTAGCAAAAAAAAAAAAAAAAAAAAAAAAAAAAAAAAAACCAACAACAAAACAACCAACTTTGAAATCTAATCTTTATAGTTAAAAGTTTTCTAAAGGAAGAAGGAAAACCTTCAAAAAGGCAGTAGCTCTGAAGAAGGTTGTGATAGTGTCACTTACTGTTCCTTCTTCTTTCTGTTCAACAAAACATGGTTTCTGAGTTCTTATCATTAGTCAGTTCAATAGCTGTCCATACAACATCTCCTTCTGAAGGCCCCTGTGATGTGTTGCTAAGCGCCACCTTGTCCACCATCATTCCTGTCATTTCGGCACTTCGTCTGTGAGGTGCACATGGTACAAACTTGCACGGTCATTTTTACGGTTCCTGGTCATACACGGCAGTGCTAATCTCTCTGAGCTTCTCGTGTCTTGTTGTTGCTGTTTTGAGACTCACTGGAATGGGTATGAAACCCATCTCCAAAAAGAAAGGCTAGCACACTGGTAGATATGACTGTGCCCATCAAATGATAACCTAGAGAAAGAACGTGGGATTTATTGGTGTACTCTGCATTCCCATTTTCAGGTTAGATGCTTTAGAACAATTCTGCAATGCTCATAAGTTTGGGTATCATTTGTTCTTCTTTCAGATAGGACAACTGAGGCAGGAACAGATGCATAAGTTAGATGTCTTCCTTCAGTACATCATACCAAAATAGGTTCAGAATCCTCTTTGTTGAGAAGCAGAGAGTAGAAACAGAAGGTAGAGGATGAACAGCTAGAATTTATGTTTGCTTTGTAACTTTATCCTTGGTGTCCACTTTATCTAATATGCCTGCTAACAACTCTGCAAAAAAAAAATGATCAGCAAAACTTAGAAGACTGGTAACATGATCTGGCTGTACTAATGTAAGTCCCCTACTCCCTAAGCTGAGCTTTGTCATTTGAAGAGGACATGGCTATCCTGAAATACACAATGCAAATCACTCAGGACTGGTTAAGCAGCGCCGAAATGACTCGGGTGACTCTTCAAATAATATGTTGGCTTTTCTTCCACCTTCCTCCCCAGTTCATGGACCGTCTCAAGCTGCTTCTGATGCCCCTGAAGCATCAGCCTGACTTCATCTACCTGCGCCACGTCCCCCTGCGCCGAGTCCATCTCTTCACCTTCCTGCAGGTGTTGTGCCTGGCTCTGCTCTGGATCCTCAAGTCAACAGTGGCTGCTATTATTTTTCCAGTCATGGTAGGTTTTCCTAAATGAAACTGTCTATGGCTGTGTGCATATCACACGTATGCATGACTATATCCATGACTGGATGCGTATCGCATAGCTATTGTGATGGGGAAAACCCAGATCGTTTAAGTGATAGTCTTTCGCTGTCTTTCTAGCTTTCAGTTCATCATGTTGACCAGTTGGAGCTTAAGTTTCCCATGGTAGAATCATGCCCTCCTGAGTTCAAATACTGGCTCAAGTTCCTGCTGGTCAGCAAACATCCTTTAGCCACTATGAACTCATCAGTGGGAGGGTAGCATTGTTATTGTTCTAAGCATTGATAATGAATGCCAAGTGTATAACACAATGTCTGGCAAGCAGTACACATCAGTTCACATTTTCAAGGTATTGTATAATAGAAGCAATCTAAATAAGAATAAAGTACACTTCAGTCCAAATAGTAGAAGCATCTATAGACTTATGAGAAAAGGCAGGGCTCATAAGAAGAAGTAGAGTTTATAGATTCATGTGGTTTTCATTGTTTTAAGGATAGGGCTGGACTCCAGTCTTCCTGTGATAGTACTCAGAGGGAAGCAAGTAACTGTCCCAATGAATCAAAAGTCAAAGAGGAAATGTAAGCTCTTTGTCTTACCTCCTTATACTTTATTGTAATTCCATTGCTTGTAAGAAACTATATTGTGTGACAAAACTTTTCCTGGGGAGATGCAACACTCTTGTGTGCTCACCCCCAGATAGGGAGCCCACCATAGACCAAAGTACCAATACCGCCTGAAAGAAAAAGTTTTAGCTCAGGACACCCCAGGACCAAGTCTTAGCTCAAAGGAGATTTATTTGCCTCAGAGGGACAAAGCGTGGGGATTAAGAAACAACTACTGGAGGTAGAGGATGAGGGAGAAAGGGAGAGGAACAAGGGAGAGGGGATAAGGATATTTGTCCCTGAGGGGAAAGAAGGACAGCCTCAGGATAGAGAGGAGATAGACATGACTCATAGGCAAATGGCAGTTTATAAAGGTAAAAGGGGAAACCCCATGTTAGGATGAGGTGTTTCATTTTAATTGGGCTTCTTAATTAGGTGAGCCAAGGGTGGCTCTTAATTGCTGGATTTTAATACTTTGCTGGCTGGACCTTGGTAGTCAGCCTCAGGAGGAGGAAGTGGCCAAATAAGGGAATGGATCTTAATGGCTAGCATTAGGAATATAATCAAAGAGTTTTTAGCAAGGCAGAGGGAATGGGGGAGAAGGGTAAGGTTTGCCAGAGCCATGCTCAAGTGGGCTAGTGTCCTGTCGGTCATTATGAAAGTCCAATTTGGTGAACAAATGAGTTTTATTGGGGTTATTTACAGGAATATGAGTGAGAGGTTACTTATAGGAATGGAAAACACTCAAAGACAGCTGCATCACCAAGGGCCACCCCAACATGAGTGACAGCTCACAAAGCTGAGGATTTGGAGCACAAGTTAAAACAAGTTGTAAGGCAACCTTTCCAGCTCTCTCAGTCGGTCTGAGAGCCTTCTCTGAAGCTTAGCTCTTTTGGTCTGTGTAGGACTTTCAGGCTTTATTGCTTACTCTGGCTGGGACAGGCCCAGTGAATCTAGTCAGTTTCAGGAACTTCCTGAAACTATTTGGAGTTGTTTACATTCCTGTTTAAGGATCTTCCATGCAGGGTATAGTGTTTCAGTCTTGGAGGAAACTGATACACAACAGTAACAACAGTACCTAAGAGTGACCTCAAAGCCAGCATCTCAGTTCTGTTCCATCATCCCTAGGATTCTAGAAACCATTTCTGTACCATATACTTAGCAGATTTTGTTTTGAAAGTCTTCTTACTCATAACAGGGATTTTTATTTCATTATGTATGCATTTTCTGTTTATGATTGTATTTCTTTTTTATTCCCAGGGACATAGGAAAAATAGTTTAAAATATTACTGACATTTTTTAAGCAAGATTTTTTTTAAATTGATAGTCCCTTACATATTTTTCCCCCTTAAATTGTATTAACTTACTATAAAACAAATGGAACATGAGAAGAGACTTCCCACTTACCAGTTAGTGCCTTCTTTCTACCTACCTGTTAATTTGTTTAAAAAAAAAGAAAATTTAGATACCCATAATAAATTTGAAATACATCCAGTAAATTATATATTGTTTATACTAAATATAAGAAAAATACTTTATTTTATAAAGTGTTATTTTTCCAGAGATTTCCTTAGCTTCATAAATTATTTAGAATGTCCATGGGGCAGAGGTTATTGTTCTCTCAGGAGATGGATGATGCCTCGCATAAAGAGCGCAGTGTGGATAAAGGTCCCCGCGTTTGGCACCTGCGCTATGTGTGACTTTTGTTGTTGAACAGCTGAACCTCCACAGAGGAAAGGCAGGAGAGTGAGTCATGTGATGAAACTTGGTATTTGTCTGCAGAATAAAAAAAAACCTAAAGAAACAATGAACAGTTCACAGAACCAAAGATACAGAGGTAAAAATTGTAGGTCTCAGAAGCAACAAAGTGGCCCCAAGAGATTAAATATAGAATATATATCACTTATCGTGAGAAATGGCTGGACTGCTGATAGTTAATTAAGAGTGCCTTCTCGCTCACAACTCCCTGTAGTTCTGACACTCTCTTCTGGCCTCCACTGGTACTTACACATGTGTGTGTATACACAGACACACATATAAATAAAAATAAAATAAATGTAAAAAGAGGCAGATACCTGTCCACATTGTGTTCTTTGTTTACTGGTATCACAACCTTGGACAGCATAGCATTTGTAAATTTCAGTTTTCTCAACATAAGAGGGAAATAATATGTTTCTGGAATTTGTTATAAAGAATAAATGAACTAATATTTCCTAAGTGTTCAGCAAGGACCAGTAATATGATAAACATTTAGTTTATAATATTGACTAGTTTTTAGAAACCTGTATAATTTAAAATTTTCCAATAATTAGGAATTACATGCAAAGTTTTTTTTACCTTTAAGCTTTTAATTTTATTAAAAACCAAACATGCAAGTAAATGGTTTCAGAAAAAAATTACCTCTCATTCTAATTGATTTGAATATAAACATACATTTTCTGATCAAATATAATCATATGTCTTTATGAACAAAACAAAGTGGATTTTGACTGGTATTTTTATCAAATAACTTCCCCAAGGAGTTGGTCACTGGGTAAGCAGTTCTGTTGGACCCTGAACCAGTATGGATTTCTGCTGATGCTGATGGGCTTATGACATCATCTGACATGACATGTTTGCTGCTGATGTTGATGGGCAGCATCATCAACATCCTTATGACATCATCTGACATGGCCTGGTTTCTGCTGATGTTGATAGGCATCATCATCAGCATCCTTATGACATCATCTGACACGACCTGTTTGCTGCTGATGCTGATGGACAGCATCATCAGCATCCTTATGACATCATCTGGCATGACCTGTTTTATTTATTGTATTTCCAGATCTTGGCACTCGTAGCTGTCAGAAAAGGTATGGACTACCTCTTCTCCCAGCATGACCTCAGCTTCCTTGATGATGTCATTCCAGAAAAGGACAAGAAAAAGAAAGAGGATGAGAAGAAAAAGAAAAAGAAGAAAGGAAGTTTGGATAGTGACAATGATGACGTAAGGGAAACTCCCAGCTTTCCATGTGAAACCAGTTAAAGGAACATTGTTTGCATGTATTTGTGCTACATTAGCCCTGTACTTATACGCAAATAGTTTTCATTATGTCTCCATAACTCTTAAAAAAGATGGGAAGATCTTTTTCTTGAATTATCCTCATCAGTGCCACAGTCCAGATGGTTCTCCTATAGGATTAATTATAGTTAGGTGATTAATTTGAGAAATGAAAATTTTTATATTCTTTAGATCATGTCATAGAAGTATATATGCTTGAGATCGAGTGTGATATCTATAATCAGTGCCCACAGAAAATTTAGGCTTTATTTTTCTTATATATGCACACATACACACACAGTGCATGCACACAGAATATGAGAATTCAAACCAGCAGCCTTTTGAAAGGATTGTTAAAATGGTACTTTCTGTGGATTTTTTTGAGGGGGGAATTACTTAGCCATATTAGAAAATAATGGCCTCACGTTAAAATTCTGATTGAATATGATCATTCATCTCTGTGAACAAACAGTGAATTCTGAATGAGACCTTTATCAGACAACTTCCCCTATGAAGACTGTGTGTCACTCAGTGGGCAGTTCTGTCAGGTTCTAGATCTATGTCGATTTTCGCTGGTGTTGGTGTGACAGCAGCGTCTTCAGCATCCTTATGACATCAATTTGCTTGTGGCCCTGCAATCCTAAAGTAGGAACATAATTAATTTTTAATTCACAACTTCAACCCGGCATGCCTTATCTCCAGCTGTCATAACAAGTCCTTAAAGTGCATATTTTTTTGTTGGCATCTTATAGATAAGGAAATTTATAATGATAAACATTGATTTTTTTATTTTTCAGAACCTAAACATCATTAGCTTGAGGTATTATTGACAAATGAGAACATATATATTTAAAGTGTACAATGTAGTGCCCGGGCACGTATATTAAAGTCATTTTTCTAGGTGTGCACAGCTGGCCATAGCAAAGCCAGAGCTCCCACCCGAGCTTCTCTGTGTGTTCATAGTTGATCGGGCTGTCTGGTTGTATTCTTCAGATATAGTACAGCAAAGGGAAGCAACAGACAGAATTGGATTTCAGATAAATTGATCCAATAAGAAAAGGCTAAATGTATGAGACACATTTAGCTATAGAGAAAAGGGCTCTGAGGGGACTTCTGTGACTATCACCATCCATCTTCTGAGAGAGCAGGTCTATAGATTTTCTCTTTCCACTGAGGAAGAAGGAAAACAGAACATGTGTTTAAACTGCGGCCGAGATGAGTGTGCTGTATTAAAAAAGAACAATATTAAAAAGAACATTAACTAGAAATTAAAACTTGAAGTGAATTTTTGGACCATTCAAGACAAAAGCAAAAGGTTGGCTGAAATATTAAAATGATTAAAGCAGTATTTCATGTTGAATTTTAAAATAGAGACCTCAGTTCATGCTCACAAGCATCAAACCTAAAATCATTGCACATCATTAATATGCAAACTAATATTATGGATCATTCTCTATTACTTAAAATATTACACAACCTTTTGGTGTTGTCTTAAATTTGTCCCTGTCTTTCATGACAAAAGTTGAGTCAAATGAGTTCCTTAAACTAACCCAGAATTCTTAGATATGTTTTTTGATGACTCATACTCACACGGTGCTCTTGTTTTGATAGCATTTACCACTTTCTACTGCATCTTGCAAATACGTTCTTGGGAAATGTTTTGGTTGGTGCTAATTTCTGTTCCTCCTCTCTATCACATTCCTATCCAGACAGTAGATGTGTGCATTTGGTTGTACACAGTGAGCATGCTAGGCAGTGTCGAGTGTATCAGGGCAGTCAGTTCTATATGTTTACCCCATTATCTGAAGGCTACGCATTGGAAGTGTCTCTCTTGATACTCAGATGATGTGGCCTCTTGGGTTACATGTGTCCGTACTGGGACGCCAGGCTCACAGTTCTTATATTTATTGCAGATGTTGTGAGAATTATGCATTACCAACATTTTATCTGCTCACAGTCACTTTTGAGCCTGCCTAGTAGTCTCTAATTAAAAGTTGGTTTGCCCAAGTGTCTGGGTGTAAGTGCTATTATTTGGGGAAACATTTGAAAGGAGACTTCTGTTTATGGCATGGTCATGAAGGAAAATACATGTAGCATCTTAATTAATTTTTAATTTTTGTTAGTTAAGCACATCATCTTAGTCCTCAAGAGGTATTATAACTTATTATCCCCATATATTAATCATAAAGGAATTTTCATTATAAGCAATAGATTTTATCTTAAATTTTTTAAAGATTAAAACTCAAACACCCATTTCCTTTTTTATTTCTGGGCTCACGATGCCAGAGAAACACTACTGAGTCTGCACAGTCCCTGCCCTATTCCTTTTCCTCATCCTCTTCTCTCCTGACCCTTTTTCTCAATTAGAGATTGTTCCCTTATATTTTCAGTTAATACATAAATTGGATCTCTTTGGTCCAAATATGGACTTGGAATCAATATGCTGATTTTCTTAATTAATTAATTTTTAAAGTTCTTGCATGTTATATTAGTATATGTTGAGCATGGTCCCTCTCATGTCCCTGCCCTCACCCTTCTTCCTCCACTAGTTCCCTTTGTCTCCATAGACAGTTTTACTTCATGATTTTAGGTATCTATATAAAATCTAAAAATGACAAATGAAAGAAAACTTATGATATTCATTTTTCTTAAACTGGCTTAATTTGACTATTGTGATTGTCTCTAATTGCATCTAACTTCTTTCGAAACAACTTGAGTTCATTGCTGTTTATGGCTAAAAAAAAATGTATTCGCGCGTGGTGTGTGTGTGTGTGTGTGTGTGGTGTTTTTGTCCAGATTCTGCTATTGGACACTTAGCTTAGTTCCATAATTTCACTATTGCATAATACTGATATGACCATTGAAACTTTAAAAAGTAAAGTAATAATTATGGAACTCTATGATTTGGACTAGTTGGCCTGCTTTTAAGAAGTTCTACAACTATCGAATTTTATCATTTTCCTGATTATGATTCTCTATCTGGTTATCCTTTTATTTTTCTTGGTATTTTTTGCTATGTTTTTTTTTGCTATGTTTAAAATTATTTTTGGCACAAGCAAATTGGAATGAATTTTTCATCATGAAATAGTTTCTGAGAGTATTAACGTAAGGAAGAGAGACAAAGTCTATAGTCTTTCTAGTGGATGTTAAAAATGTCTTCAGATTGTTTTGGACAGGAATATGGACAGGAATTTGGACAGAAAGAATCAGAGAACATTGTAAAACAAAACATGAAATTTAAGACCATATATAGTTTGGAAATTTTCCTGGGTTTAATCTGTTTTTACAGGGAGCATTTCTCACTTCACACCACCAAAGACCAACCAACAAAGTTTGCCATTGGGAATGCAGTTGTGGAACACTGTTCAGTTGTGTGTGGATTGCTGATTCAGAATCTAACTATGGAACACTTTACAGTGTGGCTGTAGGAGTCTCCTTACTGTGGTTCGAGCTCAATGAGCTCAATCCCATTAACTCAGAAGGAAAACAAATGATGGGTAGAGATGTGGAGTACTTGAAAAGTTAGGCAGTCGGAATGGTACCCAATGCTTTTCTCTTTAGTTGCCATAAACGACGAAGTGGTAGGTTTGCGCAAACACCGGGGAGCAGGAAGGGCTGAAGTGATAGAAAACATTCTGAAAATTGTGCATTTCTTTCACAGTCTGACTGCCCATACTCAGAAAAGGTCCCCAGTATTAAAATTCCAATGGACATCATGGAACAGCAGCCTTTCCTAAGTGATAATAAACCCTTGGACAGTGAGTAGAACTAACCTCTTGCATGCTTGCCTGACTACGACCCACGCTTGTCCTCTAGGACGGCCCTCGGTTTGCCTCTCTCCTACGTGGTCTTTATTCTTTCCTGTGTGAAGACTGAAGCAACTCACTTCTCAGAAGACTTTATTTGAAGCTTTACCCATCTTTCTTTTATCCATAACCTCTTATATATTTATTTAATGGTCTTTTTGCTAAGTCATCACCAGGGTTCTTTTTGTTCGTTTTGTTTTCAATAGCTAAACCTATAACCGTATTTTTAATTGATCTTTCCCCCTCACTGATATTTAGAACTGCAACTTATATAGCATTACATCACTGTCTGTTACTGTTTTTCCTCCTTAGGTCTCAGTCAATCATCTAATTGATTAAAAGAAAGAAATTATACCTGGGGTCTGTCTAGGATCAATGAATTATTAATGTTGAGAATTTAGAATACTTTCAATTAAATTAACAGTTGTGAAATATTAGCAAAACTCTCTAGATACACCTGATTTGTGTTTTTCTTCCTAATTTCTTCATTCCTCTTCTATTTCATATTCACGGTTAGAGTTGCTCTGGTCTTTCTCCAGTAATGAGCTGGTGGCTACCATGTAATAGCATGCGAATTGTCATGTTTTCGCCTGTGCTTGACAGGTCATGCTGTAGTAACATCAGTGAACACAGGAAGCTTTCCAGTAGCATAAAGCAGCTGCCTCCAAAACATGTCACGCTTTGGGCTTTCAACTGAAGAAAATGTGTTCCTTTAGATCCAGCTATGCTGCAGAGGATACTGAGCTGGTATAGGAACAACAACAGAACCACTTTTATTTCTAGTGGATAATACTACCCTCTGTCAGTAAGAGGTTAGGGTTATCAAGACAATTTGAAATTGGTAACTATTGATAAAATATGGGGTTTATATAATTATCAATTTCTCAGTAACAAACTACTGCAAACCAGCACCACAGTCATGGTCTTTGACATTCAAAAATTCAAGAACTGTTGAGCTGCTGGGTCTGGTGCAGGGTCTCATGAGCTTGCGTATTCGGCTGTTGGCTGGAGCTGCGGGTCTGTTTCCAACCAATGATCTTTGGCAGGAAATTTCACTTCCTTGGCTTGTGAACATTTCCATAGAACTCCAATGGCACAGTGCTATGGCTCTGCCCAGAGATAGACAGAAAATTCAAATAGAAGCCATGGTATTTTATGATAGAATCTAAGATTCAGCTGCCCAGAACTTGGCCCGCAGACTTAGCTGTGAAGACAGCTCTCTTGCTGTGTAGGAAGGAGTCACAAAAGAACATAAACACCAGAAAATGGGATCATTGGACACCATTTGAAGGCAGAGTACCCACTGCTTTTACAGAACAACCAGTCTTACCTTTGTTGTCTAACTTGTAAATATGAGTTACGAAAAAGCTAATTTTATGCCCATCCTTATCAATGGAAATTTGTTAGGAGTTTCTTTTAGAATTTAAGTTCCTCTATTATATTCTGCTTTCATTTTTCATCCCTGGATAATTAAAGGCAAACAAAGGCTGTAAAGGTTACTTTAAAAAAAAATTGCCAGTCCAGAACTTAAGACTTGTGATAAAAACTTATATACCACTTGTTTGCCCTGAGAAAATACTTTTACTGGTATAACTGATGGTTGATGTAGAAGCTTATATATGACCATTTTGACTGAAACTTTTCTAATGACGTAGTGATCTTTGTAGGCCAATGAAGAACAGAGTTGATTAAACTGGAGTTATATTGGATGCACCTTCAACATCTCTTTTACCTCTTGAATAGCAACAGCTAGGCAAGACTGGGGTTGAACATGGATGGAAGCCCAAAGACATTTATGAGAAACAGAGAGGATGTTCTAGCCCCCATGGCAGGGACTCCCTTCTTACCCTAAAGGGGAGAGAGAAAATGATTTGGGCGCCATCACACTGCCTGCACGCTTAGCTTGATGCAATGTTCATCGATGCTGTCTAAACCTGATTTTCCTACTCTTTCCGGGTCTGAAAGGTGCCTTGGTTTGCATGAAGATTTTCACACTCACTCTCTAATGCACATTTTTGCCGAAGATCTATTTTTTTCATTTTTTATTTTTATTCTTTTGTCTTTCCAGGAGAAAGATCATCAACATTCCTTGAACGCCACACATCATGCTGATAAAATTCCTTTCCTCGAGTCGCTGGGTATACCAAGGTCAGCGTTTGCCTTGTGAGGTGGGATGCTGCAGCAGTCGGGGTGATGGTCAGAATCCCTTGTTCTTGGACTTAAATAAATTACCTGGGGACACAGGAATCACCCTAGACTTGCTGATGAGAAGCATTTGCAAAGACTGAGCTTTACTCTTAAGAATAATAGAAAACTTCAGTGTCATTAAATTAAAGGCCAGGATCCACATTAGCCCTTCCGATTTCCTTGTCATGCAGGGTGACTGGAGTTTCCTGGCAGCTTTCTTCAGTAGGTCCCTTCCCTCTAGCAAGGGTCTTGAAATGACAGGGCCTGTTTGCATCTCAGAAAACAGGAACATGCCTGTCTTCAGGGTGCTTGTCGTGGCCCTCAATTTCTAACAGTATTAACCACACGGTAGTTTTTTTTTTTTTTGAGAATTTTTGTTAAATATGAAATCTTGGGCAATTTTACCTGAGTTTGCTTTTATTTAAAAGTCCCTGTTCTTAATACACATGGAAGGGACGGGAACAAATGGAACATGTCGATAGATTTTGAGGGAGCCCCCAGCATAGGCATTTCGGGGATGATGATGAAATCTGTATTTACTCATTGCTTTTCTTCTTCTTTTCTGTTTTGCTTTAGTCCTCCTAGAACTCCAGTGAAAGCTGTGCCTCAAATTAGAATAGAACTTGAGCCTGAAGACAATGATTATCCCTGGAGGAACAAGGGAACAGAAACTACATTGTAACCTGTTTGTCTTTCTCAAAACTGACAGCTGTGTTGTTAACCGCTCTAATTTTTTTTTCTTTTTCTTTTTCTTTTGTCTGCGTATTTTAAAACTTTTGTTCGGTCACTGGCTGAATACTACAGTCACTCTCTCTGCTTTTCTCTTGCATAGGTAAAATCAAGACAATAATGTCCCTTTCCTTTAAGAAAGAACACAAAAAAGCACCTGGGGGATCATGCTTTCGTTTCCAGGTGTTCAGACGCGTCCTCTGACATGTAAATCCCTGTCACTCAAGACACACACACAGAGGCTGCCCTTGTCAAGCAGAGATCAAAAGTATTAAGCATTTTGTACCACCTTTTATGAACCTGTTGAAGGAACTTATGACCCAAGCTTGGAGCTGTGCTTACTGGCTTGCCATTGTCTGGTAAAGTGACCCTTGACCTCCAGACTGAGACCCTTCTTGCTTACAGAGCCCCCAAGGCTGGAAGAGTGCTGCTACCCACCTGCCCTTGCTCGTCAGCCCTGATCTTAGAGTTATCAAAAGCAGAAAACACTAATGGTACTTCGCTCCCTGTAGAGAAACCTTTGCCATCATTGTAGCAAGTGCTGGAATGTCCCTTTTCCTATGCAACTTTTTTAACCCTTTAATGAACTTATCTGTTGAGTACATCGAAGAATATTTTTCTTCCTAGATTTTGTTGTTTAAATTATGGGGCCTAACCTGCAACTTATTTTTTGTCAATTTTTTAAACTTTTTTTTAATTACTGTAAAGAAAATGAATTTTTTTCCTGCAGCAGGAAACATAGTTTTGAGTAGTTCTACCTCTTACCTGTAGCTGCCAGGCTTTCTGTAAAAATTGTATTGTATATAATGTGATTTTTACACACACACACACACACACACACACACACACACACACACACACACAAGCCAGAAGGCTAGAACAAATTAAAAGAAAAACAAAACACCATGTTTCTAAGAATCTGTTGGGTTGCTGTTTTTTCCCCTTTCTTCAAAATCACTGTAACTGTTGTGTGAAGGAGTTGGGGAGAGAAGGAGCGGAAGAGGGTTAACTCACGCGGCGGGGATGGTCATGCTGGGAGCAGATGCTGGTGTGCGGCATGTCCATGTCCCGTGCAGTATTGGTAAAGATTTCCTCATTTGAATAATTTGTGTGCTTGTGTGTGAACTCTGTGTGTGGCTGTTGCACACTTGTGCAGAGTCAGCTAAAGAGTGACAGTAGACAGAAGAGAAACTTGCCAAGCCCCTTGTGTCCGTTTCCATAAAACCAAACCACTGCTGAAAAACCTCCTTAGAGCCAAGAAATTCATCACGGAAAT
The DNA here is from genome assembly GCF_014885135.2 of Alexandromys fortis. Taxonomy (NCBI): domain Eukaryota; kingdom Metazoa; phylum Chordata; class Mammalia; order Rodentia; family Cricetidae; genus Alexandromys; species Alexandromys fortis. Next base: position 41,287,616 of record NW_026067949.1, read on the forward strand.
TCAGGTGAATATATCTTAGTAATTACTCAGACATTGATCAACATCACAGATACAGTTCACGTCTGTATTTCCAGTACAAAAGCCATAAGAATATTAACAGCCCCGTCACGCATCTATAACGGGAAGAATGCACATAGATCTACAAAGACAGTTTAAAGGGCTCAGGTACATGGGTTTATAGAACACGGTGGTTGGATCACTTAGAATATATATGTGTGTGTATGTGTGTGTATGTATGTGTTTCATTATACCGTGTTAACCTTTATGAGCCAAACTGACTGTGGCATTTGATTTTTAGTAAGTCCCATTATATACTGAGTGTATATTAAAATAACAGTTTAGATATGAAATCCACACTTTGGGATTTGTATAACAACAGTTGTAATGTATACTCACTGTCAGGCATTACTAAAAGAATTAGAGAAGCAGAAATGAACCACATTTTGGTTCTGTGGTGTGCTCTTATGGACCCCCAATTTCTTATAGTAACTAAAATATAATTCTGCTCTCCTAAAATTTTGATGATAAGAGTTCTATTATCTTAAGTTAACTGTTATTTTTACAGTATTTGGTCATCTTAAAACTTTAAATTTTATAGAAATTAAGCAGAAATGACATCATAAATAATCATTGGAATGATAGAAAATGACATGGTATTTGTAAACATCTCAAGTGATGATTTTTACATCACATTTGTATCCAGAGCTATTAAATGATAAGATGGTTATCGTGTCTTGCCTAGTTTTCTATTAAACCATGTAAGTAATCTTACCTTTTTAGTGATAGAAACCTCAGTAGAATGTTTAAAGGCATGCGTAGTAAAGGCGAGTCCTTCTTGATGTTAAATCAAAGACACTTTGTTTACTTTTCTGAAATCTCTGGAGATATATGTATATGTTTATATATTATACATATACACGCACTGATATATTCTAATTATGAATCAAATTTATTTAGAGATCCATGGTCCCTTTCCTCCTTTTCTGAGTGTTCCTGAAGTATCTAATTCAGGATTCAGTTCAATAAAATCCTTATTTTTTTGACTGGGTGGATGGTTAGCACTCACGAAATGAACATAAAGTCATACCTTCCTTTTGCTGCGAGGAAGAGTTAGCACCATGCCCTCTCATGACTCCTGTAGTTCCCGCACTAACCAGCAGATCCCCAAATCTCCATGGAAACACCCCATTATCTGAATCTGGCTGAATCTGCTTCTTGGCTGATAACTAACCAGATTTTAGGGTGGTTTTGTTTCTATGTAAACTGGACACAAATGTAGCAATGGATTCTTTATAATGCCTTCCTACCCTTCCTTCCTGGCTGTGAATTTGGAGATTTATGTTTCTTGAAGACTCAGAGGTGTTGAACAGGAATACTGTGGTTGTGCAGACTGACTGTGCAAAGGAAGATCTGTGGGCTGAACCTGCCTATCAAGGCATGAGGCCTGCGCTTGCAGAAGCCTTTGGCGATGCTGTTCCTTTCCTACTGTGTGCAAAAACTACTTGGAATCTAACCGTTTTGTGTGTCGGAGCCTGTGTTGTTTGAGCTTCTCCTTCCAGTAAAGTTGAGGGATGGGGCTGGGAAGTACTCCCTTGAGAAGAGGTAAAGAAAACCTCCCTCCTCATCCCCCACCTAAAAGAAGGGGTGTCTGCTGTCAGTAATTCAGCTTCTGTGCATTTTGGGCACATGTAACAACACACACAGAGTAAAACCATTGTTGGCTATGTGTTGGTGTTTAATAGAGCAAATGATTGTCTTCCATGTTTTTGTTTCTTTTTTTTTTAACTGTGTTAAAGTACTTGAAATGTATCGACTGCTGACTATCTTTCAAAAACAAAACCATTTGAGTTATATTGCAGAGGTTGGCATTGATCGGACATGGGACAAAGTTTTCTTCAATCTTTTTCAAACCACTTCATGATTTTGGTGCAAGAACCTGAGATGCTCTTCTTTCTAGCCTGTGCTATTCCCGTCTGCTCTCATCGCACTAAGTGACTGGAGACAGTCAGCAGACAGCAGCTCCTCCCTGTCAGAGGAGCCTTGGGAACGTGCAGATGACTTCACTGAGCTTCTTGGCAGCCTGAAATGAAAACCCTTTTGTAATACCTGTGAATCTGGCGACTCGCGTGTTGACCAGAGATTTGGATATAGCTTATTCCTGGTTCATTTCATTGTGCTCTATGGATACACACAAGAATCCTGAATTCTGTTTCCTAGGCAAATACTGCAACTCAGGGCTAATGTCACCCAGTGAATCCTTAGAGTCTGAAGTAACTTTGTCCCAGGCCGGCAATGCGCAGCGATGCAGACTTGCCTCCTTGCAGCCATTTCCAGGGCTGGTCCATATCCATACACATCACTGCTCACGATCAGTACGCACTTTCAGATAGTCTTATTTTTATTCTCTTAAGTCTTTATTAACTTTGGAGAAATGATGCATCTTTTTTTTTTAAATGAAGTAGATCAACATGGTGGAACAAAATGATAAAGAACAGAAAACATTTCAATATATTACTAATAATCTTTTTCCAATATGAAACCTAAAATTCCTATAACATAGTATTTTACAGTTTTATGAAGCTTTCTATTGTGACTTTTATGGAATTAAGAGATGAAGAAGATGAGATATTTTAGCATTTATATTTTTCAAAATTAAATGTATACTTAAAATAAAGTAACTTTATGCATTTGTGGGTGTCGAGTGCTTCTGTTCAACTCTGACTGAATGCTTTCATATGTTGCTTGGATGCTGTGAAAACAAGTGAAGCTGAGTGAGCGAGAGCACCTGCCCTCCGACTGTGGCCATGTCCCCAGGCAAAAGGATATAATAAATGCCCCCAAACTTAGAAGAGTGAAGTCATATATTTTATTGTTAATGAAGTGTTCTTGTTCAAAGTTTATAGTACATTCATAGTGAATAAGGACAATGAGAGAAAATACTGTCATCCTTTTTTTAGCTACTAAAATAAAAAATATATCATTTTCTTGAATCTAGAATGACATATATACTCAATTAATTCTTCAAGCAAACTGAAAAGCTACAACGTATTAGCATCCATTAAAAAACAATTACTCAAATGAATAAAATCCAACAATGATTTTTTCCCATCAAAAATTGATTCCCCGAAGATATATTGCACACACTTCTCTCGGGCCAGCTTGAGCTTTCATCTAACATTTAAATGTCTCTAGGAAATGTCAGTCTGGCCCTAAATTGTCGTTAGAAAGTGGTGATAATGGCAGGTGAAGCTGATGGTGGGGAAGATGAGAGATACTATTAGAAGCAGAGGAAGTTTGCGTTGGAATGCAAGCAGGAAGGCTTTGTCTAGAACAGTCATTTGCTCTAGAAGTTTCCTGAGGCTCTTTGCACATCTGGATATGTGGTATGGTGATGCGATGGCAGACTTGATGGCTGAGCTGTAAGAAGCAGCCAAGCCTGACTCAACGAAGATCAGATATGGTAAAGGTTTACTAATTCTCTTAGATAATCCATTAGCTATTATCATGTGTCCAGTTATGAGGTCAAGAAATTAGGATGAAAGAATATTTCGGATATTTTCACGAATTAAGTAACCTTCAGGAAGTCTCCAAAGAAAATGATATGTACATGGGACGATGGTACATTGCCGTATTTGTGATATAAGACACAATGCTTTGTGTAATAAATTGATGCGTAGGGAAGGGTTTAAAGGTAGAGCTGTGGACAGTTATGTAACTTCTAAAACCACAGTCCTTTGACACAGTGATTAGAACAAGATGGTACCAGCCTGAAGTGGAATAGACAGTGTCTCAACTCATGTCCACGTAGAAATGCCTTTTGAATGAGGTTTCCATAGCTATGACTCAAGACGGAGTTGGCAGCAGAGTCGTCTTTGTAACTGCCACCAGGAACCAGAGATGAGAGTACTTCTCCGTGCTGTCCCTGTGTGACATTTGTGTTAAGAGTTTGTGCACATACCTTATTCTTACTGACAGGTTTTCTCGCCGAAAAGGTGACATGTATATTTCCACATATTTCCAGTATGCAACCTGGCCTTCCTTACCTGCTAGAGGACAAGGATGTAAATCATAACCCTCTGAACAACCACACTGTCTCAAGATTAGGCATGCAAGTATGAGCAGCTGAGGTTGGGGTGGAGGGATTCTCTTCCCTGTTACTTTCTTCAGACTATCAGTCAGCTTGTTTATTTATCCATTTCTATAGATATGTAATTATCTAATTATAAATACATAATTACCTATTATGTATTCTTTGCAGATGTGTAATATAGATAGGTAGTTTTACGTAAGCATGTGATCCTTGGCATTTTCCAGAGCCCTCTGTTTGTTTAAGAAATGTGTGTAAACAAATGGTGTTTGAAGTGGAATGAGAGCATAGGAAGTGAGGAGCAACACAGAAAATTATTGATAAACATTAATAGCTGAGATCTGGAAGGAAATGAAAAGTTAAGAAGATAACTGTAAAATATATTCAGGAACTTAAGAAGCAAGTTTTTGAGTCCAGAGGCCAGGATGTTACAAGAGATCTGTAAGGCAAAGTATATTGCTTCAATAATGATATAGTCTGTTGGTTAAATGATTTAATTGATTGTCTTAAAGGTAAAAAAAAATGAATTGCAGTCAATGTCAGATAATTAATAACTTAGAGCTACGACAAGGTTTACCTGTGTTCAGCTTGGTCATTAACTTTTGGAATCTGAATGGAGTGGTTGCTGGAAAACAGGAAATGACACATAAGTCGTACTTTCAAGTAGGTTGGAGCCTAAGGGGGCAGATGTAGGGTAAGCAGTTCTGTGGGAAGTTATGATGCCTGCCGTGAGGCTGCATCTTCTGGAAATGGCAGGGCAGGTATACCCACCGAGGCTCGTCAGCATGGCTACCTAAATGTAAGGCCTGAACGAGGATGACACCAACAGACAGGCTAATGTGCTGACATGGAAGGGGAAGATTTTGTGGAGCCCCTGACCCTCCATAGAGAAACTACAGACAGCTACGCAATGCTAAGATAGAAAATGGCCTTCCCCGGCGGCGATTCACCCAATTGGTTGTCAGGTTCCAAGTGGTCAGCCCTTAAATCACATGCTTATAAATTACATTATAGGGGCTAAGCAGATTACATATTTAAGTGTATGTATGTGTAACAATAATTAAAGGAAAAGAGGCCAGTGACCCTGAATTTGAGAGAGAGGAAGGTAGGGAAAGTAAATAGAAGGGTTAGAGGAAGAAAGGGAAATGATATATTTTAACTTCAATTTTTAAAAATTGTGATTAAGTATAAAATATTGTGATGACTAAGCAGATTATATTACTCTTTACTCCTGCAGAGGACCCAGGTCTGCTTCCCAGCACCCACATGGTAGGCAGCAGCCATCTGAAACTTCAGTTTGAGGGGATTTGATGCCCTTTCTTAGCCTCCATGGGCACTGCATGCATGTGGTACACAATTACATGGAGGCAAAATCACTAAAAACGAAGTAAAATAAATGGTGTCTGGAGTGGAATTATGAAAATAGATACGGAAAATATGGAAGATATAAAACAAAATAATGAAAAGAGAATTACCATATGCTTTGGTTTTGATGTCTCCTCCAAAGAACATGTTGAAGGTGAATCCTCAACATGTTTTCCTTCTCAACATCGCAGGTGAGCGAAAACAATACTGAGAGGTGATGGCATCGGAGAGAACTCTGCTGTCATCACTGGATCTACTTCTTGCTACAGAGGGCCCTGGTTATCTCAGGAATATATTCCTCATGGGGATGAAATTGCCCCTAAATTTTTCTCTCTACTTCTTTGGTGTGTGCTTGTCTTTCCAACAGGTTAAGATGTAGCAAGAGGGGACCTGGAATATGTGCAGGAAGCTGGTTAGGATGATGTTGGCCTGGGGACAGAGGAGACATCATTGTAACAAGGAGAGAGGAGGTCAAAGAATGACAAAAACATCAAATTCATGGTGCAGGGCCTCTCTGTGCAGACTAGGAATCGAGAAAACAGGAGTAACTGGTTGAACCTGCTGCATGGTGGGGAGATTGTGGTCTCTGAGAGGCCTGAAGAGAAGAGAAGCCTCTGAGAAGCAAGTTCAAGGAAATGTTAGGGGATGGGAGTACTCTGTGGTCCTTGACATCACAGACTTTGTTCCAGATAAGAGACTTCACACTCACATTCAGTTGCAATGGAAATCCTTTAAGGGATTTTAAGAAGGAAAAAACTGATCAGATTTGCCTCAAAGAGGCTTAGCTTGGAGAGTCTAGAAGCAGAGTGACCAGTGGAAATAATCCCAATGAGGGGTGATAGTTGGGGCTAGTCCACATTTACCAGGTGAGTAAATAGGACAGATTAAAGAATACATATACCTAAAGCTTTGATTTTTGTCATTCTTTGTATCGTTCCTTAAGTAATCAATACTTTTTTTTAAGACTTAGAGAGGTTTTTGTTTCTGGTTACCCCTCCCATCTTCTGCTAAATATTGTTCTTCCAGATTCTCCCTCAAGCTGGATCCTCTCCATGTCCTATCACAGCCCTTGCATCCCTGTCCGCAGCTCCAAAGAACATCTTCCTGCTGGTTCCTGCCCGTCTCTGCATCCTCTGCCCCTTCATTCTCATGAGCATCATCCTTCTGCTGGTTCCTGCCTGTCTCTGCATCCTCTGCTTCTTCATTCTCCTGAGCATGTCGGTACCACTGATTTTGGACCATTCGGAACTGAGCAATGCATGTTCACTGATCTATAGCGTACGTATCCATCTATTCCACACTGTGCCACAGAATCAGCCACCAGTCACGTGGTTCTCATGATGACCATGTAAACGTCACCCTGTAAGTCTGCTTCTAACGTCACTCAACACATCACTAATTATTCCCTGTCCCTTAAGCAGCTCTAAGTCCTTAACTGTTTTAAAATATCTTCGTGTACCCAGCACTAATGCGGACACCCAGTGCCCATCACGCTCTACTGAGTGCCTCCCACTGCCGCTGAGCTTCTGGGTCCGCCCACTGAAAACAGATGCCCCCTAACCTACCCTCCAAACTCACAAGTTTTTTTTTTTAACTGTAACACTTCATTCTACACAAAGCGGTAAACATCTCTTTTTCTGAGAGTCTTTTAAAAATAGATCTTAACGAAAATACGGAAACTTACAAGTGCCCCCAAAACTCCCACCAAGTTCTGAATGATGGAGGCAAACACTAATTTAAAAGACGAAACTACCTAGTTAATGCCCGATGTAGGCTGCGGGGAAGGCCGTAGGAGAACTCATTAAGGTTTGGACTCAGACACTGTAAGGAACAGGATGTACAGTTGGCTGAGAAAGACTGTTAGAGACTATGCACATGGGAACTGCCTCACCCACTCCCGCTTCTCAATCAACCTAATGCTAGGCTGTTATCCTGTGGGAAAAACTCAAGAGCGTTTTCCTCTAAAATAATTGAACCAGTTTCCTTGGGAGAAGTTAGGGGCTTATACAGAAAAGTTTTTGACTGGTTGGTTTTCCTGGACATCAGATGCCAGCCTAAATACCCACAAGACTTACCCCCAGACATGAGGCTCCCTGACAAATTTGCATCACATGCTGAAGTGTGTGGATAGGAAGAACCACAAAATAATTTTTTGGGGGGGCAGTTGTTTAAGCTCTACTGAGAAAGACTAATAAAGTGCATAAACTATGAAAGATATTTCAGAGACTAGAAGGTCATTTTTTAAAAATTATAATTTGTTTTATGTTTGGTAATCATTGCCTTCATAAAAGTTAATAAAGTTTAAAAATAATGACAAATAATCTTGAGATCTAAACATCATTCCAATTTTTTAAAATAAAGAATAATCGGAGGCTAAATTCATAAAATATCATAAAACAGAGAATCAAAGTTTTTGAAAAAATGGAGTGAAAGAAAAGAGACAATAATATCCCCTAGAGGAATAAGCTATCACCCCAGGAAATCTAGTTTCCATCTCAGAATTCAGGGAAGAAGGAAGGAGTGATATCCATTATAAAATAAAATTCAGGAGGGAAGGCAGATACATATGTTCAGATATAAATCTGAGTGCTTGGAATAAGAAACAGTCTAAGATATATGCAGATAAAATTGTATAATTTTAGATTATGAAGAATAAAACTTTTATGATGTGAAAAATCAGATGTCTTAAGTTGTTAAAGAAAAGAAGTCACCAACAGAGAAATCAGAACCATTGTGCCCATAGCTTTGTCAACAAGATTAGACATTCAAAGTTATCAGTACAGTGCCTTTAGATGTGTAGAAGGAAAAATTTTAAACCTAAATTCCAGAACCAACTAATCTATCAACCAAGTGCAGAGCCAAATGGGGTATTCAGAAAGCTTCAAGCACCCAACGCTGTTGCCTTGTATTTACCTGTTATTATGCTATTATGTTATTAAGAATGAACCTCAGTGTAGGGATTTAACTAGGCTGAAGCACTAAGCCCTAAACCAACTGATTCAATATTGTTGAACAGTGAAATCAAGGTTAACAGCTGAGTCTCAGGTTCAGAAAACAACCAATCAGAACCAAAGTGGAAGGAGGGCAGGCCTGGGAAGGAACACAGAAAAAAAATCAAATGGAATGGATTAAATGGAGGGACATGTGGAAAACTTGGGTGTTTGATAAAGCTATTTTTTAAAAGGCTATTAGAAAATTCTAGAAAGATAAAGGCTGTAGAAGAAAGCCATAGCCAAATATTATGAAACAATCCAAATGAGATAGAAGTTAAGGGACTTTAAAGAATGTTCCGGATTCCTACAGTCACTAATGATCTGGAAGACATCAGAGAGATGAAGAAGGCATATGTTCATGTTCACACAAAGAGAGCACACATAATCAGAAACTCCAGGAAAACTGCAGATGTGGCTGGGACTATGAATGGAAAAATTGAAGCTATTGATAGAATACAAGAAAGAGGAATCTACTTGAATTTGATATTCTTTGAATGGTTTACTTATAATGTATATTTTATGTGTCACTATTGCTTAATACTTGATTCAGCAAAAATATGAGCATGGCTGTAACATTAACATAAGTATGTTAATTTTATGGTAGTGGAGACACTTTATTGATTTTAACATTTAGAAAGTTAAAACAAAATGACAACAACAACTCCTAATTCAAAACATAAAATGAAAGCATTGGAAAACTCTAGACAACATAAACAATGATTGGTACAAGACAGAAGTGGAAAAGGGAGAGAAAGGGGAAGAGAAGTGACACTATAGGCATCAGTGATGTTTTAACTTGACATTGGGTACCAGCTTCTGGCTTTTGTTTCATGGTTAGATCATGAGGGTTGATATTTCTGATATGCTTTCTTATTTTGTCATGTTGAGAAGACGGATATTAACCAGACAATGGTGGCACACACTTTTAATCCCGGAACTCAGGAGGCAGAGGCAGGCGGTTCAATGTCAGCCTGGTCTACAACAGCTAGTTCAAGGAATGACTCCAAAGAAACAGAGAAACCCTGACAAAAAAAAAAAGAGAGAGAGAGAGAGAGAGAGAGAGAGAGAGAGAGAGAGAGAGAGAGAGAGAGAGAGAGAGGGAGAGAGGATGAATATTGTGGTTTCTATCACATGAATGTAAACAAGAAGTTGTAAGACCAGCAAGGGCTTCCCCTTCACTAGGCTTTGCCTTTATGTTCAGAAAGGGACTTAAGTCTTACTGGACAGATAATTATTCCCTGCCTACACTTGGATCAGTCACCTTCTAATGGAATTTGATTAATATCTTTGTGCCTAATATAGGTTTAAGTCTATCAGTTCATAGTTCAGGGTATGGCAATACCTGCACCAACTGGAGTTGGAGTGGTAGTCTGGGGAGAAACAGATGCTGAAATGCAAAATAATATGATGGTTCTGCTGTGTCCTGAATGTTTGTGTCATCTTTTACCTTGTTTCACCTGGCCTCTGTCTCAGGCTGACCTGGTGAAAATCGAGGTTGGTCAGGATATTGTAAACATGGAGATTTAGTGGAAGAATTGTCAGGGGAGGTTTGCGTTGGTCGAGCATTAGGCCTTTTGGAGCTTCAGTTATTAAGTTACTCGACTGGCAGACACAATTGCTGACTTTGGGCAGAGCTAGAAGTAACTATGAATTAGTGGATTAGCGACTGTGCATAAGCTGTTTTTAAAGGATCAGTTTCTCCAGGCCTGAAACTGGGATTAGAGGGTATGATTATGAAGCAAAACACACTTTTGGTGCCATGATTCATATCCTCAGATTGAATCTATAACTTAATACAAATGTATCTTTTTTTATAAAATATTTCCTGAATACCATATGCTGTACTTTCGGTAGTTCCAAGGTGTCGTGTGTTAAAAGTTTAGGTCTTGGGGTAGAATATTAGGCTATCACGGAACCCTTGTGGTAGTGAGGTCTTATGGGAGATCCTTAGCCCATTAAAATTGTGCCCAAAATGGGGACTGTGGAACCCCATCATCTTTCTCTTTTTCCCTTTGTTACTTGGTTACTGAGGTGACTTTGCTATCACACACATTTATGCTATGATAAAAGGTCCACAGCAAGGGAGCAACTGATCATGGACCAGAAACTCCAAGATCATGAGCTAACCTGAACCTTTTATCTTCATAGGGTAATCATCTTGGCCACTTCATTGTCATGCTGCAAAACGGACAAATACACTGTGCAAGCTGATATTATAAATAAAGGTTAAGTTTATAGTTTTAGTGTTTTTGTGTATCTGGGACAGGAAGCTTACCTCTCCTATTAAGATGATGCACTGTGACACTTGGACTTGTTTACAGAGCCCCACAGAGGATAGTATCAGCAATTTTTTCGAGTCTAATACTTAATAAATCAGTCACTTTAAAGACTCGCAGCAGCTAAAATAATTTGGAAGGAGTCAGGGAGAGAGGTCGTGCATGGAAGCTTCAGAGTCCCTCTATAATCCCAGTTTCTCAAGCTGCTCTGAGGGTTTCTTTCTCTTTTGTTTATTTACTTAGTATTAGGATGAACCTGGACTCACGTACGCTATGAAGGCCTGTAAGAATCAGCTTTTCTTTTGTGTCTGAAGGTGGTATCAGTGTGGCTCCACCTCTTAAGACATGTACAATAAAGAAGGGAAAACACACATGTAAGAATTCAGTAGAAAACAAATCAAAATGCGCATTTCTTCAGTTTTGATTGCAGAAATCCAAAACATAACGTGTATAGAACTTAGGATAATTTTTTTTCAGGTGTTTGATCCAATATAAATTTCAAGATAATTTCTGTTACGATTTTCATGCAGAATTTCAAACACACTTGAACAAACTGTTTTCAAGTGTTTGGAAACTTTTTAGTGTGATTGTTCCTGTAGAAACAATAGGCTCACCATAAACCTCACTCATTTGTTAAAATATAGCCCCTGAAAAACCTCCACTTGCCAATTACGTATTGCATGAGTACTTATGTGGTCTTGTTCTGGGGTACGCAAAGTTACAGGTATGTTGTAAATACTAATTTATCCTCAGAATACTCCAATAAGAGGTGTTTTGTTTCTATCCATTTTATACACAAAGCGGCTCAAAGACAGAGAAGGCCAGGAGCTTGCCTAAAATCCTTTAGAACCATGTGACACTTCCCATCATTCTCTCATGACCCTGGCCTTCGCTTCCTATATAAATGGCTGCTGAAATCACAGATGAGTCCATTCCCAGGAACTGCCTTGAGCCACAACTACAGCCAAGTTCACTAACCTCCCTCAGAAGAGTGTTCCCTAACCAGTTCCCACTTGCTTAAATTCGGGGTACCTCTAAAAGCCCATTCCATCACCAAAGCTCCCTGTGGGGTCATCTAAATTCCTTTAGCAACTGCTTCAGTTAAGTTTTTCCTTCCACGCATGCCTGCTCTCCTTCGCTCAGAAGTGTGGCTTCCTAGTGCACAGGTCCTCAGATTCCTGCTAGTCCCACATAAGATTGTCACATACGCAGTAAGTGACAGAGATAAGTCCCAAACCTGGCTCTAGGGCCTGCGTTCTTAATACTATCCTATACCACCCAGTATAAAATTTCATTCTTATAGTGTGCTTTGGAGCTGTGTAAGATGTCATGCCGGTAATCCCAACATTCAGGAGGATAAGGTAGGAGGATCATTCATAGAAAGGCTCCTGTCAATAATAGTGATGATGATATTAAATATTGTAGAAAGGAAAAGCTTTCCCTTTAAAAATTGTATGAAATGCATCTTTTCAGCAATCTGCTCTCCGGGCCCAGGTTAATGAACAGAGCTGTTATTATAATTTTTCCTTTATTTGCAAAATCCTCTGAGATGTTTTTGAACTCTGTTTTGTCTTTGATCCCATTACAGTAACAAGTCAACATGCTCTATAGGTGGCTGATGGGCTTAAATGATAAATTTGCCTCTTTAATGGTATTATAAAAAATAAAAAAAGAAGAAGTACTGGTTAATATATGTTTCTTTTGAGATATTCAATGCTTCTGAGTTTTTGAGACCATAAAAGTATCTTCATTTTCCTGGTCAAAACAAGTTGACATGGCATTAGTAATCCCTTAGAGTTACTAGGTGAACTCCTGTGCAATTTTAGAATATTCTCTGATCCCAAACCCAAGTACAAAGCTACTCTCATATGTCTATTCCAAACACTCCAGCACTACCTCAGTGATACCAGAAAACCATGAGGAAAAAAGAAAAAGCCTTACTCCTATGACACTGTACCTTAAGGTTCATTATTTCAGCCCAGCGGAGTGACTCACCTCCCTAGCCAGTAGCCAAAACAACAGTTTGTTGGAGACAATAATACATGAGAAATGTGCAGAGCTGGGGGGCTGTATTTCAAAAAATCAATAGCGAAGCTCCAACGGGTATAGAAAAGACACACTAATCAATTCAGACAAAATTATGTGGAGGTAACAGACTTCAAGAACTCCCAAGTCCCTAACAACGAACATTCACTTCTGATGTATGGAACGAGTCCTTTACAGTTGCCCGCAGAGCTCTGCCATGGCATCTTTGCTCTGAGTTCTAGTTTATGGGGTATGCACATCAGAAGGTAGCTGAATTCATGGCAGATGGATGATGAGAAAACCTCTGACGTCCGTCCATAGCTGCACTCAGGTTTCAACATGCAGTGCAAATCACATGATCGTGTCTGAGGTCAATAAAAAGGATGCATAATCCCGCTTCAGGGAAGACATATATATGAGGACTAACAATTAATTTCCATTTTTTCTTAAAATAAAACCGACCAAAATTTAATCAGCATGTTTTTAAAAATAAATATTGGCTGTCTTCTACACAAAAAATATACCTTCTTCTCGCACCAGAGGCAAAAGAAAGTCCGAAGTGCAAGGATAGCATCAGGATAAAGGTATATGGCTTGGAGACAATCTTTAGTGGTGAGGGTTGGACGTGCACCTCCATTCCTGCAGCACAGCTGAGACATCACCCCACCACTTCAAGCCTCCAGCCAACCAGAGCCATTGTATCATTTACCATCAAAGATAACCCAGTGTCCCATTCCCAGTATTCCAGAGTCTCTGCTAATGATGACATAATTTCTAGAACAGAGTTGATGAGGGCCCCGACATCCTAAAGACTCAGGACCTCCAGTCAGCTGTGACACCTCCCCGTCGATCCAAGTCACCAATAGAAACGGCAAATGAATCTACATCAGTCTCACGTGTTAGGAGCTAAGTGTGTTTGCAAAACCCTAAACCCAGGACCCTAACACTGCAACAACTCTGGAAACCGTGTCCTGAATCCTCCTGCTGTTGTGGCTGCTGTTGCGACTGTAAGCCATGTTAGACGGAGCAAAGGGAAACAGCTCTTCTGCGAAGACTCTTCCTTCTGATGAGGAGCAGACGAGGAGTATCCCTAAGCTCCTTAGCGAGGATGTAAGCGGGAACAGAAAGGGGACAGTGGGGGAGGAGGGAGGGGAAACTGGTTGGTATGTAAAATAAAAGGGGGGAAAAGGTTATTTAAATAAAAAGAAAAAAGAAAGAAAAAGGAAATAGCCCCACTAGAAAATTCAAAGGAAAGCCTTACAAGTAGAATGGATGGGACTGGAGAGATGACTCAGCAGTTTGGTGGGATTTAGAATTACTATGGAAACACATCTCTGGGCACACCTGTGGGAGACCTGCCAGATCAGGTTAATAGGTTCACGTGGAAAGACACGCTCTAAAATTTGGGCGGTACCATTCCACCAGCTGGGCTTTCAGACTGTCTGAGAAGGAGAGAGGTATCTCCTCAGTCAAAGCCATGCCGCCTGTTACTCTCTGCTTCCTGACTCCAGGCACAGTGACCAGCTGCCTCAGGCTTCTGGTGCTGTGACTTCACTGTGATGTGGCCTCAGACTGTGAGCAAAAGGAAACCCTTCAGTTTTTAGGTAATTCAACAAGTTTCCCCCACACAGCAACTGGAAAATGAGTATACATCATTGTGGCATTACATATAATGACTGGTATATGAAAATTACCAAAATGTCTGTCTTAAGTATACATACACAATTAAATTGAGTGTCAAAAGGAGAAAGAGTAAAAAATAAAATAAAAAAGAAAGAAAGAAAAGAAAAGAAAGAGAAAACCCAGAAATCTATTTTAAATTCACTCGCCAACATTTTTAGAAGTTTTATAATTTTAGGTCATTTATTTAGTCCTATTTTCTATTTTATAAGTTATGCACATGGCATGAGAAAGACACAAACTCCATTAGTCTCCTGTTGATCCACAATTGTCCGAACAGTTGACAGGAAAAGAGAGACCACCCTTCCTCCACAGAACTGCCTCGTAAACGTGCTGGAAACTGACAACGTATGTGTGTGTCTTTCTGGGCGCTATTCACTCCAACTGCTCTCTTTGTCTGTCTTGACCCAATCACCCACTGTCTTGATTTCTATTGCTTTAGAATAAGTCTTCACACCAGGCAGTCCGTAAGCTCTGTTCTTTTCACAAATTACCTTGGCACTGAATAAATGATGCCCTTTTGGAATTAACACCTTAATTCCTAAAAGTAATTGCTGAGATTTTTAAAATTAAAGTCATACAAAATCTACAGATGGGATAATCATTATATTCTCCCTAGTTGCTCATCTAACATAAACTCGCGTGTGCCAGGGCACGTGCACTGGGATGCTCATATAAGTATTGTTTATAGCCATCCCCAATTGGAAGTAAAATAAATGCCCAAGAATATAAACAGAGAAATACATAGAGAAATGGAAATGAATTGATAAGGACATGCATCTGCGGAATGAATGAATGAATCTCTCAAATTCCATGCCTAAAGAAGCTAGTTATATAAATAAAATATTCAGCACAATGCTTATATAAATTCTAAGAAAGGAAAAATAAACTTTAAGTTTTGGGAATAAATATGCAGTGTGTATCATGAAAAGAAGAGCCTTAAAAATAGGAATGTGTTTGTCCCTAGAACAAAAGGACAGGAATCTAAGTCTGTGGCTTCTTCACAGACTGTGGTGCGGATCGTTTCTGTTATCTTAACCTCAGTGGAAGATAGAATAGTGTTTTTTAATGTTTTTTTTTTCTATATACGCTCGTGTCTTTGTGTAAACGTCAGACATATTCTTTATGTTTGATATAATACTCAAGGGAAAAGTGGGAGGAAATTGTTCCTACAAGTTTATAGGTATATGTTTACATGTTGGTGGTTCTGACTACTGCCAGGAAGACTGGGCCCACTGAGTTGGGACATCAACTCTCAGCACCAGTGGCACTTTTATGTGGCCAGTATATCCAAAGACTAGAGATTAGCTTAGTTGACAGTACTCCGTGGGACAAACGAAAATGAGCTGACATCTTCCACTTTTCAGAGTGTTTCTTTTAATTCCCTTGTTCTTAATTGAAGACCATCATTGTCAGCTCAGGCGCCTCCTTCCAAGCTTTCTTGCTGAACTTCTCTGGAGCATAAATGCCCAGTCTTGTCCTTGTGGGGGAGGAATAATTTCCCAAGAGTATGTGATGTGGGAGGGGAGGTAGACATCTTTTTTACAGAGGTTTTCTCCACAGTCCTCTCTTTGACCTACCTGCATGCCTACTTTCAGAGCGACTTTGTGCCATCCCCTGAGACTTCCTGAGGTTCTGTGGGCGCCACTTGGCTTGCTTCTCAGTTTCTACAATCACCGCTTTTACTTTGCTTTTCTTGCTTTTTTTTTCAGTCTGTTGAGTCACTTTCCAATTGGCTGACTGCTTTCTTGCTTCTGTTCATTTTAATGACTACCTCTTTGTTCATCCTTGTATCTTGTGGTAGCATTTTAACATGCTAATTAAAAAAAAATCATGCTCAATGCCAACACATTAGCTTTTAAACACCATTCTCCAACAAAAGGGAACAGATAAGAAAATAGTTTGAATGTAGGGCTGGTTCATGAATGATACAAGATGTTCCTAAATCATCCCATAGTGCCCAAATGACATTGGTAAAATGAATGAAACACAGAGCACAGGTACCAACATAACCTAAAAGAGTTTCCATTGGCCAAAACTGGGAGAACGGCAATAATCAAATAAAGAGTAATGGATAACAATGTATAGTGTGAAATAATACACACGAGTTCAAGCTATATAAATAAGTGGTTGGATAGAGAAAGACTAAATAAACCTTTGCAAAAGTATTCTAAATAACATAAAGAGCTATCTCTCTACCTAGGAAGCAAATAATGAACCTCGATGTGTGTGCCCACAGACAGAATATGAAAGGTAAGATTAATAAGCTTTGATATCTATCATAAACCAGTTGCTGAGGT
This sequence comes from Alexandromys fortis, assembly GCF_014885135.2. Classification (NCBI taxonomy): domain Eukaryota; kingdom Metazoa; phylum Chordata; class Mammalia; order Rodentia; family Cricetidae; genus Alexandromys; species Alexandromys fortis. The sequence goes on from NW_026067949.1 coordinate 41,304,342, forward strand.
GAATATCAATGAGTGCCCTTGGTTGCATGCTCTGAACAACTTGCAACTATGGTGTTTGCCCCTAAATCTACAACTCTAATTTAATCAAAATTTAAGAAAATTTAAACCAACTCATCATTTTACAAACTACCTGTTATATTTGTTTGTTTGTTTTTATGGTATTGGAAATTGAACCTAGGCTCTCAGGAGTGCTAGACAAATGCTCTGCCACTGAACTACCTTCCCAGCCTATTTTGGTTTTATTGAGTGTCTGTGTTCCTGCAAAATTTGCACTGTTTAAACCTATCTCTATGAATGCACATCCTTAGGTATAGTATTTGGGAGGCCTGAGGGAGCTTGCTGGCTTCTACCACGTGTGGATGCACAGATGCTACCTATGAAAAAGGGGGCAGTCTCTAAACAGCACCCACTCTCCTGGTGTCTTTTTCTTGGACTTCCCAGCCAGAAGGCAAGAACTTTATTTCTCACTTATTGATTCCTTTATTGAAGATGTTTTGTTACAGCAATCCAAACAGACTATGAAATATCCTGTGATCAGGACTCCTACAGACTTTCAGAGCTGTGAAAAACAAGACCACACCGAGAAATTGACATGAATTGAAAGACACCAAGGACGGTGCGCTAAATGCAGTGTGAGATCCGGAATCAGATTCCAGAATGGAAAGATACTCGTGTAAGACGTGGTGAGATGCAAGTAATTCTGCTTGTTTAACAGGCAATGATAAGTTCTTAGTTCTGACAACCATGCCTAACCTAAGGAGAACTGGGGACCCTAATTTCTACTTTTATAGTTTCTCTTGTAAATCTAAAACTTCAACATTTATTGGGAAAATCTCTGTGATAAAGCTATAAGTGGGGACAATTTCTCCACAGTTGTGGGATGTTTGTATACCGTGGGGAGACGTATTGCTGTGATTGTTGTAATGAAAAGCTGAATGACTAGTAACTAGGCAGGATGTAGAAGCGGAACTTCTGGGCAGAGAGAGAACTCTGGGAAGAAGAAAGGTAGAGTCGTCAGCCAGGACAGAGATGAGGTAATGCCATGTGGCAGAATGCAGAGTAATATAAATGGGGTGATTTATGTTATATGAGCTGGTTAAGAACAAGCCCAGGCTAAGGCAAAGTTTCAGTGATTTATATTAAGTCTCTGTGTCATTATTTGTGTGCTGGTACTCCTGAAGAGAAAGTATTGCTACACATGGAGACTCAAATATCCACACAGGTCTAAGACAGTGGTCTCTCAGGTAGACTCAGCATACAGAGGTGCAGCTCTTTTAAGAGGCCCTGCTGTGCAGCTGAGCACTTTCGCAGCTGACTCTGAGCACAAACCCCTGCGGTAGGCAGACACAACAAATCCCAAGAGCTGGGGCAGGTAAATGTGGAAGCTGAAAATGTGAGCCTATTTCCATGTTGACCAAAGGTCAGAGAATTGGAACTCACCTCTATTTCTTTAAGGTTATTGTGTTTCTACCTCAAATAAAGGTCCAACCTAGATTTAGGTCAGAGAGTTCTGCTCTTTCAAGGTTATGGTCAACGTGCTTGGCTAATATCCAGACCTTGTATTTCAGGAATAGAGAAGTAGATATGTTTCTATCTCAAACAAAAGCCTAAGGATCCAACTAAGGCTCCAGTTCCTTTATGGAGATAACAATGGATTCCACCTAGAAATTGGTTTGTCTAAAAAAAAAAAAAAAGAAAAGAAATTGGTTTGTCTACAGAATGTTTTGGTATAGAGCTAGAGTGTGACTTTTTTTTTTTTACTAGCAACAGAATGTTTAACTGTGAACACAGCCTATGACCTTCAATTAGTATGTGTATCTTGTATCTCATTAATGTAGTTTTTTTGTCTTACTCCTACCTTTGGGGATCAGGGGTATTAAAAGCAATTGGAAATTAAATGCAGGCAAATTTCATTACTTGTTGGAATTCCCTCCCTAAACCCTAAAACCCTAACCCCTAACCCTGACCCTAACATTTAACCCTAACCCTAATATCCTATATGTTTCTCCGTTTTATTATTTTCTTTCACGTCTTTATATTCATTACTAATATTTTCTAAATCTCTTATGCCTCTACCCTGGTAAAAAAATATTTTTGTCAAGGCTGATCCGCAGCAGGTAAATGCTTCTCTGGGCTGGTACCCACTGAGCCTAGGATGTCACAGAACTGAGGGGGTGGAGCCAGCTGCCAGCTTTCCATTTTCTAAGCTAAGCCATGCAGTAGTAGCCTAGCAATTTGAAATTTGGCTCAGGCAGTAAGAGGAGGATGCAGCCACACAGAAATTCAGGTCCAGACCAGGAAAATCTATGCACAGGTATAATAATCTTAAAATTTTGCCTAGATGCTGAAGAAAGAAAAGAAAATTGGTATAGACAGTCATAGAAAAATATTTTGAAAATAATAAATTAAAAGTCTTTAAAGAGAGAGTTAAGTAATATACAAAGAATAAACCATGTAAGGATGGGAAAAACCATAACACAGGGTGTGTGGATCATACATGATGCTTTGTTAATTTTAACTATTTTAAGTGCTAATGAGCAAAAATCAATAGCTGTGCAGAGATATTGTACTATGAAAACTGCTAAATTAAACCATTTTATATATTTTAAGAATTCTTAACTTCAAAATGGAAGTTGGACAATATGTTGAATTGGGGAAGAGGTTTTGCTTTTGTTTTCATAGGAACAAAAAGCTATGATTTTCAAAATTAATAAAGACCAGATTTGATTTGAGGAGACATCCTGAAATTCTTGGCTATAGATATGAATAAAGAACTCCCCACCCAAGCCCTAAAAGACAGGTAACATATAAGCTGATCCCTCTACATGGGAACAGCTCTAATTCTGAATGAGACATGATAAATCTTGTTGGCTACAGAGTCCTCATGACAATTTGGTTATACAGTCCAAATTGACTTATGTATTTGGCAAATATCTTTTACATGCTTAAACACAGAACAAAAATCATCATTAGCTGACATGTTCCATAATCCATATATTCTATACTCATGTTAATGCAAATATAGATGTTGCATTTAAAAGGCTGAAAACAAGTAGTCCAGGTGGTCCAGCCTCTCAGAATGTCTCTAATTGAAGTTTCTTCAGAATTCTACATACAGAACAGCTTCAGAGCTGCTAGCTGAGATGGTCCAGCCTCATAGATTACTCCAGTCAGGACTTCGTATAAATCCTGCACTTTCCCATAACATAGATACTAAACAAGTGATACAGCTATCTCTCCCAGGACTTGAGTATTATCTCAATTTTCTCTGAGTCCCCTAAAGATTTCCTTGACCCCAAACAACAGGAAGCAGTCTAGAAAAGATGATACCTACATTCCCAAGAGGTGGGGTGGGTGGTTTTGGTCACTCAGTGGGTTATGAATATTCATCATTGTTTAGGGTGGGAGGGTTAGTTACAAGTTGTTATTGGCCATGGTAAAAAGAAAACCCTAAATAAAGATGGCTGGATTCAAGGATAGCTTTCTCAAAAGAAAAGGGAGGATATGAAAATGGGGATATGGAAATGATAGGATAAAATGTTAGGTCATTTAATATACTTTTAAACTAAAAAACAACTATTAATCTGAAGTGTTTTAAATTGGTATGGATTTTTCATATTGATACAAATTTAATATTAATTTTGTTATCCTGTATTTATGTTTCTACTCTTGCTTAAGGTATGTACCTATACGGCTAATTTAACAATTTAATATAAATTTCTAGTCTTTGAAAGTTACTGTTATAAACTATTTAGGGTAATTAAGAAATACAGATTAGTAATTAGTCATCTATAACAACCAAACTTGTAGTCGGATATGTTTTCAAGATCAAACAGAGGTATATTTTATGTATAGAGATGCTCTTCAAACAAGTCAGAGACCTACAGAATATGGCATTTAATAAGGCCTTTCACAACAATGAGACACATCTACTCCTGGCAGCACCAATTTACTTCAAAACAGATGAACCTCTTGAAGAACCTCTATATGGGGTTTGCTTTTATTTGTGACAAAGCTAGCCACTGGGCAAGAAACTGTCCTTGCCTCAACTGCTGACAGTGTGCTGTCCAAACTCGACAAGCAGTACACAAAAGAAAGTGACTGCCAAACTTTGTTAAGATAAGGTAGGACAAGACTCCTGTTTCACAGGGTTCATTTAAGTTATAAGAGCTAGTTGAGAACAAGCATAGGCTAATTTAATAATTGATAATAAGTCTCGGTGTCATTATTTGTGTGCTGGTGGTCCTGATGAGAAAATACTGCTATAGTAAGCTTATACTTACATATGCTCCTTCCAAGACTTATGATTCTAGAAACCTCCCCTGACCTCCCTAGACACAGGGTTTCCATAGAGGCTTGGACTTCCCTTGATATTACAGCACTTATCACAGATCCTCCCCAATGGCCTGGCCAATCTCCAGAGCAAGTTCAAGGTCTAGTCATTATTTTGTGTTTGGTAACTAGCAAAAAATATCTTAAGAAGGTATCTGGAGATTCAGTGAACACAGTGTTTGGGCTATTTTAGTTATGACCATAGCACAGTCACTGCAGTGGAGACTCATTCCTAAGAACATATGCTGAGCATCCTTCATGTTTTGGAAAGTAAATAGAGCCCAGGACCATTGCTTCCCATGATAGGGAACTATAGCCACAGCAGCTAGACTGCAATGAAAGAAAGGTTTCATCATCCCTGTCCTGGTGACACTTTCTCAACAGTAGTCTATAGTCTAAGAATATCCTCTTCTAATTGCAAGGGAAATGATCCCTTATGAAAGTAGCCCTGGCTCTGATGATGGAGACTGGGCCGGAGAGGCCTGGGATATTTGACCTTGGTAGCCTTTGGATGTTGTGTTTTGCTTCTATCTTTGCTTGCTTCTTCTTTTTTTTTTTTCATTAAATGATTGGAAAATTACCATGACTTTATTCCCATAGGCTGAAAATTAGCCTGCTAAGCTGGAACCCAAATCAGATTCTGATGACTAAGAATTAATCTATTTTCGTGGAAGCATGCCTAATGGAAATCAGTACAGCTCTTCTCTGCCATCGCAGAGCAGCCGCTGCTGTCACCGGTGATTGATAGGCAGCAGCCAAATGTGGAAGTCGCTCAGGTCTGAATCCCTTTGTTCTCTAACCAAATACTGATCAAATTTTGTTTTTCCAGAGTACATCTGTTCACCACTCTGCTTTCGCGAGCTAAGAAGATCATCATTTTTGAAGGTTAAAAGATGTGTTTCGAGAGGTCCTTAAACCTCACTGGCATGACTACATGGAGCTGTGATTTCTCAGTCCTGACTTGGTGATCCTGGACTCCTCCAATTTCAATGAATGGCGAGAAATTATTGCGATGTTTCAATGCAATGGGAAAGAATCTTTCCAATTAGTTTATAATTTAATATGCCGTAGAAAAAGGTGGCAAAGGGTAAAGCATAGGAACAGTAAGTCTAGAGATGCCATGTACATAGGTTTCTGTTAAAAATTTATTCAGGAGGGCAGCAAGATAGTTGAGCATGGAAGAGCGCTTGCCACCAAGCTGATGACCTGAGTACAATCCCTGAGATCCAGTTGGTGGAAGGAGAGAAACAGCTCCTTCAGCTGTCCTTCTGTCCACATGCATCTACACACACCAGTGTAGAAATACATGCAGCTAGTGTTTACTTACTGAGCACTTGTAAGCATTGTCCCATGGGCTTAGCACAAGTTAAGCTTTCTGGGGAACTTCAGTCTCAAGAGAGACACATTGAGGAAGATGACCAGGAAGCCTTGCAACTGCTTTAGCTACTGTACTTAGCTCCTATTTGACAGCCCTTTCCTGTTTAGCATGGGGCTCACTTTTGAACACAGGTCAAGGATGAACAGATGTCAGAGTTGGCCACAGTGAGAACTGGTCAAGGCGGCATGTTGTAAACTGCAAAATATCTTTAGTCATGTTTTGACACCCTCTAGCTAGGATTAGGGTGTTTTTAGATAGTCTTTGCTACCTGGGGCAGGGGGCGGTCATCATTACTCCATGTGGCATAATTTAACTCAGACCCTCCCCCCACACACAAAAGAAACAGAATGTTTCCCTCTAACCTTTTATTTCTTCTCTTCCTTCTCCCTCCAGATCACCCTCTCTCCCTCCTCCCCACTTAAGGTCCTCCCCCTCCCTGTGTTTCACAGCTTTCTTTGTAAGGCACCTGTGTTCTAGGATTCCCCCTCTCCAGAGTTCTGCCCCGCCCATCCCCACCACCTTCTCTTTTAACTTTCCTGGCTTCTGCGTTTACTGCAGGATATATTCTCACATCTAAATATTCAGAGCTAGGCCCGAGGAATAAGAGATACTATGCGGCATTTGTCGGTCAGGGTCTGAGTTACCTCGCCAAGTGTGATATTTTCCAGTTCAATTTGTTTTTCTGCAGATTTCATGACTTTAACTTTCTTTCCAGCTAAGTAGAAGTCCATTGAGCGTGTGCATGTTTTCGTCATCTAGTCATCGGTTGATGGAAGATGTGCAGCCTGGTCGATGGTCACAGGCCCGTTTCCGGGGCTTCCAATCATCAATTAGTGTACTTCCCTCCACCCAGGCCTCACTGGGGAGGTGAAGCTCCTTCTAGACCCCAATAGCAGGTTTGTCCATACATGCTGGCCCCATCGTTATTTGCAAGATGAGGGAATTGTGATCTTAGATTGTAATTATAGCAAACATGTTTTAGTTTGAAGTAAATTTTGGTTTCTGTTATGTTACATCATTATGAGCTGCTCATTTATTCTAATAGAAATTACCTTAGGATGCGTTTCTTTCGGTGATTTCCGAATACGTCTTTATCTTTTCATTTTAGGTGTATTAACTGCTAGTTAACCTAATAGATTTTATAGCAGTACTATCTAAGAAATTATCCCGAACCACAAACATCTGCAAAGACGGAGAACAGGAACAGCATGTCTGTCCTAAGAGACAATTCTCTGCCCACAAGGATTGACTTGCTCCTTTTCAGGACCGTCGTCAACATAGATATTGTCATAGCATCCACAGCGTAGAGTCCTGCTTCGCTCCCTGCTCCGCACTAGTGGTGACCTTTCAGTTGAGTATATGTTGGTTCATCTTTGTGATTTGTGTCTACTATAGAGTCTAAGGTTGCCTGTTACTCCAGTCTGCAGTTCGTGTGTCTATCCGCTTGTCCATAAGCCCAGGGGACGAACATTAGTGTAATGAAGCTGATTTATTCAAGGCCAGCACCGAGGGAAACAGAGATTTTTCCCTCTCCTCAGGGGCATCAGGGGGCATAAATGGCTTCTACAGGGCACAGGTGTATTATAGTAAGGCAATGAGCAGAAACTCTCGATGTTGGGTAGGGTACTTCTGTCTGGAGTGTAGTTTTCTTTGAAAATCTGTCTGGACTTAGGGCTTTGACCCCCAGGCCACCTTCTACATTTTCTTTCCAGCTAAGTATTGCTTGTCTATAAACCAATCCATAAATGGCAAGAGGAGAAGGAGAATAAAGAGATATGTGGATAAAAGATCATGGAAACCATAAAGCAACAGAATTTATGTTGTACAGCTAAAACTATCACAGTAAAACTATGGGCAGACTCCAAAATAACCAAAATCTATTCATTTCATTAGTGGAATCCTTAATATGCAAGTGACTAGTGGTTTCTTTTCTTCTGACTCTGAAATCTATGTTCATTTGGAAGGAGTGTGCATTTGTGCGTGTGCATGCGTGTCTAATCATTAGGCAATCTATTGAAAAAGGAACAGCAGGTGTCCACAGTCCTTGAGCAGCTGTACCTGTCACAGAATCAGGACCTGCCTGTGACTAGGGAACTACCTTCAACCTCAAGCTGCGTGCCAGTGTTTTTATTTGTTCTTTCTGTCATCAGAAGTGGTTAAGAGAAGTTTGCATCACCTCGAGATCAACTGTGTGTGTGTGTGTGTGTGTGTGTGTGTGTGTGTGTGAGAGAGAGAGAGAGAGAGAGAGAGAGAGAGAGAGAGAGAGAGAGAGAGAAGGAAGAGATTTAGGTGGTAACAAATCAATGAGAAATAATAGCACCTCAGACTTACAGACTAGTTAGTGTGTGTGCCAGGCTTTGTTCTGACTACTTTCCCTATAGTCATTCATTTGATGATCACAACGCCATCATGAAATAGTACTATCACCTCTCAGGAAACACTGAGAGATTAAGTGAATTTCCCAATGATGCTCGGTTTGTAAGGCAGTGGGAGAAGAAAGCTGAGATTCACTGCAGGTGATCTAGAGGAATACAGGTTCTGATTTATTCACCTATGTGAACTCCAAGCAAGAAAAGAGGACAAACCGAGGTTGGCAAGGTGAGGTGTATTGTTTTAGATAAGCTGGGAGGTTTCTCCTTTGGGGGCACATATGGGAAGATGGAGTATGTTATCTGTTTCTCACCCAGGATACATTGTAAGGTCACCTAGATTTCATAGCTCCCTCAAGTTATTGTCCCGGGGCTGTTACTCATTGCTTAACTGGTTTTCTCAGCTTATTTTCTTAAGCCCATTGCTCCTGTCTGCCATGAAGGTGGCTCTGCTGACCTTAGACTAGACACACAGCACCCTTACTAGACTATTAGGACATGTAAATGGTGAGCCAGGAAGTCTTGTGGTTCCAAGAACTTATACAAAATGTTTTTCTCATCACAGCCACTGATAACCGAAGTGGGAGGAAGACAGTCACATTTCAGTTCCTTCCTAGTTCTGCACAGGGTAGCGGGACTATGTCTCTCCCAAAGGTGGACTTGTGCCTACGTCATGGGCTCTTCATGCCTACGTCACGGGCTCTTCATGCCTACGTCATGGGCTCTTCATGCCTACGTCACGGGCTCTTCATGCCTACGTCATGGGCTCTTCATGCCTACGTCATGGGGCTCTGACTGTTGGGCTGGATGAAGGGCAAGAGAAACAGGCAACAAAACCTGGCACCCATTTCTTTCAGCAACAAATTATTTAAAATCTGATCTTACCTGATTTTACATTCCATGTGTCTAAAGATGAAGGGGATGTCTGGCTTGGAATAGATATTTGTCATTGCTCCCCTAAAGTGGGTCACTTTTTAGACTAATGGGGCAATTAAGGCCACATATTTTATATATTTCCTATGTGTGCAATAGTTCTGTCCAGTGTTAGCAAGCACTTGCTGTGTTAGGAGATGTCCTTGTCGATGGAGAACGCCTAGTGTGGGGAGGTTGCAGGGGCCTGGCCACAAAATGAACAATGGACACTTTATCTGTTTCTTGGCCATCCACCTTTATCTTAACCTTTATCTCGGGTGGAGAGAGCGTGCAGAATAACAGGACAGGAAAGTTTAGCATCTTAGCAGCTGGTGAGAGAAGGAAGATGAGAAGAAGAGAGGAAAGAAAGTTATACTGACTTAGAAATCAGAAATTCAGCTGTGGGAATCTGGGGGCGACTGCCCCAGGACAGGCAGCTTTGGGGGTACATAAGTACCCAGCCCATCAGAGGACAGTTGTTGTTATTATTTTAAAAGGCCTCATATCATGTTTCTTTACATCTTTCATTTTTGGGCTGCTCGTGTTGAGGTTGTAATACAGGGTCGCCTCTTGGGGAAGATTATTTTAAGCTGTGTTACTTTTGTTTTTGCTGTCAAACATTTGTTTAATGATGTAAAGATGTGTTACTTTTGTTTATGCTGCATTTGTTTAACTCTGTGAAGCTGCGATTCTTTGCCTGTCTAAAACACCCGACGGTCTAATAAAGAGCTGAACCGCCAATCGTGAGGCAGGAGCAAGGATAGGCAGGGCTGGCAGGCAGAGAGTATAAATAGAAGGAGAAGCCCGGCAGTAGTGGTGCACGCCTTTAATCCCAGCACTCAGGAGACAGAGACAGGCCATGTTTTGAGTTTGAGGCCAGCCTGGTCTGCAAGAGTCTAGTTCCAGGCTCCAAAGCTACAGAGAAACCCTGTCTCGAAAACTCAAAAAAAAAAAAAAAAAAAAAAAAAAAAAAAAAAAAAAAAAAAAAAAAAAAAAAAAAAAAAAAAAAAAAAAAAAAAAAAAAGAAAAAAAGAAAAAGAAAAGAAAGGAGGAAGAGGAGGAGCAAGAGAGAACAAGAGGAGGAGGAGGTTAAGGCCACGTAGCTACCTAGTCAGCCACCAAGTAAGAGTGAAAGTAAGACACACAGAAGAAAGAAAAGAAAAAGCCCAGAGGCAAAAGGTAGATGGGATAATTTAAGAAAGACTGGCAAGAAACAAGCCAAGCTAAGACCGGGCAGTCCTAAGACTAAGCCTCCGTGTGTGATTTATTTGTGTGATGCTCCCCCAAAAGCCCATGAAATTAAGCATCACACAACAGTCTCCTTTTTAATGCACAGGTGTCTTCCTTCAAAGGAGGCAAAGTCAGAAAGGAGAGCTACATGTTGACAAGTCCGGGACACTTGTGAGAGCTGCATATGACTTGTCTGTGTATACTGGCAATGAGGGACCTGAAGGGAAAAAGCGCTTGGAAAGCAGCCATCTGGTGCCTAGGTGCCACCCAAGAACACGAGTTGTCAACATGTTGGCATCCTCTAGTACAAGTGTCCTGGGTGGTTATCAGTAACACCCTTTACCAGCGGCATAGTTGGTCATCCAGAAGAAACTTTACAGATGCGGGCAAGGACAACACAGCCTGTACCTCTCATTTCTGGTCTTGCCCAGAACCGCCTATGAAGTAAGTAAGATGCCTTATGCTTAAATAGGAAATCCTGTATTACAACCTAAGCCTATGGCCACCATGAGAGGCTTTCTCTTCGACTACTTTCCCAAACACCTTCCCTGAAAAAATGCCTTTGCCCTACCCTATCCGCTGAAACCCAACTGCCATGCTTATGGAAATCCTCCTCTTAGATTACTGAAGCTCTTCCTGAAACAGAGATGCAGGGACCTGCTGCCAATTTTCTCTGCCTTACACTACATCTCTTTGTTTCTTTGTAACACCGAGCTTTTGACAGTGGTTAAAAGCAGTTAAGCTGTTTGTTCCCTGTGCATTCTTTGCTTTAACACAGTGCTTTGTATTTCTTTTCACTAGAGGCATGACAATTGTTATATTTATCGTGGTGGTGTGTATGTGGTGTGTGTGTTTCGAGACAGGATCTCACCCCAGAGCCAGGCTGGCCTGGAACTCCGTCTAGCTCAGAGTAGCTCTGAATTTACAGTGTTCCTCCTATCTTAGCTCCCCCCCACCCATGCTGGGCTTCTAGGCATGACCCTCCAGGCCCAGCTAATGTCTCTGTGAAGTTGATTCGAAGGAATGTGCCGCGCCTTTCCAGCTTTTCATCTCAAGCCATTAGTTCTGATTTCTGTGGTTTCCTTCCAAGTATGAGAAACATGTGTGGCAAGACAATAAAGATATGTGCATGATTTATTCCTTGAAAGCACCCCTGGGAATCGGCTCGAACAGCAACACACTGGCAGGATTCTGAACCTGCTCCCTTCCCTAGAGTTCAGGGAGTCTAGAGGTTCTAATACTTGGATTTTCTCACTTCGCGATGCCTTTTCCTGGCCTGTATTGCAAACCAGTTTCCTCAATCCTGCTTTCCCTAAAGTCCACCCCGAGATATAGGGTTAGGCATCTATGATTCTGTCCCTAATAACTGTCTATTAGGTTCTGCATGCTGCTCTCATATAGACCAGTACAGGAAGGAGCTGGTTGGTGTGCTGAGATGATTAGGAGCTGAACCCATGCAATGTGGCTTTGACAACCCGCTAATTCAGCTTGGCCTACCCATCGTTGTTAAAGACTATGCATAATTCTAGATCCTGAATGTTTCCTCTCTTTTTACTGAATTCTGGCAGCTTGGTACAATGCCTCCTTGATTTATTAATTTTACACCTCCTACTTCTGCACATTGGGATTGATTAACTTTTACCTCTTCCGTAGCTTAGATCCCTCTTATGATACGCCTATTCCACAAAGAGAAACCTGGAGCTTGAACTTTGGTTTCTATGCTTCTGGAGTAAGTGTTTCATCACCTGAACCATATCTCTAGCCCTATTTTTCTTTTTTTTTTTTTTACATCTCAATATCTTCAAAAACTAAATGACAAGAATTCCTGTCTCAGAAGGCTGTCATCCAGATTAAATAATTACAACAAATATAAATGACAGTTTGTAGTAAGTTAGTAAATATTTAATAAGTGTTAGTTGGGTGAACAATATATGCAATTACATGGTTTTAGTAGTTGAATGATTCTGAAGTGACATCCAACTGTGACAAAATAAGCATCTCTGTGAAGTAAAAGTTCTCTTGAAGCAAAAACAAGAGGCATTATATTTTATAACATTAGGAAACACTGGATTCCACTAGATTGCCTGATTTTATGAGTAATTTAACAAACCTTAGGGAAATCAACATGGAGAAAGACACATTGACATTTGTTCTTTCTTCCTTGCATTAAGCTGACACCAAAGACTTGACGGTAGATGGTATTAGATAGCACTCGCAACGTGAATTCTGTTGTGCAACATGTTGAAAGTTTAAAAAAAATTAAAAGTCATCTGTCAAAATATAATTTTATCATAGGTGGCATTATGGCATGATGACATCCTGCACAAATATCTGACAATGCCATCATTTGACAGATGACCTTTGAAAGGCTAAGACTGAACAAGTGTCCAGTGAGATAGGATCCTATAGGAGCAATGTTTTTATGGAATCATTTAGATTCGGATTATGCATATTTTTTCTTTTCTGGGAGCACGTGAATATTATTTTCTTGCATTTGCACACTGGTGGGATAGGTAGACCCTGGGAATAAAATTATCCCAGAACGCTGGTTTCCACAGTCTAAACGTATAGCTCATTTCATCTTAATCTTCAGGTAAAGTTAATGAGTCATCTAGCGTTATACCTGTGTTGTATTAGCTCAATGTAGGGAAAAACGAGAGAGCGAGAGCGAGAGCGAGAGCGAGAGCGAGAGAGAGAGAGAGAGAGAGAGAGAGAAACCATTCAGCAATAACCAAAGTAAATTAAAAAAAATAACAAACTGATATGTTTGTAACTGCTTTATGTTCCTTTTATATGGAGGCTAATGTTTCTGGACCCTTCTGACTAATTTGAGATCGAGTGTGGTAAAAATGAAATCAGCCCGCAGGCAGAAGCAGAAGATCTCTGTGAGGTAGATGCCAGTCTGGTCTGCATAGCTCGAGCCACATAGTGAAAGCCTGCCTTGAAAGCGACAGCACCTGATGGTGATGATGATAACTAAAATAAAATAAAAAAAATTAGAATTTCAAGAAGTTTGTCGTAAATAACAGATCTCACTTTCTGAAATACTGGTCTGGAGTCAGACGTTTGCTGACCTTTATCCAAAGTGGTCCTTTCTCGGAAATACTAGATTTGCCACTCTGACCGGGTGGCTTTTTTTATTACGTGGTAACTTAAAAATGTAAACTTAAAAATTATGGGCATTTTTGTTTTGTCACAAGTAGACCCAAGACCAGAGGAAACCCATGCAAAGAGAAAGGGTAGAGAAAACTTGCGAAAGGGAATCGAGGAGAGAGCAGGGACCTCAGTGGCACAGCTTAGAGGCGCAGCATTGGAAGCTGCCTAGCTCGAGCTGCATTCTTAGTTCTCGCCTTGAGTTTGGTTTCTATTACATGCAAGCAGAGGCAAGGCTGTGCACATGCGCGCACATATAGGTATTAAATCATTTTAATCTTTGTGTCTGACATGGGATTGCCAAGACTTCCTAAGCGCCGAACATGCTCATTTAAAATAAAATGATCCGCTTGTTTGCCCTCCTGCTGTGCACATTAACATGAGGGAATCAGGAGCATTCTCTATTACAGTCACGTGTAGCTAGGTATTACTGACTCGCATATGGAAGACTACTCATTAAAGGTGTTTGGAGCAGTGAGTGCATCTGTGATACAATGTAATAACTGATGAAACCCATTATTTTAGACTGTTACTGAAAACATTTCTCCTAATTATTGTCATAAATAATGAAATAAAAATCTGGAGTAGCTGAAGAAAATTTATATATATTTGGAACTGTTGCTGAAACACGTATGGAAAGCTGGCAAGGCGGCTCAGTGGGTAAAAGTACTTTGACACCAAACCTGATGTTCTGAGTCTGATTTCCCGGAACTCCTGTGGTAGAGATGGATCTGCAAATTGTCTTCTGACCCCCACACCCTCTCCATGATGTGTGCATGCATGCGTATACATATCTATATGCACACACAAGAAGTTAAATGCAAAAAAAACCCTATTTAAGAATTGATCCTTCAGTTTTATGTTACTTCTAAGAAGTATGGCACTTTTGTAGGTGTAGGGTTAACACAACAGAAGGTTAATATTTTATTAAGTTATGTTAATGTATAGTATATATTATATATAATGCAGTATTAATGTAATAGAGGTAGATCACTTTTGCTAGTGTATTTGGGATAAAGAAGCAGAATATACCATCTTATGAAATTTACCACATAACTTCTATTTTTATATTATCATTGCCTGATTTTAATGTTTATTGCTAAAATGCACTCATTGTAGCGTGATTTATGGTAAGGAAATTGATGCTTTTTTGACAAACCACATTACTATTAAATCCTCCTGCACACAGGCGTTTCCCTGGTGACTCACCAACTGGCCTGATGCTTCTTCAGGACTCTGTTCTCACCACTAATTGGCAAGACTCATTCTTTACTACCGCAGAGTGGACACAGTGTTTCTGAACATCATCTGAAATGTTTTTGTACTGGTTTCTAAAAGCCCATTCATTCATTTACTCATTTGACAGTGTAAATTTGTTTAGCTCTTTGCTGCCTAGTTTGATGTCAACTTGACATAAGCTGGAGTTGTCTCAGAGGAGGGAGCCTCAGTTGAGAAAATGGCTCCTTAAGATGGGCTGTAGGCAAGTCTGTGAGCATTGTCTTAATTAGTGGTTGATGGGGGAGAGCCCAGCTCATTGTGGGTAGTGCCATCCCTGGGCTGGTGGTCCTGAGTTCTATAAGGAAGCAGGTTGAGTAAGCTGTGAGAGCAAGTCAGTAAGCAGCACCTTCCACGGCCTCTCCATCAGGTCCTGCCTCCAGGTTCCTGCCTAGTTTGAGTTCCTGCCTTGACTTCTTTCAATGGACTGTGTCAGGATATGTAAGCCAAATGAACCCTTCCTCTCCAAGGTGCTTTGGGTCATAGTGTTTCATCGCAGCAACAGTAACCCTAAGTGAGACAGTCTGTCTCTTTGAAAATTACATAAATAAAATATAGAGAGTTTTATGCAAAACAGTAAGTAAGTCTATAACAATTGTCTGGAAAAAAGTATTCTTTTTCCTTTCAAGCATCTCCTTGGAAAGGTCAGACGTCTTTGGCTGATAGTAAGGAGTTTATATGTGATTTAAGTTTTCCCAAAGCGCTCTAATCTGAGCTGTGGAGTGTTCTGCCCACACACATATGTATATGTGTATGTGTGTGTGTATATGTGTATATATTATATATATAAAATAATTGAGCATCACAGTAGTTAAAGAATGTTTGAGACTTTTTAACTAGAGCAATTTTACAGCAAAATAGTTACAAGATATATCTGTAGACTTAAAATAAATATTTGTCTCTAATGACACATTTGAGACTTGTGAAAGGCTCACATAGAGAATATTCTTTTACCTGACTTCTTCCTCTGTTGTGAACCATAATTATCATACCCACCTGAAGGGCTCTCATTTAAACCCATGTACTCTGGCACTAGAATTTAGCCCAATTTTCTCGTGCTTTGATTTGAAAGGCAAACACCATTCACTTTTTATGATCCTGCCCAAGAATACCATGTGTCTGCCTTTTTAAACCTTAGATAAACCAGAGAAAATTGCTATTTCCAGAGGACTCTGGAAGGATCTTGACAACTATGCCGTTTGACTGGTGTTTTTCTCCCCCCCCCCGCCCCCCCTCCCCGAATCCCAGAGAGAGAAGATTGAGCATACCAAAGCCAGGTGTGGTGCCACATACCAGGGATTTCAGTCCTTGGGAAGCTGAGGCAGAAGGATAATGATTTTAAGACACACCTAGATGTCATAGCCATATCCCATCTCAAAACATAACAAACCCCAGAGATTCCTGGCCTAGAGACTGGCAAATAAGAGTTATGCATTAAATAAGTAGGTAAACTTGAGGGGACAAAAGCCTATGGAAGTTTTCATCCTGTTTCCTTTTCAGTTCAAGTCAGTTGTTTCTATGGATATTGTCAAACCAGCACCCCATAAATATTTCCTCCTTTGTATTCCCAAGCCACCCAGGGTCCACCAAAGACTGTAATATATGATTTTACTATGTAAAGATTCTCTCCCTAAGTAGAGAATAGAAGCTTACAATAGGCAATAGTGTATTCTAAAATGCTAAAGTGTGTTACAGATAGAATGGGATTCTGGAGAAGAAAATTCCGTATACAACATTAAGTAGTCAAAAGATCCTAGTGAACTAATTAAAAAAAATCCTGATTAAAGTTAGTAGTTTGTAAAATCTGAAATGTAGAAAATGATACCAAGGAATGCTTCAAAATGAACACTGCTGGCTTTTAATATTTAATCTTGTCAGCCTGAGTTTAGAATCTGTATGGACATACACCTCTGAGGGTATCTATGAGAATGTTTTCCAGGATAAGTTAATTGAATAGGAGAGATCTAACCTGAATGTGGGTGATACCATACTATGAGCTAGAATTCTAGACTCAATAAAATGAGATATTAGCTTAACATCAGCATCCATCTCTCCCTGCAACTTGAATGGCTGCAATGTAAACCAGGTGCCACCAGCTTCTGTTACCATGACCTGAACTCTGAGCCAAACTACACCTTTCCTTCAGTTGCTTCTTGTAGTGGTGTTTCATTTGTATTTTAATAAATAAAGCTTGCCTGGAAATCACAGAGTGAAGCAGCTCCACTGATTAGCCTTACTAACCAGACAGTGGTTGACACACACCCTTAATCCCCTTAGCCATACTAGTTTCCCTTAGAAACTGGGTGGTACATGCCTTTAACCCCAGCCGTAGAGAGAAATATAGAATAGAGGAGACAGCTAATGGTCTCAGTCTCGTTCCGAGATTTCCTGGAGGGGGAGGATCACCATTTTCAAACTGAGGTCGAGGTAAGAGTCAATGGCTGACTGCTTAGCTTTCCTGGTCTTCAGGCTGAATCCCAATATCTGTCTCTGAGTTTTTATTAATTGTGCTTCAGCTGCATTGGCTGTTTGGCTTTTGTCAACTCAAGCTGAAAAACTACTAATAAACTGGCCCACTTTCACCAAGATTATTTGTAGTGCAAGCATTTAGAAGCCTCCAGCATCTCCAGATGCTGATCTTGAGAAAGAGATTCTGTCTAGTTATCACATCCTACCCTTAGATTAACTTTTGCCAGTTGAAAATTAAGCATTCTCCCTGTGCTCTAGGATTCCTATTGGACACCCTCATGGATACAAACTCTGCTAGTCAGACCTTTAACCGCCATGACCAATCAGCTGATGGCAACAGCTTAAAGAAGAAAGAATTCAAGTCCATGGTTTCAGAGTGTTGAATCAATGGTTGTTTGTGCTCATGTCCTTGAGCAGAATGTCATAGTGGGGTGGGGAGTCTCTGGCAGAGGGCCTTCTTCATTGTATGGTGGCCAGGAAATACAGCATAAGATCAGGGCCAGGGACCTGGTATAACTTTCAAGTGTATCCCTTTGAGTGACCTACTTCCTTCGTGTAGGTTCTACCTCTTAATTGTTCTACCTATCCACAATAACACCTTCTGGGTACCAATCATTCATCTCATGTTCAAGCCAATCTTTAATGCTTCCCCATCAGTTTTCACTGAAGGATGCAAGAAGGCATTTATTGTTCCATTTGTACAGCTGAGACAAGTGTCTTCAGAGTATAGCAGTTTGACTTATATGAAGTGGTAAGATTATTTTCATCATGCCAAAGAAGGCTTTTCATACCCTGAAGAATTGTATAGTTATCTTAGACCATGACTGTCAGAAATTGTTCTTATTTCTGTTAAATATTGTGTGTTTTTATCATTTAGAGTAATGGTGAACTTAATATCACTGACAAATATCTGTTAGATAACAGTATTGAAAGAAAACTTATTCTTGGACCTATGTAGATTTTATACCTTATGCACGTAGTTTATCACCTTTATAAGTCAACACGTTTTACTGCCTTGTATGCATTTGAATTTTTACTGATAAGCTTATATATGCAGCAAAATGTATGTAAATACAACAACTAAGTACTATTATATATGTTTATTGTTTAATAGTTTGAATTTTTTTTTTTTTTTTTTTTGCTTTTTTTGAGACAGGGTTTCTCTGTGGCTTTGGAGCCTGTCCTGGAACTAGCTCTTGTAGTCCAGGCTGGCCTCAAACTCATGGAGATCTGCCTGCTTCTGCCTCCCAAGTGCTGGGATTAAAGGCATGCGCCACCACTGCCCAGCTAAATTATTTATGTGTTTACATGTGCACAAGCGAGGGTGAAAGTAGCCAGCAAAGTCAGGATTCTTCATCAATTGCTCTCCACCTTACTTTCACTAAACCTGGAGCTCTCCAATTGAGCTAGACTGGTAAGCCAAGTTTTAAGGGATCCTCTTGTGATGTGGATGCCCTTTTGTATTATATTCTGTGTTGCTTGAAAAGCTGTTTGGACCAATGACTTAGCAGAGTAAAGCCCGACAGGAAATCTGAACAGAGATATAGAGAGAGAGTAGGCGAGTCAGGCAGATTCCATGTAGCTGCTGAAGGAGAAAGATGCCAGAACCTTACCGGTAGGCCACAGCCTCGTGGTGATACACAGATTAATGGAAATGGGTTAATTTATGATGTAAGAGCTAGAAATATGCCTAAGTCATCAGCCAAACAGTGTTATAATTAATATAGTTTGTGTGTGAATATTCAGGTAGGTCTGGGCAGCCGGGAAATGAACGAGCAGCCTCCGCTTACACTCTTGTCTCCTTCTCCCAAGCATCAGGATTACAGGTGCACACTGATGAGCCTGGCTTTGTTTATATGGGCACTGAATATCTGATATCACATCCCAAAGTAGTTTACTAGTTGAATCATTTCCTCAGATTCAACATGAAGTTGTTTTTACTCTTAGAACTTTTATCTCTTTACAAGCAGACAGTGTAAACAGTGAAAGTTTAGAGTATTTTTGTGATTTATCTAATTCATATCAATATTTTTTTAGCTGTATCACTCATGTCCTTTGCTTTGTACCAGAATTAGCAACATAACCTACAGGCTAAATCTTCCATATGTTTGGTTCCTAAACCATATGATAGGCTAGGAAGGAAAAGCCAAAGAAAATGTTTTGTGAAACGTGAAAGTTATACAAAACTTAAATTGTTATCTATAAGTCATGTTTTATTATAACATGACTACATCCATTTGTTTACATGTCTCTGACTATGTACATATTCCTGGGGCAGAGTTAAAATTTTCTTATTACAAATCAACTGGCAAGGCTAGAAAACACGGACCACACAACCTCAAAATTTCAACTCTATGACTATGGCTGTTGTGGTGGTTTGAATAAGAAGGTCCATAGTCTTGGTTATTTGAACACTGGTTCCCCATTTGGCAGCAGTGTTTGGGGAAGTTAGGAGGTGTGGCCTTGCTGGGGAAGTGGTCACTGGGAGTAGGCTTTGAGAGCTTAAGACCTCACCCTACTTGCAGTTTGCTCTCTCTGCTTCATGCTTGCAGTTTAAGATATGAACTCCCAGCTTTTTGTCATGATTCTCACTATGCTGCACTCTAACGCCTCTGGAACAACAAGGGCAAAGAAACTGTCTCTTCTATAAGTTGCCTTGGTGGTTTAACATGGCAACAGAAAGTAACTCATACAGCTGTCCACAGTTTGCTGACAGCAGCATTTTATGGCCCAGTAGCACCAATGGGACAATACAGATTTAGAATTAACCAATATGATACTCTCCTGTGCGTTAGAATTATTTGCCTTGATCTTAAAATAAGTCATATTAGCAAATCTCTACTCCGGAGTATCTAGTTATTCTGTATTTTCTTAAAAATCAAAGTCAAAAGTAACTTCTTGCTATTTCTAATCCACTGTACTACGGTCAGGAGTTTTGGGGTTTTATTGTGTAGCTAAGTAAGGCTCGTCTCCATTCATAATCCTCATGTTTCATCTCCCAAAATCCTAGGACCACAGGCATGCCCCATAATGCCTAGGTATGTTTCATACCTTGACTGAGCACGAAATATAATAATGAAATATAAGGATGTTATATTTTAAGCTAGTATTGCCCCAAGTCAGGCCTTTGCATCATCTATAAAGAGATAAGAGAGAGTTTTAATAGACCCAACAGTCTAGTCATTAAGACACTCACGTTTAATTCTTGTGATATAATCTCACCATGTAAGGAAGGAAAAGAAGATAGGATGATTTTCCTACTTCATCCCCTTGGAGCTAGAGGAAATTATATCCAAATCAAAGAGGTGATTAAAATGTAAACAAACGATGCCTACTCAGTACTCAGAAATCCCTATATAATATTGTAGCTCTTGTATTTACTTCTGCAAAGAAACTGCGTAAAGAGGCGAGTGTTCACCTAAGATCACAGTGCAGCTCTGATTGTGCTCGCTTTGAACTCTTACATTTCCAAATCATGTGACAAGTTAAATGTCCCTTGTGTCTGTCAGAAAATTCATAAATATTTGAGCTTCAAGAGGGCTTAAGAACCTTAACAAAATCATCACCATAAAAGCATACGCTGTGCTGTAAAAGAGTTATTTTCCTACAAAGATCGTGGGAACTTGGGAGTTGTGGCTTCCTGCTGAGATAGGATGGAGGCGGGTGCTTCTCTAGACAGCGGTCCCTGTCTATTTGCTTCAGCCCTGTCGTCTCTCTTGTTCTCTACTCTACTCTCCATTTTGTGTTGAACAGCTTGTTTTGAAAAGCCCGAGTCTGTCCAAGAAAAGCCACTTAAAACTCAGAGAAGGTCTGTTCTCATCCTGCCCAGGATACTTGAAGGTTTTAAATCACAGCTAGAAGGATTCTATCAGAGCAGGAAAGCTGGCCCCGTCTCTGTTTTTTCCTGCTTATTTTCCAATGCTCTACTGTGAAGTTTTCATTACATTACTGTAATCTAAGAAGAAAGGTTAAGAGTCGGTTTTTAAACTTTTTTTTTTTTTGTAACTTTTGCCTCTAAGGAGTTCCAGGTTAGCATTTAATGGAGCCAGGTTGTTTGCACCTGAGCCTTAGAAACATTTCTGTTTTATAGAGGGTTCCCAGGACTGTTCCCTCTCTGACTGGGGGTCTGGATCCCATGCCTATTGTGTGAATGTACTAGTTTAATGAAAAATGCTCTTCTTATAGGAAAAAGTAATGAGGGTTAGAGATATTTCCCCAGTTCCCCCTCTAGGTAATTTTTCTCAGGACAGAGTCAAAATGTCCCGCTCTTTGATCATCTTTGCCTGAGAGCTGGTTGATTAACTCAACTTCCTTGTATCTTTATCCATTATGAGTGTGTTTCTGTCTTTTCCTTATTCAGTGCTGAGTTTGGCAGAGCAATAAATAAGAAAAATGTATATGAGGAAAAATAAAAGATGAAGAGTAACATTTTCCAATTATATTCTAAGATAGTGCTTTAAGCATATTTTATGCTATATTGGGGAATAATTTACAAATATGACTAGCCCCTTGGAAATAGTCATGTTTAATATTGCTTTATCCATGTTTTATAGATGAGAAGACTACTGTGAGAATTTGATAGCTTGCCAAAAGCTTGTTGGCCAGTGGTCATCATATGTGTTTAAATTAAATTTCTCTCTGTATTATGTGCTGTGATGCACAATCCATCAGGAGGAAGGAGAATATTTTTTTTTGAATAAAATAGTAGTAATCACATAACCGGCTTGCTCTAATACATATAGAATAAAACCAATCAGAATTAGTGGATTTCTTCCTTTTAGAAAAATTATATTAATATTTCTGTCCTTTTTTTCTATACTGAAATAGGGAGAATTTAGTTGTTTTTGTTTGTTCCTCTCCTCTCAAATGACAATGATGCTTTCAAAGCCCTGCTCTACAGAGCATCTCAGATCTACTGTTATATATGAACCATTTTAGAAAGACCCTTTGTCTATAAGAAGCACTAGTCCTTTTTAGTGTTGGTTGGAATATTTATTTGAATGTTTCAAGTAGACTTTCCTTCCTCCCATAGCATTAGGATAAGGATAAAACGTATGTCCATAGCTTCAGATGTACTCCCCTGAAATTCTTCTAATCTATACCTTAATAGTCTGAATGTCACTTAGAGTCCAGGGCTAATATGCCTCCAGAACAAAGGAAAAAAGAATAAAGAAAAGAAATGGAAGAAAGGAGAAAGGAAACAAATGTCTTCCTGATTGGTAGAATATGAAGAACACAGACAAGTAGGAAGACACTACTTTCAGAGTAGTCTTTGGAGTTTAGACACTTGGTGGAAAATGTTTTTGCCTTGGCAAGATCTAGAATTGTCTTGAGGATGAACCATTGGGCACACCTGTGAGGGTATCTTTAGGACTCTAATTGATATGGAGAAACCCATCTTAATCACGGGTAGATGACTCTGGACAAAGGACTCTGGCCTATATGCAATAGAGACAGTGAGCTGGGTATTAGTGAACATGTCTTCATTGATCTCTGCTTCTTGACTATGGATACAATGTGACCAGTTCTTGATGTTCCTGCTTGACATACCCACCATGATGAGTGTCCTTGGATTGTGAGTCAAAATAAGCCCTTCTTTAAGTTGATATCTGTCCATAAATTTACCATAGTAACAAAAAAGGAGCTAAGACAGACGTGAAGACAGGCTATTATTGTGTTCTAGCATGAGACTACCTTTTCTCTGTTGTCCTACATGGTTGTTAAGATGTACTGTAACTTGAGCCGCAGTACTGAAAGCAGCTTGGTATTGACATAAAAACAGACAGGAGGACCAATGGAACCGAATTGAAGACCCGGATATCAGTTCACACACCTACAAACACCTGAAAAGTGTTTTTTTTCTTTGACAAAGAAGCAAAAAATATAAAATAGAAAAGAGAAGGCATATTCAACAAATGGTGCTAGCATAACTGGGTATCAACATGTAGAAGAATAAAAATAGATCCATATCCATCACCATGCACAAAACTCAAGTCTAAATAGATCAAAGACGTCAACATAAAACCAACCATACTAAACCTCATAGAAGAGAAAGTGGGAAGTGTACTTGAATGCACTGGCACAGGAGACCACTTCCTAAATCAAACAAAAGTAGCACAGACACTGAGAGAAACAATTAATAAATGGGACCTCCTGAAAAGCTCTGTAAAGCAAAGGACACAGTCAACAAGACAAAATGGCAGCCTACAGAATGTGAAAAGATCTTCACCAATTCCACATCAGAGGGTTGATCTCCAAAATATAAAAGGAACTCAAGAAACTGATCACCAAAAGAACAAATGATCCAACAAAAAATTGGAGTACAGACCTAAGCATAACTTTCAACAGATGAATCTAAAATGGCTGAAAGACACTTAAGGAAATGCTCAATATCCTTAGTTATCAGAGAAATGCAAATCAAAATAAGTCTGAGATTTCATCTTACACCTGTAAGAATGGTTAAGATAAAAAACACTGATGACAACTTATGTTGAAGAGGTTGTGGGGAAAAGGGAACACCTCCTGCATTGCTGGTGAGAGTGCAAGCTGGTACAGCCCCTTTGGATGTCAGATGATTTTTCAGAAAGTTAGGAAACAACCTACCTCAAGACTAAGCAGTATTACTTTTGAATATATACTCAAAGGATGCTCAATCATACCACAGGGACATGTACTCAACTGTGTTCATAGCAGCATTATCTGTCATAGCCAAAACCTGGAAACAACCTAAATTCCCATTGACTGAAGAATGGATGAAGAAGATGTGGTACATTTACACAGCAGGAAAAAATAATGGCATTGTGAAACTGTAGGCAAATTGATGGATCTAGAAAACATCATATTGAGTGAGGGTAACTCAGATTCAGAAAGACAAATATCATACGTACTCACTTATAAGTGAGTGATAAGCAGAAGATACCTGTCATTGACCTCTGACCTCCACAGGCATGTGCACACACATGTACATACCCCATCCAACATGTAACACACACAAGGATGTTGCAGGAAATTTGAGCGTGAGTGCCGTGTTGCTGTCAAATATCAATGCCTCAGATGTTTTATGGTTGTTTGCTTCCAACTCTATTTTTCACTTCATAATAATTCCTAATAGGTTTTGATACCGGTTCTATTTATTACAATGATAGGACATTTATTATCCTCTGATGACCTCTGTATGTTGAACTTTAACAGTGGACTATAGCAAAAAAGGAAGATACGTTTCCCTCGGATATTTTCTTAACAGTACTGTGGGCAACTAAGACTCAGTCTTTTGAGACATTGAAAAGCCATTTAAATAGAACTCAGAATTGTCTCTTGGAGGCTCTACAGAAGGGAAGAATTCACCACTGATGTTTATTCCATATTAGTGAAAATTTCTTTCACGGCTTGTAATTCTCTCACTTCTGAATCGTGTGTGCATGAGTGTAGTGTGTGAATTGCAAAATGTCAGGAAAATGGCAGAGACCGTGGAGCTGCTGATACGAGGAGTAACTGGGTTACACATGTGAAGCTCATCCATGACTGGAGCAAAGCAAAGGGTGGGCAGAATGTGTGGTGTGCACAGAGTGTCCAATCCCGTGACAAGCGTCGCCTCGAGTCTTCTCACGCTCATTAAAATCACTGTCAAATCTTAGTATAGGAAGATGTCTTTGAAATGTTGCCCTATATTCATTTCATATTTTCCAATATGAAATCTTCCTGCTTTTTCAATTCTGTCAGGGGCTCATGTATAATCTACCCGATCATTACTGTTACTCTAACTGTGTAACTTATATTTCCATGTTAGCAAATATCTTTTTTCTTGATTTTCACCTAATACTTAGAGTGAGGGACATAAAAAAAAACTACAACTGGGAAGACAGTCTTATTTTTGTCATGAAGACTTCAAAAAAAAATACCTATTAGATTCGGTGATTCCAAACAGTAGAAATAATTTCTAATTTATGCAGAATGTTAAGCATAGACAGAAGATGGGAGCCCTGCAGGCTTGTGGGTATAGAATGTGGCAAGAATGAGGAAATATCAGGGATCCTACCTGGTCCCATAAGCAGAATCTGCTTGAGCAGCAACTGCTAGCATACTGGCTGATGGGTCTTCCCTCCCTTTATGACCTCATGAAGAATGAGAGCCTGGGAAAAGATCCCGCAGCTGGCCAGGTCTGAGTTCCAGGCCTGTCCCTTGGCTGCTCCGCATGGAAAGGAGGCTTGTTTCCTTTGGTCTCCTTTATGGAATCCAGTCCCTCCTACAAAAGACCACACACAGCCAAGTAGAGCTGAGGAGGTATCTGTGTCTGGCTTACATCTGCCCACTGGGGTCAACTGTTAAAACATTAGCAGTTTTATAAGTTGGATGTTAAATATAACTGTCCTTGAAAGTTAATTTATGATGAAATTTACCTCTTAAAAGATGATAAATGATCAAAACATTCCTCCCTAGCCGTTCTCTTCTCATTACTTGCCTTTATTATGACTGAATGATAGCAGTGTATGTGTGTGTTGATGTCTATGCAAATTTCTTTCTGGCTTTGTATTCCTGTTCAGTGGCATCGGGTGTTAGAACTTTGGAGATCAGTCAAGGCGGGGGGTGTTTATACCACACACACACACACAAAATCATGAGTGCTGTGCACAAGGACTTATTTGTGGCTTATTTTCAGTTACTTAGATTTGAGAAGGTAACAGAAGTATAAAACATGCAGATTAAACTCTAACCGCGTCATGTCTGTAGCCATCATATTGAAAACGGCACAAAAGATGAAATATTCCGCAGTGTTAAACTGCCCACCAGATTCCACATAGAACCCACTTGTGACCTCAAGGAGCAAGAAAGAATCACGAGACGGACTTTGTTCACTTTGCCTTAGTCATTCACACAATTGATCTTACCGACCAAACTTAGAGGGGAAACTCGGCTCTTATGTCAACGTCAGCTGCAAGAGTTTTAAATCAACATTCTATAAGGACTAATTCATCCTTTGGACCATAAAGACAAGGGAAAATAATTTCCACAGTTGTTTATAAATTGTCTGCTTTAGTTCCTAGTGCAAGTAAAATATAATAAATGTATGCATGCCTGTGGGTATGTGCAATTGTGTGTGCACACATGTGCATGTATGTGCAGATGCTCTGTGGGTATGATGCATGTGCATACTATTATTTCCATGCCTTGAGGAACAAGTAGTTAAATATTTATCAGTACACCATGGTAGTATTTCCCCCACAGGACTTCAGAAATTCAGGCAGCCGAAGGAAAAAATAAAAGCTGTCTCCTAAGGTAGACATATAAGCTGTCAATTACAAGAGAATGATTGGATTATGTGTGTGTGTCTGGGGGAAACAAAGGGTTAAAACACTAAAATTAAACTAGGTAAAAGAACAAAAGGAGATAATGGACAGAGTTAAGATGCAATGCTCAATGTCAAAAGGGAGTACTTTATTGATCTCTATGAAAGTTAAGCTTTTGCTATATCCTTTGGAAATGTGGGAATGAGACATGGCCAAGGGTTAGAAGAGGTATTAAGGATACTATGTCTTGTTCTCTGTAATTCTAGATAATGCTTTAATTCACACCTGTAAAGATGTGGCCATGTTTATTGCAGAGTGATTCTGTCTTTGCTATGAGCTGGCTGGGACATAAGAGGAGCATTCGTCTCTCTGTCCCTTAGCTTTCTGATCTATAATATGAAGATAATATTAGCCACTCCAACATTTATCTTTGAGTACCAAACCTGTGCAGCATTTTCCAAGTCCTTGCAACAGTCCCTAGAGTTTAGAACCAGTTAGAAAATTATTATTGTCATTGGTTCTGTTGGTTTATCCATCGCCTGCTGACTGTCCATAGCTGCATTTTGATTTATGTCTTATAATATGACTCATAACCAACTTTTCTGGTAAAATATGGCTCTGATGAAAGCCAGGCCACAGTCTTCTCAATAGAACCAAACCCAAGTTCAATTCAATGCCTAGATAAGGCTGCTATGTGACCATAGCAATGGTAAAACATGTCCCTTCTCACCACCATGAAAGACAGCTGCCTCCTTCCACTGACAAGGCCAAGCTTGCTTTAATCTTCTGCCTCATTGACCCAGTTCCTCATCACTGATTTTTACCTCCTATTTCTTGAGAACCTTGTACATTGGTTCCTTAGTTCCTCTGTAGGATCATCATTCATGATCTCCAGTTCCATAAGAATTCTTCTGAAATCCATCTGACACATTCTATGTTATGACAGGGTGTGGCCTCCCATGCTGAAGCAAGCTAAATAATGTCAGTCTTATTCATTTTTATAAAATTAGATTTCTTTTGAATAAATATAACTTCAACAGTGGCTATGTAATCAGTAAGTGGTTTTAAATATTGAAAGCAAGGGCATGTGTTAAGATAGGACCAGTACAAAGAAGATGCTAAGAGAAGCGGTAAGTTGTATGACCTTCAAAGAACCCGGGCCTCACATTATATTTGAGTTGAAGAGAATTAGGCCTGATGCAAGCATGGTGGTGTTGTTTGTTTCTGTTTTAGAAACCAAAACTTTATGCCAGAGAAAGGTTGAATCGACCAAACCGGGAACGTCTTTTCTGGATATTTTCAGTGGTTGCTGAAAAATATGTATTATAAATCATCACTGAATGTGTGTTTCCTGCAGAGATCAAAACCCCATTGCAGTTCTTCAGATCCAGAAGTTTCTGCCTCACTTTTAGACCACATTGAGATTTCACCCTTTACAGCTAGAGACCTGGTTGAAAACTGCCCATTGCATTTCTTTCTGTCTCTTTCACTGTAGACCACATTCCTATCTTAGTCTTCCCCGAGCTAATGATCTTACCCCCTTTGAAGTTCACATACCAATTATTATATAAAGTCTCCACTTAGTTCTGTAGACTCATATTGTACATTTTCTGCCCAGTCCCAAACTTGGCCTCTTCTTTAAGCGCACCCTAATTTCAAGTGGGAAAAGGTATTTGTCAACTAAGATCTGGGTATTGTTTCCACATATATATTTTGAAAGGCCTAAAATTATAGTCATGGCTTCAATTGATCAGTTCCTATAGGATTTCTTATTTGCAACCCCTTCCTCTGAACTAAAACTGTGCACACCTACCTAATTCATTTTTTATTTTATAAGCTCTATTATCTTAAAAAAAACACTTGCAAATAAAAACATCACAACCCAATGGACTTCATTGAGTCAGAATATGCATTTAGAATGGAACTTTCCAGTAAAATTTATGCTTTCAGTATTAAATATATTTTATGATTAATCCACTACCCAAAACAAACAAATCAAAGACAGAACTAGAACTAGAAGAACAATTAGCTTTATGTCCTCTTTCGTAACTCAGCTCCATGGCCTGTATTCAGTCCTAACTCCTAGCATTTGTACCCATCTTGTCTACACATGGGACTCATTCCATTTCTGTCCCAGCCTTTCTCCTCCCAGGCAACTCTTCCTCACTTTGGCCAGGTTAGGATGCTGTTCTGTCCCTGTTCCTTGTGTGGGCGCCTTCTTATTCATACAGAAACTCTGTACTATAACCTCCTTCCTGCACTGGCTCCATCTTGTACCCATGCATCCTTGTCACGTGACCTTAGCCCCAGTTTCCCACATCAGGCCCTTTCCCCCATATAGACATGTTTCTCATCCTGCCCAGGCTTTGAAACCTTGTTCCAAGGGCCTGTCTTATGACTTCCCTCCTTGAACTTGCTATGCTCCTCTGGGCCATGGTCGTGCTCTCTTGCCTCTGCCTGGCTGACACCTGAATACGCTCTTTATCCTGTATGGCTGCAGACACACCACATGAGGCTGCCTCCTAGGTGGGGTGGGTTTGATGACCACGATCAAACTCTGACCCATCTTGTCTCCCTTATGCTGAGATGTTGGATATATGCTCAGTCACAACGGTTGACTAGAACTGAAATTTTCAGGACTGTAAGTGAAGGGAAATGGTAAACACCTCAATTTGTCTGAATTTCCAAATTCCTAATGTGTTTTGCTTTGAACTCTATGTCTTGTCTTAATGAGCCAATAGTGTTAAGTTTTCTGTCATAAAGCCTTACAGATATTTTAAGACACTATATACCAGCCTGATAGTCCGTAAAGTCCAGGGAATAGTTTTTATTTTACACCAAAATGACCATTGCCTGTCTTCTTGCAGGTTAAATTTAGCCCAGGAATTTCCCACTTTGATCCCAACCTGTTTGTCTTGCCTGCTTTCTGTGTACTTTGTACCCTGTGACCTGGCCCTTGAGCTCTGCTGAGTCCTTTGCCCACCACAAATATGTCAGGCTCTCTCTCTCATGCCGGCAGGTTTTGGTCCCCTTCCTGGTGCGCCCTCACCTCATTATATCTAGATATCACTGACTCATTTTGCAGGACTCTCGTCAACTTGCACTTCTCTGTAAGGCCCTTCTTAAGCCCAGCTGGTGAGTAGGTCACGCCTGCTTCTGTTTGAACGAGGGCAGTTAAAACCCTGCCACTGACCGGCTGTATCGTGTTCCTCAAACTGCCCAACCTATGCAGCTTCTTTACTTGCGAAGGGGTCTAATATAACTTCACACCATTGGCATAAAACTGAGAGGAGATCAATACGACGTTAGTCTTTGCTGCTATTTATTATCATTAATTATGTCTTTCATAAATGAGTAAGCTCCTAATTCCAGGATGAAATTCAACATCGACAGCATGAGATGTGATCTGCATTTTCTGAAGAAATCAATTCATTCTGCAAATACTTTCTCAAGTGTGCCATTGTGTTAGGCAATGCTCTGACCGAAATAGTGATGCTTTCTGATCTCATGGAATAAACAGGCTGGTCGGGAATGACTTTTGCAAATAATTACACAGGTGAATGAATACATAAGCGGATAGAAACTGTGATAAGTCTATAAAAGGATAATGATTGCCATAGACAGGTGTGTGGTCTTTATCCCCATTTCCTGGCACAGAGCTTCTAAAGCCGCGGGATTTCCTGAACCAGTGACCACAGGAGCACCTTTTGTTCTAATGAGGCAACACTTGGCAGACCCAGTAGTTTCGGAGTAAGACTCGAGGTTAGAAGGTTGGAACATTCAACCCAACACTGACCCTTAGGTAGTGGAAGGGCCTAGATATTGAATTCATTGTTAGCTACTACCGATTCAGTTAATTATGCCTGCCTAATAAAAATATCCCAAGAAGTGTGTAGTGCTTATAGGTTGATGAAACATAGTATCAAGGTTGTGGGACTGTGGCAGGTCTAGGTAGGACAGGGAACTCTTCAGCTCCTCATTTCTTATTCTATGTATGTGTTCCATCTGGCTGTTTATTAATTATATTATTTATCATATATCAATGACGGTACATATTTGCTATAGGGTTGTGAGCTTTTCTGTCAAATTGCCAGTCATAAAGAGGGTTGCTGGAGCCCTGATTCTGTAGCCAACACAATGAGGAGCGCACAAGTGGAAGACTTGATTCTTAGGACTGGCACCTGAAGGGAGCTCAGTCTAAGGACCTGGAGCCCTTAAAACCTATTGAGTCTGATGTTGATTCTGAGTACTGCAATTGGATTGGATTGAGGGACATGACCCCAAGCTGGCATTATAATTGGTTTGTTATCAAGAGAAAAACATAACAGAAATAAACAAAACCTTTCTCAGTTTAGCGTCAGAGACATTTTAAGTAAAAGTAACTTAATCAGACCGTGATTGAAATAACCGAAATGGGGGTGGTAACTTAGATTAGAAGATATGAAATATTTTTGACAATGCTAAATTGCCTGAGACCCAAATGCTGAATGTAAACCACGGGAAAGGAAATCTACCTGTGAAAGCGTGTGGCGAGAAAGAACTTAGCTTCATTATGCTCAGTTTCTGGATGCGGTGAATGGGGATGTGGGCAAGAAGGGTACGGAAATGAAACTGAAGAGGAAGACTGAGGCCATGCTTAACAAATTGAAGGGACTTTGGGTGTTACACAACCTGTAATGGAAAGGACTCGTGCTTTCCTGTTACAGTGGTAGCTTTGACTGAGAAATAACTTGGTTATGCCGGGAAGAGTGTGGCAGGGGAACAATGGAGAGGGCACGAAGGTTCGTGGAGATGTCGAACAGGTAGGTTGTACAAGGGACCAGAGAGGAAGTTGGGAGGAGGAGAGAAAGAGAGAAGAGGAGGAAGTGAGACGGAGGGGAGAGAGAGTGTGTAGACACATCTGGTGATGGCTTAAATGTAGTGGGCATGTACATGAGTGTCTGTCATGATGACCGAGGTTCAGAATTATGTTAAGGAAGGGCAAAAGTCTAGAGATAGTTCACTAAGCAAGAGAAGTTGGAGGAGAAACAGTTTTCCAAGCAAAGATATAGTTTTAGGTATGCCCAGTGTGTCTGAGATCTGTGCAGAAAGTCCAAGTGGCAATGTCAAGTACACTGCTGATTAGATGAGTGTAGAGCTGAGAGAAAACTCATCTCCAAATGGAAATGTGGGAACTAATTGTGATACAAGAGATGAAATTCCTATCCTTTCTTTCTCTTCATTATTGACAAAACCATGAGTCTCATTTACTATAATCTTTCTGAACAATTGCTGTTGTAGGAGGTTGCTTATTGGTTCCTGGCTGCTCAGCCCCAAAATAATCACACAGAAACTGTATTATTTAAATCACTGCTTGGCCCATTAGCTCTAGCTTCATATTTCTGACTAATGATTACATCTTAATTTAAGCCATCTCCATTAATCTGTGCATCACCACAAGGTCATGGCCTACCAGCAAAGTACATAATCCAGACTCTTGGGTATATTCCATCTTTATGTGGCTTATTCTTCATTTACTCCTTTTAATCTATGACGATCTGTACTCTCTTTAAAGACTTTTTATAAAAAAATTTACTTCCTTTCCAACTCTCTATACTTATTTTCTTCTCTCTTCCAAGTCTAGGTACATTTATTCAATACTGTGACCCATTTAGAGGTCTTTTGTAAAATCTGGATTTGTCTTTATTGCATATCTGTAATTCTTTACTGTCCAGGAGTGCCTCTTAAAGACTTAAGATGAGGCATTGCTAGGGTACGTATGGCCCTGCCTGCTTGCTCTGCATGGTACAACATGGTGGAAGTCCATTCACACCTCTGCAAGCTGTGCATTTTGCCCCAGTTCTAAGTATGCAGCTGGTCTATGTTGAGCCATTAAGCAGCTTGTAACAGGCTGCTTACAAACCCCATTTAAATGCTCAGCCTCCTGAAAGAGTCAGAGGTCGTTCTGGCAGCACAGCCCACAAAGCCGGCATTTCAAAACTGGCTTTTCCTGCTACCACTGAGTAGCAGGAAAACCTCTCTTAAAGGATCTGTAGCACACTGCCAGCAAACAGCCAGTAGCTGTGTTAAATTTTGTATTTTTGTGTCTAGAATTCCTTTTCAAGCCCTCTCAGGTTTTAAGTGGATTTTAGTTGACCATGTGGGTGCCAGTATGTGGATGAGTTACAGTTACGGTTTGAATAAGTGACTTCCATAGGCATGTGTGCTAGATTATTAGTTTCCAGTCTGTGGTACTTTTGCAGAGGTGGGGATTAAGGCAAGGAACTTAGATCACTGGGTCACACCAGTATAGAAGACATTAGCACCCTGGCCACTTTCAATCTCTTCTCCTTTATTTCAGGAAGCTAGGAACTCTCATGGTGTATAACTTGCCACAGACCCCAAAGCAACAAGTCAACCCACCACAGGCTGGCTCTAAGCAAAAAAAAAAATAAACTTTTCCTCATTATAATTTAATGATCTCAGTCATTTTGCTGCAGTTACAGAAAGCTGCCTAACCCAGTTGAATCTGTACAAAAACTAGCATTCCCTGAAGAGGAATAAAGTCAGTCTGACATAACAGCATTTAAGTCTGTCTCCAAGTGAAAGTGTTATGTAAATTGTGTATGTAAAACTATAGAGCTTTAGGGGAAACTGCAGTATAACCCATAACAGTTTTATTAGTGACATGCAAAAAATTATAGACAGCAAATAAAAATGGTAACAAAGTATTACACATGTTAAGGGGCTGTGATGTGCGCAATGACCATCACAAATGGAACCTGATTGCAGACGTGGGCATTGGAAGAATTATTATCACACTAAGTGGGAAAGGGACCATTATCTGAAGTCATCTGGGAAGTTGTAATACCTCATACAGATAAATGCAGCTTTTCAAGCTAGGCCCAAATATTAGTTACATGATTTTTATCTTTAAATCACAAGGCATCTTGTTTTGAATTGTGGGTCCTTCTAGGCATATAGTTTTAATGGATTTCCATTTCTCCAAAATAGATAACTCAGCTGGGCGGTGGTGGCACACACCTTTAATCCCAGCAGAGGCAGGGGGATCTCTGGGAGTTCGAGGCCAGCCTGGTCTACAAGAGCTAGTTCTGGGACAGGCACCAAAGCTACAGAGAAACCCTGTCTCGAAAAATAAAAAAAAGAAAGAAAAAAAGATAACAGTGCAATTTGTCTTTAATTTATTTTTGTTTTACTGCTGAGTTTTTTTTTTCAGTGGCCTTTATATTTGGATTCATGGATTCATAAAATAGCTTAAGACTTTGAGGAATTTCCTATCAAAATGCCCCTCTTGGATTTTTATGACCAGGTCTTTACACATACTACTTCTTTTTGATTATGTGAATGCTTGTTTCTAATTTCCTGCCATTTAGTCTTCAATCCACATGTGTTCCTGCCTTGTTGTTATTTATTCTTTTCTTGTAGGACTTTCCAACACTTGATATTATTGCAGCCACAGACTTCCTATTATTTCCCTTTGCTGTCTCTCATGGTTGGTAGTGTGGGCTCCTTTGCACCTGTTCGTGTGATGTTAACATGTTCTAGTTTATCCAAAGTACTCCATTGTAGACGTCTCTGCAGGTCTGGGAGCTTTCTTCTGGATGGCACAGCTTGGTATGTTTGAAGTAGGGTTTGTAGAAGAATCTAAGATGATAAATGAGTTTTTTAAAACAAAAGTTCACACATGCAAAATGTGACAAGGACAAAACCTTAAAGTTCAATGCATATTGAGTTTGTAGAAATTTATGTGTGTGTGTGTCAGTGTGTCTGTGTATCTGCGTGCTGTATGTTCCTACCCAGCTCAATTTATTTGTGTAAAGGCTTTTGAAAATATTCACATAATGTTTTCAACAGATAAAGTCATGCATAAGGTAATGCATATAAATTTTCATTATACTCAATTAATTCCTTTAAGCATCAATTACCTTGGAAAAAATTGCATTTCCAAACAATATTTAAAAGCTCACTGTATCTTATTTTTTTAACTTTTATTCTCAATATTTTCAAGTAAGACATCCAAGTTTTGGAAAATAAAAAGAAGGGGCTGGAAAATGAAGTTTCTGGCTGCAAATCTGCAGCAATTCAATTCTAGACAAGAGGGCAAATACTAAAGTGAGCATTAAGTGGCTTGGCTTTTTGATGTGTATTCTATATCGCTAGCAAATTACATCTCTACTTTGGCGTTTCCTCCTCCTTTTCCTCCTCCTCCTGCTCCTCCTCCCCCTCCTCCTCCTCCTTCCCCTCCTCCTCCTCCCTCCTACTCCTTTCTTCTTTCTACCAGAATCTCCGTTCTGTTTCTCAAATCTTTACCAGGATTGGTTAAAGGAAAATGGGTTTCTTACGGTTTGGATCAGAGAAAAAAACTTGTCATTTTCTCATTGCTTTGTCTGTAGCAGTGTTACAGTTTGTACAAGAAAATAAAGCAATCTGAGAAATATGTATGTGTATATGGAGATTTAGTGCCAGGAAACTCATGAGAACTGTGAGAAGTGTTTTCTACGAGTCAAGGGCAGTTTTTGGTGCCAGAACTTCAGCGTATCTTACCCCAGCATGCAAACATCTATAAGTTCCAGGCCAATCTGTCTCAAAACAAGAACAAAAAAATGAAAGCCAAAGACCTCAAGCTGGCCGGAGAACCATTTTAACCTCCCTCTGGGTTCCCTTCTCTAAGCTTCCCTGTCCAGCAGAGGCTCTTCCGTGGCTTCGTTGAGTAAAGGTCAAAGAGAAAATCTTATTGCACAGTTCCTGAAATGGAGAAATAAGACAGACACACTTCTTGAACAAGACCCCAACAGAGAAGACATTTCTATTTGTTGGAACCCACTGTGTCCCTTTGAAGCCTTTTTCACCTCCAGTGTCCCCATGTATAGAGACTCAGGCAGAAAGAACTCAATTTTCCTTGGGGATGTCATTGAATAAATTCATTTCATTCCAGCAAATTCTGTCTTCCAGTGTTTTGGGGGAGCTGCAAGAACCATGAACCTCAGACTCCGATGATCATGTGGGCTCTATTACTTCATGTGTATAAGGTTGCATGTGTGCATGTGTATAATTTTCATGCCCCTCTCATTAGGTACCAATATTCTTGGTATGTGGCCAGCATCAACAGGAGAGACCTTTGGAGACTTTGCCAAGATTAGGTACAAGGCATTAGCTACCCTGAGTCTAATAGTGCTATCTAGCTGGTATGGACCCTCTTGAAATGGCCTGGACTCAAATCACATTACAATGAAACATTTTGACTGATATGCTTCATGTCTTGACTAGGCACCAAAGATTTCTGGTAGATATTTCTCTTCAGTCAAGTAATTGAGAACAATTCTAGGCTTGCTGGAGGGGAGACCTTGAAGGGTTTGCGCTATTAGGAGATGGACTTGCAGGCATTTAGACTTCAGACCTGAGGTGATTCTGTAAAAGCAGCAGCTTTTCACAGCAGCCCCCTCACAGAGCGACTGGTCTCCTAAGGGATTCAGTGCTTCGATGTGCTGTGGACTGTGGATCCATCTTGGAACAACCACTGCATATGTTCACAGAGAATATATCAGGAACATGCTGGGATTTGAAGGACACTGCTGTAAATGTCATTTAAATGCAAATTAGACACACCAGCTGTTGTTGTTATTAGTACTGGCAACCTTAAAGAGACATCTTATCCTAGCAACCCGAGGAAAGATGGATGGCAAACTTCTTGTTTGTAAGAAAAACAAATGGTCAGAAAGCTTAGGTGCAATACTTCACCCAAATGAATGTGTTGCATGCTCAAAAATATCCAATGTAAGAAGGCCACAGTCAAGATTTCCCAAAGATTGTAACAAAGTGGCTGTCATCACCAAAATGACAAAGGTCATGGTGATTGTATTCTAAGTTATGAGTCTGTTCCCCAAGTTTAGAAAAACTGTGTTAGCGGACTAGCTTAACTGAATTCTCCAAAGTAAACTCATTGGTGTTAAGTCAAATATTCTTCAATTTTTCTGTCACAAAAATTATTTTTAAATTATTACATTAATCTTTCACTTCATATGGCAATTATTTCTTTTATGGGCTATGCCCCTCTCAGAAAGTTATTATCCAAATATTTTGAAACTCTGCAGTCTCAGACAAACCTTGTGACATGTACTTGTCTTTTTTTATAACCTGTTGGCATCAGCCTTTTTGTTTATTTGTTTTGCTATTGCTGTTTTGCTTGTATAGTTGTTGTTGTTGTTACATGTTCTAGGTAAAAGTATATTGAATTTAATTCAAATATTATTTGATTTAGCATTAAGTTTTAAATTTTACCTAGGTTATTCTTAAAAGAAAAATCTTACTTTTTGTAATACAAAGCTTAACCATTTCCAATTATTTAATAAAGTTTTCTAAAGAGATCAAGAACACAACAAAAAACATCATTATTTGGAATTTCTAGAGATATTTTATAAGCAAATGTAAATATATTATGACTACATGTTCTACAAAAGTGTAAATCCCATTGTAAAATTTAGATATGGATATATGTGTTCATAAACATATGTATGTATGTGTGTATGTTGTGTGTGTGTATAGAGTAGCCCCTCCTTATGTATTAAGGATATATGTTCCAAAAGCCCCAGAGGCTGTGAAAAACGAACAGTTCTGAACCCCATATGTATTTGAACATTTATAGAAATGATACAATGAAATTTACAAATTAGGTGCAGTAAGAGATTAACAACAGTAACTTGTCCTAAATGAAATGATCACAGCAATATATGACCCTAGAAGTTACCATGTTTGCCATGAAATCATTGCTAGACATGTTCTGAGTTTGCTGTTCTGAAACTCAGTTTACATCAAGCAAGAGATCAATGTTCGAGTGTCACCAAAGTTTTGCTTGCTGTGATAGAATATGGGATTTATCGTAATTTCTCAGGTATCTGTGCTGGTCTAAAAAGATGAAATTGTTGAACCAATCACAATATGTTAATCAATATTTCTAAAGTCTTTCTTAATTACTGTTTTTGTCTAGTTGTTATTGTTAGTATTAGGCAACTGTACTGGCCTCCCCTTGGGGTCCTGACAGGATATGTCCTCAGCTGCAGCCACTAAGAGCACCCCATGTGCACATCCACCACGTTCCCTTTTAAAAGGTGGGCTTTGCCCCCCCCCCCCCCATCTCTTTCCCTCATTTTCTTTCTCTCTCCCTCTCTCTTATCTGCCACTCTTGTCCCCAGGAACTGGTCTCTGTCTCCTTCTCTCCCCCCTTCTCTGCTCCCCCTCTCTCCTCTATCAATAAATTTCCTATGTGAGCCTTGTTGCGCGATGTAACTTCTCTTTGTGCTGTTTTTAAAACTGTAACTGTTATCACTTCAGATATCAGGTTAATTTGATATTTAGGATTTTTCTCCCTCTGAATCTGTCTTGTCAAGATAAACAACAAGGATTCAGGAGAAGAGGAAAACGGGTTTACGTAATTCACACAACAAGGTGAACTCTGAGCCTTGCTTTAATATCTGAGGTCTGTAAATAATGACTGAAAACAGAAGCAGTGGCTAGCACAAGATGTGCCCCCAAACAACTGTGGCTTTTAAATATGTTGACTTTCTCATTTTCAGACCATCGTGATTTTGATTGACATCCTTACATTTAAGACCTTCTCAGTTGAGGCTGGAGAGATGGCTCAGAGGTTAAGAGCACTGCCTGCTCTTCCAAAGGTCCTGAGTTTCACTCCCAGCAACTACATGGTGGCTCACAACCATCTGTAATGAGGTCTGGTGCCCTCTTCTGGCCTGCAGGCATACATGCAGACAGAATATTGTATACATAATAAATCTTTTTTTTTTTTTTTTTTAAGATCTCAGTCAATATACCACTTTCCTACGTTTCAGGAGCTGGTTACCCAATTTTGAGTTAACTTATCCAGGCAATTGGTTCTGCTTCTGGATTCTTGAAAAGAACACTGCAAATTCTAAATAGGCTGTGATTTTTGTGGCTCTTTCTGGCATATTTGTAAGAGCTTTAGAAGAAGAATATATTCTTGCCAGGTAGTGATGATGCACGCCTTTAATCCCAGCACCCCGGAGGCTGAGACAGGTGGATCTTTGTGAGTTCAAGGCCTGCCTGGTTTAAAAGAGCTGGTTCTAGGATTGCCAGCAATGTTACACAGAGAAATCCTGTCTCGAAAAACAACACAAAATAAAACAAAGCAAAACAAAAAAAGAAGAATATAGTCTCAAAAATGTATATTTCCATATAGTTAAATTACGCTGTTATTTGAGAGAGACCTATTGTGCCTATGTTTCCAGAGGTCTGTTTGATTTGTGTGTGTGTGTGTGTGTGTATGTGTGTGTATGTATGTGTGTACATATGTCTGGAGGTCCAGAGGTTATGCCAAGAGTCTTCCCCTTTCTCTTCCCACCATATAATTTGAGACAGCATCTTTAGGTGAGTCTGTAGCTTGTCAATTCAGCTGGACTCTCTGGGCTGTGAGCCCCAGGGATCCATTCCTCTACCTCTCCATTGCTCAGATCTCAGGTACTTGCCACCATGCCTCTCTTTTACAAAGGTGCTACCCAAGTGCTAAGGCTTGTGCGGACAAGCACTTTACTGAGTCACCTCCTCAGCTCCCCATTGCCTCTTAAAACCTGATTTATGCATCATTTCTCAGCGATGCAGTCAGTAGACTGAAGTTGGCTATAGTGGGCGTATTTAAACTATGGCAATCAGTGGATTCAGCGAACCAAGGCTTTTCTTCCCGAAGAACAGGCTTATAAATACCACTGTGGTGATCAAAGGCCTTTACTTGCCACTGTAACTGCTACACCTCCACATTCAGAGAAAGTACCTCTCACCTACAAAATAGCCACTCTGCAGACTCTTGCTGAAAGAATAAAAGTCTGGATTAAAGCACTTTTTATAAATACATATATTTGTTTATGTTAAGGCGTGTATTTGAAATCTGCATACAGGGTTGAGAGGATGTTTGCTGAAGGTAGCGTTAGGTCAGTCTCTCTAGCGGGAGGAATACCGCACTGCCAGCTGGTGTTAATACCAGGGCAAACAGGGTGTATCATGCCTAGTGTAATGTGTACCAGTGGTCGACTGGCTAATCCTGAACCTGTCCTGCTTCTTTCTGGAGCTGCTCATTCATTCACTCCTCGCTTCCTAGAAACACTGGGAAACGCTCCTGTTTGGATGCTTGGCTAAGAATTATGCAAATTTTTCTCTCAGCCCTCATCCAGGAGAGCCGTCCCTGGTAGGAATGGAGTTTGACGATTCTTAACATGTCTTTAGGCTTTTTTCCTACAGCTCTTGCTTCTGTAGAACTCTGATGAACCTGAAGTTCAGCTTCTAGGTTTATGATACTGCTGAGACATGGCAGACTTCTGTAAAGAACCACTGGACACCTGAAATAGATCCCATCTTGAGAGCTTTTACTCATAGGCCACTTAGTGAGACTCAGATTTCTTCGGAAGGAAGTCAGGTAGAGTCAAAGGAGATGGCG
The DNA here is from genome assembly GCF_014885135.2 of Alexandromys fortis. NCBI lineage: Eukaryota > Metazoa > Chordata > Mammalia > Rodentia > Cricetidae > Alexandromys > Alexandromys fortis. The sequence goes on from NW_026067949.1 coordinate 41,344,203, forward strand.
TCTTCAGCTTCTGTCAAAATCATTTGTCATCTATGGCTTCAGTTTAAGTTTCAGTATAAAAGATGCCCCCTCGCCTTGTCTGAGAAAACCTGTAATTTCTTTTCAATACTCCTAAGTATTAAACTTGCATATCTGAAAATTGAGGTATTGGTGATATTATTGATCTTCTGCTCCTCTAACCTTCATTTTACATACATAGTTTTAGAAATCCATCTCCTTAAGATATTTCCAAAATTATCCCTTTGCCTATCCCAGCTGCAGCTACTGCTATGCCAGGGACTTCTCAGCCTCCCCACAGGCTTCCCTCCAACAGTCTACCTTCCTTTGAAGACTTCACATCGACTGCACAATTATTCGATGCATTTGTAGGCATAAACCACAGATCTTCAGTGTTTGCTCATGTTGATCATTCCCAGCCTGCACATGCATAGTTCTTATGGAACAAAACCACATAAAATAACCATTTGTAAATTAATTTCAATGTCTGTATTAAAATGTCCTAGGTACTGCCTATTTATGTGGAGAGAGGTAGGTTTCTGTCCCATGGCTGCACAGCAAATACTGTAGTCTTTGGTCACATTCCTTCGATAATCTGGTTCTTCTATATACAGTTTCTATGGACTGAAAAGATGCAGGATTTCTGCCTAACTGGCATGTCTGGTCTGTCCTTACAGCAGTCCCGAATGGCAGACTTAACTTCTTTTGCAGTAACCACTGAACACTGTGAGTCTGAGTGTGGATACAAATAGCCCAGCCTCATTTCCTTATAGACTGTCACATGCCCACGGGGACAACTTCCTTTAGATACCGAGTCTATCGCCTTTCCTCTTAGCATGCTTCCTGGTATTGCCTCTGAAGATGACTTGTAATAAAAGATTGATTCAATAAGCCCATTTATAAACATATGACATAAGAGATGGCCTTAGAAAGCACAGAGCTGAGATGAGAGTCTGAATGTGGTCATTTTTTGGTTGGGCTACAACGCCCCTTGCTAATGCTCTCTGTGCCTGGTAATGCACTTGGGAGATTTGTGCACTAAAATCTAATACAGCTTTGGTTTAACCAGGTTTCTAAGAGCTTTCAAGGTTGCCCAACGCCACCACTTCTGTTTAGCTGGTGCTTCTTATTTTGCCTTGTGTTGTTGCCTTGACTAAAACTGGAGTCATCTGGGAAGAGGGAGTCTAGGTTGAGAAATTATGTCCATCAGTTGGCCTGCAGGTAAGTCTGTGAGGTGTTTCCTTGATTGGTGATTGATGAGCGAAGGCCCAGCCCATGGTGGGCATTGCCATTCCTGTGATTGTGAGTCCTTGGTTGTAAAAAAACACAAATTGAGTAAGCCATGGAAAGTAAACCAGTGTTCCTCTGTGGTTCTCGCCTTCAGGTCCCCGTTTGAGTTTCTACCCTGACTTCTCTCAATTATAGATTTTGACGGAGAGATGTGAGCCAAATGGACTTTTTTTCTGCCCCAAGTTGATTTTGGCTGGTGTTTTATCACAGCAACAGAAAACAAACAGAAATAGCAAGCTTCTTCAGCGGCCGGAAAGATGCTTCACTTGAGTCAAGGCAATGCTTTCTGTCTCCCACACTGGCTCACATCACTCCTAAGTCAAGAGCTAGATAAGTCTTAGCATGGAAGAGCAAGGAAGCCTTGCTAATGAAAGACGTGGATTATCAACTAAAACCATAGTAACAGCTAATACTGAGAAATCATGTTTGCAGATAATGTAGATGGGAAATATTTGGAAAATGGGAAAATGTGTAGTTTAGGAGACAATTGCTACAGTAATTTCCCCAAGTCTATTAAACTAATTAGAATCCATTGCACAGTGGGAGGACTCCATTAGTTTTAAATTTGCTATAGCAATTTCTTTAAGTAGGTAAAAAGAATTGGAATCCAAAGAAAATATGGAGAGAGTCATGAGCTTTGAGTATGTAAGGGGAAACTCGCAGGAAAAACTTGGTATTAGTAAAGATACTGAGAAACAAAGCTGTTCAAGTTGGAGGGCTGCTGAAATCATGTGGCTTTAATTTTTTATTTTACACATGATGAGAGGTGTCAGGTAGATTATGCGCCTCACCTATAGAGATACGTATGCATAACAGAGTTAGAGACTCTTACTGTATAGTCCAGGCTGGCCTTGAACTTGTGATCTTCCTGCCTCTATTTTCCTAATGCTAGGATTAAAGACATGTGCCACCATACCTGACTATTCTCCTTTACTGAGATAGATTACCAAGAGCTGGAACTAAGGGCACGGCTCATCCATTATACCTAGGCCTGTCCACAGCTATTTTTCTTAAGCAGGTATCTTAGTTAGGGTTTCTATTGCTGTGAAGAGACACCGTGACCATGGCAACTCTTACAAAGGAAGACATTTAATTGAGGTGGCAGTTTACAGCTTGAAAAGTTTGCTCTATTTTATCATCATGGTGGGGAGCGTGGCAGCATTTGGTGCTGGAGAAGGAGCTGCTACATGTTGACATGCAGGCAACAGGAAGTAGACTGTCTCACAGGACATGGCTTCAAAGCCTGCCCACATTGACACACTTCCTCTAATAAGGCCACACTTAATAGTACCACTCCCTTTGGGAACCATTTTCTCTCAAACCACAACAGCATGGTACGCAAATAGTATTATTTTATTGATATTAAATGTTTATAAGATAAGTTAGAATGTTTATTGAAAAGCATACAAATTAGTTTCACCAAGGAAAAACTTAGGTTGAGATATATTTTATTCTTATCTTGATAGAATAGGATGTTTACAGACTAGAAAGGCAATTGCTTCAAGAGATTATGGAAGAACAATTGTTCCCATCAGCCTCTGCTCTCATTATCAGATAAAGACAGGGCTTACCTCAGATGTCCAGGCCATGTTAGAGTTCACAGGGTTCGAACAATCCTTCTAAGGTAACACATTCAATAAAATGAGGACCTGGTGTTTTACTGGAGAGGAATTAGTTAGAGAAAAGTCTTTCTGATGCCACAGCTCTGTGAAGTTGTGAGTCATCAAATTTATCCTACCTTGATAACGGTAGAGCATTAGGAAGCGAACAGTAGGCCCAGTCCGTGAATCGATGGCGTGTTGACTGGCCCTGTCTGCTGCATTTTCTCTCCCCAATTCTTGGTGATGGTAAGAAATTCACTGAACCCATCTCTGCCCTCACTCAATTATCCAGGCCAGCATGGGGTTTTATGCGTCTCCAGGCTGATAAATCCTCTGAGAATTTTAGATTTTTATAGAATAGACAACAATTTCCATACCATTGAATAATTGTGGTGAGTTTTCTGATTCTATTTCTATTGAGGAAATATTTGGACATTATGCGGGCTAGTAATTTGCCAGATGTACTGCGTGAGTCATGGACTATTTAAAGAGGCTCGGAGAAGTAATTTAGAAACAAAATAGAGGTACACATTTTTTGTGAGTGTGAGAAAAGAAGAAACAAAAATATACACCATCTTTCAGAAAATGACATAATTTATAGTAATTTCCAAAAATATCTTACTGCAAGAGGACAGGCGATACATGAGTCCAGTATAAACTGGGAGGAATCAGTATGGGAAAATGAAACGATTCCCTTTATGTTCATTGATATGCCATTTGCATTCCAAGTATGGCACAGTTTTGGGAGCATCTCAGGCATCACCAAGTCTAGTTGATTATAACATTAAACACGGCTGTGAAATAAAAGAAATTGAAAATCTCTAAGCATTCTTCTTAGGAATAATTATGGAGGTCATTGTGGCTCCCGGGTCCCTTTGCCCCTTTGTTTTTACATGTACTTCTGTAAGTGCCTGCCATGTAATACGTCACACTAGCTGCTCTGAGGGATATGAAGAACAGGGAAAACATTCTATCAAAGTGCTCGTGACTTAGGGGGACCAGGAAGAAAGTTCAGGAATGTGATTCATTGGGAAGATGTGGAGTTTCACAAAAAATAGTAAAACAATCAGAACTTTTGTTGAGATGACTTTAAAATGATCAGGCTCATCTAATTTCAACATGGATTACCTACTTCAAACAGCTGTCGAGAGTGGGTACCTATTTTATGGTTGGTTCAGCTGGTGTACAAAACTTCTGTTTCATGCTGGTAAAACAAAACAACAACAACAACAACAATAAAACTTGCTTATTTACTTAAAACAATGGTTCCCATCCTTCCTAATGCTGTGACCCTTTAATACAATTCCTCATGTTGTGGTGACCTCCCCACCCCAATCATAGAATTATTTTTGTTGCTACTTTATAACTGTAATTTTGCTACTGTTATAATTTGCAATGTAAATATCTGATATACAGGATATCTAATATATGACCTCTGAGAAAGGGCCAAGACTCACAGGCTGAGGACCACTGATTTAGAGTATTCATTTTGGTATAGAGTTTGGCATATAAGTTTTATCAAATGAAGGAAGCTTCAAATTTTCTGCCCCTACTATCATAAGAATTCTTTTAGTTAAGTGATAAATAGACACTAGAGTATATAATATTTTCACTATTTGTAAAAATTCATGTAACAATTCACCTTATATCCAATGAATTGCTATCATTTAGTCATTTTTTGCCATATTGGAATAAATCATACTTTATCGTTATTTTAAAATGTACCATTGGGTTTGATAGTTTAATAGTTAAGAGTACTTGATGCTTTTGCAGAGGTCCCAGGTTGGGTTCCCAGCAGTTCACAACAGTCTAACTCCAGTCTCAGGAAATTTGATGGCCTCTTCTGGCTTCTGAGGGTACCAGGTATCAACATGGTGCACAACATAAAGGTTAAACACTCATAATACAAAATAAATCTTAAAAAGATTTAGGTTTGCAGCTTGGGCTGGTGGCACAGGCCTATCATTCTAGCTACTTGGGGAGACTGAGTCAAGAGGATCATAAATTCAAGGCCTGTTTGGGCTACAAAGTGAGTTGAAGATCATCCCGGTCAACTTGTTGAGTTATTTTTTAAAAAGATTTAATAGGGTCTGAAGACATAGCTAAGTGGGAGAGGGCTTATCTAAAATGTTTGAGGTCCTAGGTTCAATCCACAGAAGTGCAGAAAAAGATTTTATTTCCTAAATCTTATTGAAGTTTCAGAAAGCCTTTTAAATAGAGATTGGGTCATGATAGTTTCTTGAAAAGAACTCATATTGTCTGAGTTTAAGTGGACCAGGCAGGAAACCATTGTGCTGCTAGGTTTGAGATGCTGGCACTTGCCCAAGAGTAGAAGTACTGCAGATAGGAAAGAAGATGGCTTATAGACTTCTGTAGGAAGCACACATAGCAAGAAAGTATGATGGGTTTTTCCTGGAGTTTTGAAAAGAAGGAGATGTCAAGGTTTCTTCCTTTTCTATTTTTGTGGTGTGTGTATGTGTGTGTGTGTGTATGTATGTATGTATGTAAGTAGGTATGTGTGTATGTGTGTGCATGTATACAAATGCTTGTATACGAATACATACAGAGTCACAAGGAAGACATTGGGTATCTTCCTCTATTGCATTCCGCTTTTAATTCCTTGACACAGAATTGTACCAGTCTTTTTCTTTTGGGACAGCAACCAGCTCCCAAATTATGACATGGAGACTTATTATTAGTTTTGAATGCTTGGCCTAGCTTAGGTTCATTTCTGGCTAGCTCTTTTAACTTAAACTAACCTGTTTCTTTTTATCTACCTCTTGCCTCAGGGATTTTTACTTTTCTTTGCTTCCATATATCTTACTTCCACTGCTTCTTGTGTCTGCTGACTGGCAGTTGCCTGTCTAGCCAGTTTCTCCCTAGTTCTCTCCTCTCTTCTTCTTCTTCTCTTGTTTTTCCTCTCCAGCCTAGATTTCTCCTCCCATTTATTCTCTCTGCCCACCAGCCCTGCCTATCCTCTTTCTGCCTAGCTATTGGCCGTTCGACTCTTTACTAGACCAATCAGATGCCTTGCGCAGGTAAGGTGAAACAGTTGCAACACATCTTTACATAATTAAACACACACTCTCACATTATTAAACAAATGCAGCATAAACAAAAGTAACACGCCTTTACACAGTTAAAGTAGTATTCTGCAGCATAAACAAACATCCTTGCCTAGTTAAAATAATATTCCACAACTCAGACTCTTTCACTGAACCTGAAGTCTTCTGTGTGGTTTTCAGCGAGATCCCAAGATCTAGCTGGCTCAGCCACCAACAGGCCATACCAATCACAGGCATGCAGAGCCATGCCTGGCTTTTACACAAATGCTGGAGATTCAAACTCGAGGTCCCATGCTTGGACAGCAAGCACCTTTGCCTGGCGAGTTAACTCTCTAGCATCCCCATTTCCCTTCTTAATTGTCCAACTTAATAAAGGTTGGTTTGGTTTCCCCAAGGAAGACTGACTTTGTAGAGGAGCAGCATGCTGATTCATGGAGCCCAGTTGGAACCACTGTAGAGATGGCTCTAACCAAGGAACAGGCTGACTCTGAGCTTAAAATGTAGCTATGGCAATTGGGTTTGATGTTTTAATTTTCTCTTTGTAGTTCATCTTCTGGGAGTTGGTGGTGGTGCTGCAGCATAGTTTGACGTTTAAGAAAAACACAAATGTTTACAAATTCACCATGGAATACAAGTTAAAAAAAGAAAATAATTTGGGGGCAGAGTTTTTGCTCCTTCGCTCAAATTTGCTCCACTGAGTGTTTAGTTCATTAACTCACGCTGGCATCAATCTGCCTCAGAGTGTGTGAGCTTTCAGTGGAGCCGGTCACACTGGTGCCAGTGAGGACAAGGTCAGGATCAGTGACTTATAAAGACAAAACAGAAGGAACCAAGTGGGTTTGGGTTATCGGAAATACTGAAAGCTTGTGTTAGGGACTATATGCTGGCTAATTAAAAGGAGTAAGTTTAAAATAAGTCAGTAATACAGGGATGGATATAAAACCTGATGGTTCTACCTCTACTAAAATTTTAGTCAGCTGAGGCAAAAGAGGAAGGCATTAGAAGATTTTTATAAACCTAAACTAGAGAGGACACTGGCAAAGTCACATCCAGACCCATTATTTTCAATGGGTTTCTTTCAGGTCTTCATTATAGAAGCTTTATCATCAGAGAAAGCTTGGATGGAGTCAAAGGCTATCAGCAAAATGGCGACAATGACCTTGCTTTCACGACAGAAGATATTTACGATTAGGCGAGCGTTTTGCACTTTGTCCAGATTTGAATTTCAAAACATTTAATTAGGCTTTGGTAAGTCAGAGCGAAATTTGGGGTTAAACTTAAATCACCTTTATTAGCAAACTCCCTTCCTGAAATGGCAGCCAACACTCACCCAATAGCTTTGAAGCTGCATAATGGATTAATCTGTCCTTAGTGCAGTGTCCTCTGCAAACTTACATTCTGTTTCCTTAACCTGGGCTAGGCATTATAAATAGTAAGAAAAACTGTACCTAGCGATCAATATGGTAACTGCTGGAGTCAGCTATTCCAGGATAAAAGGAGCACGAGGACTCTCTACCATAAAGTCTCCAGATTATCTATCTTTATTTAGATTTATGGAAGCCAGAGCTTCTGGTGACCTTTAGGATGTGTATAAAATATAGATCATTGCAGAACTGTTGATTGCTCTCCTGTTCACACACCACTGATGGCCCCAAATAGATTTCCTTAAATTTCCTTCATAAGGCTCTTCATTTGTAGTTGTGAGAGGAAAATGATCCCAGAGCGAGGACGTGGCTATCTTCTCATCGTCCAGTGGATTGTAATAATAAACCACACCTTGATTCTTGACTTCCATCCTGTAGCAGACCAAGATTTTGTGGAGGAACATTTCATAGAATTCCTGGGGACGTAACTGCCATTACTTAAAAGCCAATGTCAAAATGTATGAACAATTTACTGAAAAATCTTTCCTCTTGGTAAATCTATTCTTTGATCCTTGCTTCTAGAAAAAGATTTTAAAAAAATCAACAGTTAAACTTATTTAAAAGTATAAAAAGAGTTACTTGAAGAACTGGAGAAAAACTCTTCGCTTTGAGAATGTTTGGCTGTTCTTTTGACTAGGGAAGGCTGGCTCCCTTCACACTCCTAGTGTACCCAGAAGTGCATGCTAACTGTGGAGGGAAATTCAGGGCAGGGCTGTGGTTCATGGCTATTTTTGCCTGGGGTGTGTGGGGCCTTGGGTTCAAACACTGTAGCTTCTCCAGAAGCACACATTATTAATACAGGGCTAGTCTGGCCCTTGTTTCTTTGCTCCCACCGACCCAGAGAGATGCCTTGTTCTTGGTAGTGGCAGTTGGTCATGCTGTCATTTCTGTTTCTTTGCCCACTGGGCTTCTCTGTGAGTTCAGCCGGTCAGAGCATCAGAGGAGAAAGGGGCTGAGGTGTTTCTTTCCCTGCTCTGAAAAAGCACAGAAAAGTTGGCTAGAGAATTAAGGAGCACTTCATTTTGAGAACGTTTGGCTGTTCCTTTGACTAGGGAATAACTGGCTGCCTTCACACTCCTAGTGGGGTCAGAAAAACGTGTTAATTATGAAGGGGTTAAACTTAACTCCTTTCCCCCTCTTTCTTTTTTCCTGGAATAGCTGACTCAAGCCAGTTGATTTATTGATTGTAAGGTACAGTTTTCCTTATGTTTTATAATGCCTAGTCTGAGTTAGGAAAACAAAAGGTAAGTTTGCAAAGCACAATCCACTAAGGACAAATTAATCCATTAGGCAGCTCCAAAGCTATGAGGTGAGTGTTGGCTGCCATTTCAGGAAGGGAGTTTGCTAATACAGGTGAACTAAGTTTAACCCCAAAGAATTGGCATGCACCCTCCTCATTTCTTGATGCTTCACAAGGATAGCCACTCCTGGATTTTACTCCTGGGTCTGTTCCTATTATTCCTGGTAAGCCATGATTACATTCTGTAGAAACTTAATTGCTAAGCTGCACATTGACACGCTGAGGAATCAGAGATATTTCCCGGATGATCACAAGGCTGACCAGATACTGAAGTTCACCACTCAACATCAGAGAGAGAGGAGGGACTGCATGGCATATTACTCAAGTCAAGAAAAGGTCAAATCTTGAAATTCCAAGTATGGCTTCTACTGAGTGAGCACATGGCTTTCTAATCTGAACTTTTGTTTAATGCATTTGCTAGTTTGTCCTCACCAGATGCCAGTGGCCTACTCTTCCCTTAGGGTTATGATTGGTCTTTTTGTGCCTGGTGGTAGTGGCTTCTTTCTGTTTCAAAATTCTGGCTGTATCCACATTCTTTATGGGTTCCATTAACTTACACACAACTCCAGAAACGGTCTTTCATGGAATTCTCCTAAGATGTGCTGGATAATGACTTTTGCTTCCTACTAACCTAGATTGATCTACAAGGCTCTTTATTTTTTATTTATTCAAAAACACGGGTGTGAAATGGGGAGTTACTGAACAAACAAGACGCATTATTGGAAATCATGCCTGTGACTATGTAAGGCAGATACAAGATAAGAAGTAACTATGCTCTTGCTTCCACTCTCAGATCTGGCCAATGGGCTTCCCTGAGTCCTGTGCTTTGGAAGACCCTACTCTTCCTCTCCTCCAGGTGTAATTCTCCTCTGAGAATGAAGTCTTTAGGGATAAATGTTCCCCCACTTCATCTTTCCCAACTTTTCACCAGCTCACCCCTCTGTCCTGCCATCAAAAGTGTGCTCTCGATATTTTAGCCATGGAACTTCTCATCAAAACTCATCTGGTCTGTCGGAGTCCATGGCTGTGGACCCATTCCACTTTGACCAAAGGTCAGAGAATTCAGGCCTGTTCTTGCTCCTTCAAGGTTATGACATGAGGTTTGACCCAGAAACTGACTGCCTACAGGATGCTTGGCCTAAGGTGTGGTCACTACATGTCCTGCCTAAACAACAGAATATAGGATATAGTTACTTGATGTTTCGGGTATTGAAGAAGTAATTACTTTATTTGTTAGAAGTCTTGCCTTCTTCCCCCCTTTTTGGATTGGGATATGTAAGGCATATGAAAAATAAATGTGGGCAAATTCGGCATTCCGAGGGTTGCCTTCCCAACTCTATTCTGTGCCTCTGTCTTTTTCTTTAGTGTCTCTGTCTTTTCTGCCTAACATTTCTAATCCATACGCCCCTTCTCTGGAATGCACAAACCTGTTTAGGCTTGACCCTGACAGATGTCACCCCAATATGGGGCCATGACACCGGTCATGTTCTAAGGCCCTGATTTGTGCGTGTGTGTGTGTGTGTGTGTGTCTATTGAGGGTGGAAGTGATAGGAAAAGGCTGGTAGTTGGCCAGAGCAAGGGATGAGGGAAGGGGGGGGGTCTTTATTTAGTCCAATGGCTGGGGCTGAGGAATATTATTTTTTTCAGAGTCCTTTTGCCAGGTTGAAACTATGGGTAGGTGAACTTTTTGAGCACTGGTCTTTTGCAACATTTTAGCCTTTTGTGTGTGTCAGCAGCAAGTGGCACCAGCAGGAGTGAGAAGAGCAGGTTAGGGGGCTTGTTCTTTTGTTATACCCTGTGCACAAGTCTAGGTTTTGGGACCTAAAGCTCTGAAAGTAGTGTAGGCTCTCGAATAATGTACTGGCTGGTGTTGTGTGTCAACTTGATAAAAGCTAGAATCATTAGAGGGAAGGAAACTCAGTTGAGAAAATGCCACTATGAGATCCAGCTGTAAAACATCTTCTCATCTAGGGATCAAAGAGGGAGGGCTCAGACTATGATGGGTGGTCCCATCCCTGCAATGCTGGCCCTGGATTGTATAAGAAGGTAGATTGAGAAGCAAGTTAGTAAGCAACTCCCCTCTATGGCCTCTGCATCAGCTCCTGTATCCAGGATTCTGCCCTGAGTTTCTTGAGTGATGAACAGCAATGCTGAAGTATAAACATAAGTATAATCTTTCCTTCCCAACTTGCTTTTTGGTCATGGTGTTTTGTCACAGCAATAAAAACCTCGACTAAGACAAATTGGTACCAGGAGTAGGGTATTATAATAGGCCTAACCATGTTTTTGTTCAGAGTAATATGGACGTTGGGACTATGGATACAAAAGCAGTTGAATGCTTTTTTTTTTTTTTTGGTTTTTCGAGACAGGGTTTCTCTGTGGCTTTGGAGCCTGTCCTGGAACTAGCTCTGTAGACCAGGCTGGTCTCGAACTCACAGAGATCCGCCTGCCTCTGCCTCCCGAGTGCTGGGATTAAAGGCGTGCGCCACCATCGCCCGGCTTTTGAATGCTTTAAAAGATGCCTAATGTGCCATACTAGTAGGAACATGGAAGACATCGGCACTGAGTAAAAATTGATGAACTGTGGGGTGATATCTCAAGAGGTTTCAGAGGAGAAGAATTTTAATATGTTGCCTAGAGATAATTTTTGTGATATTTTGGTGAAGGAAGTAGCTGCTTTATGCCCTTGTCTGAAGAGTTTTCCTGAGGCTAAAAAGAAGAGTTTTGGTTTAATTCCCTTGGCAGAAGAAATCTCAAACAGTGTATCTGTCATGTGGTTTTCAGTAGTAGTGGAATAGAGCTAAATTCTGTGTTCAAGGAGATGCATGGGTTAAAAAAATGGAATAAAAAGAATGGTAGCCTCAGGGCAAGATCCCACCCACCCAGCTAAATTTCTAACTTGTGAAAAGGAACTAAAGAAAAACTTCGAACTGGGTGTGGTGGGACACACTTTAATCCCAGCACTGGGAAAGCAGAGGATGGTGGATCTCTGAGTTTGTGACCAGTCTAATCTACAGAGCAAGTTTTGGGACAGTCAAACTTAGGCAAGAAAGTACAGAAAGCTGGTGTAATTGAACAAAGGTGTTATGTTCTAGTAATCTTGGGACTTGGAAACTTGGCACCTTTGTCCACGTGGTTCTGGTTTTAGAGTTAAGGATAGAAGAAACATAGAATTTGTCTCTGCTGCTGAGGCCAGGCATGTATCAGGTGTGTCTCTGAATGAAGGCCTATTAGAGAGGCCATTTCGTGAAGCTATGAATTTGAAGCCTGGATTGCCTTGGAGATCCCAAGATGTTAGAGGTGCCAGAATCATGAGGCATCTGCCAAGGAGAGCTGCTAACAGGGAGTGGAATCAGCCCATAAGAAAGAAGTGTGTTTCAGTAACCAAAGCTGAAAGGAGTTGGAGATTTAAAGAGCTTTTTGACATCAGACATAGAGATGCAAAGTTTGGAGTTCGCCCAGCTGGTTTTTGGTCTAGCTTTTCCCCCCAGTTTTTCCTTGCTATACTCCCTTCCTTGCATTTTGAAATGGTAATGTATATCCTGTGCCATTATATGTTGGAAGTATGTGATCTGCTCTTTGATTCTGATTTTTACATGAGGATTACAGTTAAGAGGTTGCCATGTGACTCAGAAGAGACTTTGTACTTTGAAACAAGTTTGAGACTGTTATAGACTATGAGGACATTGAAGTTGGACTGAATGCATTTTTTTGTATTATAATATGGCTAAAAACTTTTGGGGGTCAGGGAGTGGAATGTGGTGGTTTGAAAGAAAATGGCCCCCAAAGGGAGTGGCACTATTAGGAGGTGTGGCCTTATCAGAGGAAGTGTGTCACGGTGGGGGTGGGATTTGAGGTCTCTTTTGCTCAAGCTTCCCACCGTGTGACTTTGAGTCAACTTCTTGTTGCCTGAATGATGTAGGATACTCAACTATTTCTCCAGCACTACTTCTGCCTACATGCTGTCATATTCCCCACCATGACAAAAGTGAACAAAACCTTTGAAACTGTAAGCAAATGTTTTCATTTATAAGAGTTGTTGTGGTCATGGTATCTCTTCACAACAATTAAAAACCCTAACTAAGACAAATAAAAATCCCAGGATCCCATGACCTGGTGCTACAGAGACACCAACCTCTTGGGTATGTTCAGGAAGACTGGGATTCTTCGGTCCTTAGCTGACATTGCAACTTCTGGGCTCCAGTTATTCATACTGGCCTGTGTTCCAGATTTTGGCCTGAGGTGTCTAAGATCTTTGACCTGAAAGATGTACCTTTCCATTTCGCTATGTTTTCACCCTTCTTTTTCCTGTCTCTTGAATATATACTTAGCAGCTAGAATCCATTGAGGCTCAGATAACAAGAAACCTAGCAGAAAGTTTTGTACTAGTTCTACTCGAGGCTTTACCTCCAGGAGCTGATGTAAGTTTTCCCATGGTGACTGTGGATTAAATGATTAAAATCACTGCTGACTTAGGGAAGCCTGATTGGATGTTGAACCAACAGTTCTTTTGCTAAAGGCAGCATAGATAGCAAGCGAGACTCCAAAGGTGTTAATTAGGGAGTTAAATTGCTTCATCTTCCAAAATCCTTGCTTAGTTCCTAGAAATTGAACATCATAAGGAGTGATTATAGTATGGATGTAAATGACTTATTGGTAATGCTAATAGTGATTTTAAACAATTTTTAACAGCTGTCTTTAGTGATTAGCATCTGCTCAACATCCAGGAAGAGGTGGGACCCTTTAATTTGTCTCAGGCTTTTAGAAGTTCCATTTTGTCACAAACTTTGGTGTACCTGTTATGGTTGAAATAAAATGTTGCAAGTCCCCAAGTGGCTGCAGCAGGCAACAGGTCCAGAGACCATGCGGCAGGTTCCCAAAGTGGTGGCAGGCAGCAGGCAGGAGGTCCCAAGAACAGCCAGTCCCAGGCAGGGATGGCATAGTTTCCCAAGTAGCTGCAGAGGGCCATGAGAGGGGCAATGAGTCCTAAGCAGGGAGCCACATGGTGGGTGAGAGACCTTGATGGGGAAGCCAGTACCACGAGGAGAGACAGACAGATGAGCATGCCACAAGCATAGAGGTCAGTGCTCAGGCAGACAAAACACATGGTTGTTGTGGAAAAACTACCCAGTTCTGGATCCCAACCCTGGGAGGGGGCAGGAGGGCTTATCCGAGTCATGGTACCAATGTTATGGTTTAAATAAAGTGCTACAGGTTCCCCGAGCAGCGGCAGTGGGCAGCCAGCCATGAGACCATGCCGCAGGTCCCAGAGTGGTGATGGGCAACAGGTCCTGAGACCACAGCAGGCCACAAAGGCAGTCAGGTCCCAGGCTAAGAGCTGCATGGTGGGTGAGAGACTGAGATGGGTAGACATGCCACAAGACCATGCATGCCACAGGTCTCCAAAGGCAGCTGGTCCTGGGCAGAGAGCCATGCAGCAGGTGAGAGACAGAGACATGGATAGATGGATAGTCATGCCATGCAGTGTGAAGTTGAATTTTTTTAGTGGCTTATGGAAGGTAAGGGGAGAAGGGGAAAGAGCAGAGAGACAGACAGAGAGAGAAAGACAGAGAAGGGGGAAGAGGAGAAGTGGGGAGAAGGGAGAGACAGAAGCTGCCTCTTTGAGAGAGAGATGGAAAGGAAGGGACTCAGACTGGAAGCAGAAGAAAGATCCACCTGCCTCAGTGGTGGATGGGAAAGGGAGTGGGAGGGGCTTGTCTCAGACAAGGAGGGCTTGACAGATCATTACATTCTCATCTCTTTTATAATAAAAAGGTAAGATTCAGGCACAACAAGTTAAAGGAACTGGGGCAGCGGATTCTCAAGACTGCTTTCTGCTTATTTGTGGACATCGTCTTGGGGGCGGGGAACCTGAGAAAGCTGGGTGCTGGTCACATCCTGGTGTAGCTGGTCTCTTTGCTCCTGTCCGGTGTGTGGTATGGAAATGTCTGGTGTCTCTTACTCCTGTTTAAGGCATTGGCAGAACAGAGGACAAAGTAAAGTTTAGGGAAAAAAATTTAGAACCAGGGAAGTGAGAAGGGTGCATCTGACATGTTTATGGTGGATCCTTCAATTTGGCTCCCTGGAACTCACAAAAGTTCTTTGGGTTTGTGAAAATAGAAGTTTTAAACATATACATTGTATAAACAGTGTCATATTTATATCAGAATGACTATGAAAGATATTTTTGTACAATGAAATGTATTTTTAAGACTATGGAAGGCAGTATGAGAAAGAAATGTGATAACTTGTATTTGTCTTTACACCTTTATAACTTACATGTCTTGTATTTGTATTTTGTTGAAATTTATTTGGTAGGTTGTCCTTTTAAACTGACAAAACCTCTCAGCTGTCAAACTGCATCAGAGATCTTTGAGAAGGATGAAATTTTACTTGAGTTACTGATTAAAAAACGACAGAGAACTTACTTGGTTGGAACCTAGAGCTACTCCTCAGGGTTCTCCATGGTCACTGAAGGTCATATTTGCCTTTTGCTGTTTAGTGTAGGGCCTGCCAGGCTCTAGAAGATCCTGTGGGCTAAGAAATCTATAGGAAGACAAGCCTACCGTCACCTGAGCAGCTAGGCTATCAATTCCAGCGATTCTGTCTATGTCTGGAGTTCTTCAGTTTAGATGAAAGGCAGTATTTCCCAGTGGTCAGTGCTTGACAGTTAAAATGAAGTGTGGATGGACGTTGTTCTGTGCCCATTTGCTTTCTGTCTTCTTTGAAGGAAGTAGAGTGCTGCTGCTAGGAGCCAACCTGTCTCTTTTTGTTATGAAAATTTTTTTAATAATTAAATATTTAAATGCCATATTCCCCAGATCTCTGAGCAGTTGAGGGCTATTTATCAGGTGTAACTACAGTACAGAATCTGCTTGGAGAGCTGGGTCTGATTGACTGTACTGGCTCTTAACAGGTAAGATTTACACTCATAAAAGGACAGAAAGTAGAAAAATTGCTTTCAATAGAAGGTTATGGGCAGAAATGACAACAGTAGAGAACATGTTAATATATTTTAAATGAGGGTTGGATTAAATATAAAGTATTTGGAAGCAGTCTTGAGAATCCACCACCCCATGCAATCAAAGCCTGTGCTTTGAGGAGTTACTTCTAAAGTTCCCCACTACTTTAATAAAGAACATATACTATTTCTCTCCTTTTGAAATCTGATTGATTTGTCATGATTCTAATAATATTTTGTGGTCTTATAACTTAGGCTAACATGTCTATTCCTCATTTTGAAATCTCAGAGGTCAATCATGACAAGACCATATCCCTGTCCAAGACTTCATATAACTTGTCTTTATAGAAATGCTGTCTAATATTTTCAAATATTCCTATACTTTTTTTTAGGTTTTTCAAGACAGGGTTTCTCTGTAGCTTTCAAGCCTGTCCTGGAACTAGCTCTTATAAACCAGGTTGGCCTCAAACTCCCAGAGATCTGCCTGCCTTGCCTCCCGAGTGCTGGGATTAAAGGCGTGCACCACCACTGCCTGGCTTCCTATACCTTTTTTAGCATGCTCTGTCAAGCAGATTCACTCATCTAGAACTTTCCATGGTTCTCTTCAGAATACTCAGATTAGATATTGCCTGATGTGAGATTCAGCTCTGTATGCTAGGAATATATTCTATTACCATTGGTTAATAAAGAAGCTGTTTCGGCCAATGGCTTAGCAGAGTAAAGCCAGGCAAGGGAAATCAGAAAAGAGAGAGAGAGAGAGAGAGAGAGAGAGAGAGAGAGAGAGAGAGAGAGTGAGTGAGTGAGTAGGTGGGAGAAGCCATGTAGCTGCTGAAGGAGAAAGATGCCCAGAACCTTTACCTGTAGGCCACAGCCTCATGGTGATACACGGATTAACAAAAATGGGTTAATTTAAGATATAAGAGTTAGCCACAAATATGCCTAAACTATTGGCCAAGCAGTGTTATAATTAATATAGTTTCTGTGTGATTATTACAGTTGGGGCATATGGGAATGAAAGAACAGTCTCTGCCTACTATTGCCAACAAGCTACTCTCTATATCCTGTCTCTCCTAGGAGCATCCTAGCTATCTTCTCTATTATTTTTTAGTCTATATATGCATGTATGTGTATGATGTGTGTGTTTGATTTGTATGTGCATACGTGTGAATGATTTCTGGGCACATGTATATAATATGTATGTACATGTGTGTCTATGATATGTAGGTGTACATGTATATTTACGATGTGTGTGGGCATATGTGTATGCCACAGTGCACAGGTACTCTTCACCTGCTAATCTTCACTTGCCACTTGTTTGAGACAGAGTCATTCACTGCTGGATACGTAGGCTGCCTGGCCCATGAGTTTCTGGAAATTCTCTTGCCTCTGCTTCCCATCTGGCTATAGGAATGCTGGGATTATCGGTGTGTCCTCTCATATTGGATTTAGATGGGCTCTGGGGATCTCCCCCAGCTCTGTTCTCACTAATTGAAAACTGCTCTGAGATGGACGCTTTTCTCTGAGTCATCCTCACACAGACCCTGTGGACCTGCCTTCTGCTGAAGTCCTTCCTCCTTACTATCCTGGCTGTTTCACTCTCCTCTCGCTCAAATGTGAACTGATTGTCTCCAACTTCCTGGGGTGTGCTGCTCAGCTGTATTTCCTTCCCAGAGTGTGCCCCCAAACCGTGCTCCACAATACAGAGATACCGATCTTTTTACTTCTTCTGTTTCCACACTTAAAATCCTTCCACAGCCCCCTGGAGCCTTCAAGGATAAAGGTCAGGCTCTTCCATTTGGCACACGAGGCCTTTTGTAACCCTGCTTTCCTTCTGTAGTTTCAGCTTGATTGTTTTCTAATGTGAAGCAGGAGGCAGATTGAGCGACTTGTGATTGATTCTCTGCGGGTTCTCAGTCCCCATCCTGGTGGTCTTAAAAGCTCTGTATCAGCCCCCTAACAAACTGCCTGGGCTTTCCCATTCATGGTAGCACTCCTGCATGGCGCCCTGTGCTTCTGAGAGCAAGGTTCATGCCCTAGCATGTGCACCTCTGTTGAACCAGGGACGAAAGGAAATGTAAGCTTAGCTGTCCAGCTGCGCTCTCAGAGGAAAATGTTGGCGTTCTCTCTTCAGAAGCAGACTTGGTTTCTGTGGACTAGTTTATTTTCTTTCTACCAGCTCCAAGAGAGTTACAGGGGATGTGTGGTACTGGTGGTGTGAAAGGGTTTGGATCTCTATGCTGTGTGTTTGTGGATGGAAAGGCTATGCGGGGATGGGAGGATGAAACACCCAGGCAGCCCCGCAGTGCCAGGCTCTCGGGAACTGTGAATATAGATTTGTGGACCAGCTGTTGAATAAACTCCCCCCCCCACAACTGCCTGTCCTGGCATGTCCTCTGGGTTCAGATTAGTGTACCCTACGATCTTTCACCCTAGTTCCTCTGTGCACTGGCCAGCCACCAAATTACCAGGAGCTTCTTCTTCTTTTTTTTTTTTTTCTGTCAAAAATCTAATCAAGCAAATTCACCATCCACAGAAATAACCCTGGGAGAGTTGATGTGGGCTAACCAGTTGCTGAGGGTAGTAATGTGCTTCAAAATCAGACGGTTGAAGAATTAGCTAGTGAAGGTGTCTTTCACGTCCTTGCTTCCCTTTGCCTGGAATGGCCTCTCCTTGTGTTTCTGCTTGGCAGACTCTGATCTGTTCTTTTCAATTTTGCTGCGTTACCCTGGCTGGCATCTGCACGGCTCTGCAGTGAAACACCTCGCGGTGTGGCCTGACCAGCACCATTTAATGCCCATCAGCCTCCCCTACACTGTTGAGTTCCTTATGAACAAGAAACCTCAGTTTTCTGTTTTTACATTTATCCCTAGCACTCTGCCTAAAGCACAGTTGAAACAATTAATATTGCCTTAAAACTGGAGAGAAAAACAAAGCAAAAGAACATGTGTTTGGCTTAGTCAGAGAAGTTACTTGCATATACAGCAACAGTACTCTTTTCAAAGTGAAAATAACAAAATTCCAAATGCACAGAAGCCTGAAATCCTAAATTTCTATTGCCCGTAATCTTTACAATTGTCCCACATTAGTTTCAAATGCTTGACTTCGGATGTATGAAATCTGAGGGTCTATCTTAAGTATTTATGTTTAGCTTAGATATTTAGTGTAGTCTTCCGTCAAATCAATAATCCGAGCCCACAAAGCACTCCTAAGGTGCCCAACACTGCCTCGAGGCACAGCAGTGTCAAGGACAGGACAAACATTTGCGATTAGAAAAGGAAGTTCAATTTAGGGAGCCAGTTAGCCTTGAAGGAGCTGTTTACCCTGTGTGAGCGAGCAGTTTCTACTGAAGCCAGATTTTATTTGCACAGGATTACCCCCTCCCACTCAACACACACACACCAGTCTACAATCCTGCTTGATAAAGATTGATGAATGTGTTACTCAATTTGTAGGGCCATATTTACCCAGTTTACAAGGTAATGGGTAATTAGCATCCAGGATAAAACCTTGACTAAATATTGTCAAAGGTTTTCCTGAGTGAATGTCATTAATCTCTCTGAATCTCTGGCTTGGTCCTTGGGGCTGTGGTGACAGGCTCTTCGTCACCATCCCTCACTACGCTAGCACTGCTCTAGCAGGAGCAATGTAAAAGGAGTAGCTGTCCACTTGGAAAACCAAAATCCTAATTTTTCAAGTTTCCTTTAAACCAAACTAGATATGGCCAGAGGATGACTCTGTACTCTGTTCTTACATAAGAAAGCATGAGCTAACTTAATAAGTAAACTAACGAAAAGGCTAATGTGGGAATATATTTTTGTAACTAAAACTGTCATGAGCCCACTATGTCAGAAACAGATAAACATGTTTGTGTTTTTTCCACAATGTCAGAATTCAATGAGTAATAGTAAACATCACGGTATCATTTTGTTCACTGTTAGCAGCTTCCCAGGTTCTCCTGCTTTTCTGTATTGTCTTGTCTAAGGCAAACACAGATCCTGTTATGCAAATCTTAATTCCAAATATTAACTCTTGGATCACACATTACACATATATGCACACATGTGTGTCTACAAGCAGGTTGCAGAATAGCTACACAGCATCATAGAGGTATGAGACTTCAAAGATGTCTGAGTATCCAAAGCAAGGAAACTGATAAGGTGCTAGGAGAGTTTCTAGGTCCGTAACAAAGCTGTAGCAGAAGCTGAAAGACGCACCCATGGCTGCAAACCAGAGCATCAGGCTGTAAGGTCAGACAGAGTTAAGCCATGGGAACATGGTGGGACAAAGGGCAGGAATAGGCTCAGGTGAGAAAACATGTGGCTGCACAGATGACCAGTTCAGACAGGTATCTCAAAGATGGACAGCAGGCAATGGCAGTGGATCCTATTAACTACAGATGGACAGCAGGCAACTGGAGTAGACCCTCACAAGTGTGGGGACCAAGCCAAGCTAAACCCCCTAAGTCAGGAATCCTCTGTCAGTCCCTTGGCACACACATAGTGAGTGGCCCAATGACAGGCGAGTAATGCTGTTGCTATCCTTGTGCTGGTTTTTGAGGCTCAGTAGTTATATCAATTGTGTGTTTGGTAAGTTCTCATTCTATTGTGATATTTTGAAGGAAAATGGCCCCCAAAGGGAGTGGCACTTTTAGGAGGTGTGGGTTTATTGGAGCAGGTGTGGCCTTGTTGGAGCAAGCATGGCGCCGTGGGAGTAGGCCTTTGAGATCTCCTATGCTCAAGCGACTCCCAGTGTCAGAGACCATTTCCTGTTGCCTGCAAGATGTAGGACTCTCGGCTACTTCTTTAGCACCATATCTGCCTGCACGCTACCATGTTACACCGTGGTGATAAGGGACTAAACCTCTGAGAAATGCAAGCCATCCCAACTAAATGTGTTTCCTGTATAAGCGTTTCATGGCCACGGTGTCTCTTCACATCAATAGAAACCCTAAAAACCTATTTTTTCTGACATGATTTTAATATACGCCCTATATCCCTGTAGCCCCAGTTCACCCTGATAAATCTGTAGGGTGGCACTCTTTCTAGTCCAAGAAATAAATCATTTACCAGTACGTACTATGTGGGTTGTGCCTAACGGATGACATTGTTAGTATGTCCACTCAGGTGTGCAGTCTTCTTCCATCCTGTAATTGGAGCCAAAAGCTACTTGTCAAATGGATTCCCTAAGGACACATCAGCTTGGGATACCATTGTTTTGCACAGTATGAAGTAACTTAGGGCAAGACACAGCTTGGTTTCAACACTGAGCCTCAATCATTACAGTCGCCAAATTTCAGCCAATGACAAGTAGCCGCCAGGTCAGTGTGAACATCCCCAGTCTTGTTCATACTAAGCTTCGTTGGCTAATTGAGCATCCTAAAGGTCATGTGGACAAGTTATTATTAAGTTCATGTGAGATGTAAGAAAGTCTAGGAATTAAGTAGAGCTTTTGGTTCTGTAGAGATTCAAGGTATGGGATTCCAAAGCATAGTGCTGATACTATATGAAGTATTCTGGGTCCTTTGATCTTCTGGAAACGGCAAGACTTCAGGAACACGATCTTTTCAACCTTCTCTTCCTGGCTCTTACTCATCTTTCTCTTTCAAGTTTGCCAGAATTCAGAATTTCTCTTCCCCAAGGTATGAAACAAATGCCATTCTTCCATGTGACTTTCTCCTGGAAAATCTCATGCCAGGACTGAGAAGAAAGAATGCTGCGTGGGAGACCAAAAGTCTAAATGCAGAGACTTTGCTGCTCCCTCCCTTTAGTCTACGGCCTTTCAGACAAACTCCTGTATCCACCCATCTTTCTACAATATTGACCATTCTTCCTAGAATCTAAGCATGGACTAGACAATTTTCTCAGGATCATTAGGTCTTTGTTTTTAAGACTCCCTGGTCTATAATTTTTATTAAATAATAATTTTTATTTAAAGAAATGTTGACCATGACCCTTTTGATGAGTGGGGGAAAGGTACCACACTTTCTGCTCTTCAGTCATCTTGTGGTTCCTTCAATTCTTTGTATTATAGGGTCACTTTAAGTAGTGACTGTGCTAGGCTTTAGCTCTTGATATTTGCCATAAGATCTAATTTGCAAAGGTTCTAAATTTTGAAATTATTATCTCTGAGAGAGATACCAAGTGCCTTTTGAGAACTCAAGGTCAAGAATTTGAAGTCTATTTGCTACTCTGCTACGGTGTCATCTTGAATCTTTGTTTCATTTTATTCAAGTTCTGAGTGTAATTAGAGGATTATATTTTATCTCTGGGAAAATTGATTAGAGGCAATATTTTATTACTTGGAACATATAATGGTAAGTTCTTTGGAAGAGGAAAGAGTGCAGATAATCCAAAGAAATGAATCTGGATTTTGGAACAAACTAGTTTTTGAAGCTGTCCTATTTTTTTTTCATGGTATTTTCCTACTGATAACATTAAAATTTATCTGTGTTTCACCCAATGAGTAAAGAAGTCATTGACAAAACCATATTTTGGTAAAGGTAGAAAATCCATGAATTGGCAATAAATTTTGTTTCAGATAAATGTTGGTGTAAATGAGATATAAATGAATAATCTAAAGTTATCTTTATAAAGTTTCCTTAGACTAAGTGTTCAAACAATCAGAACATCTAAAATTCACAGTGCAATTAGAACTCAATACATTTTATACCCAGTCATAACTAAATTAGATAAATTTAAATCATGCACATATATTATTAATAACATATAATTTTTTCAAGGAAACAAACATTAATAGAACCTATACATAAAGATAAAGTCAAAGAACAGGTTGGATAAATGACCACTAATGTATAGTTTTATCTGTAACTGTTAACAAATAGGTCATCAAGTTGTTGATAATTTCACTTTTAGTCATCACAAAGCAAAAAGATTCATATTTTAAAACTATTTTACATATAAATTGCATTTGTTGATACTCGTTGTATTTGATGTGTATGGTGGCTTAAATAAGAATGCCTCCCCAAAGGCTCATATATTTGAATGTTTAAGGAATAGTGTGGCCTCGTGGAGCAGGTGTGACTTTGTTGGAGGAGGGTATCATTGGGAGCCGGCTTTGAGGTTTCAGATTCTCAAGCCATGCCAGTGGCTCACTCTCTTTTTACTGACTGTAGATCTAGATGTAGAACTCTCAGCTACCTCCCCAGCACCATGTCTGCTTACGTGCATCATGCTTCCCGCCCTGATAATAATGGCCTAAACCTCTGAACTGTAAGCAAGCCCCAATTAAACCTTTTCCTTTATAAGAGTTGCCTTTGCCATGGAGTCTTTTTACAGCAACTGAAACCCTAAGACAACGGGCATTTTGCCTCTCAACAAACTAGACTGTGATGCAATTACTTAGATAAAAGGATCCTATTTAGTTCACTGATCTTTGAAATGAAGGATCACTTTATGAACCCACTTCATTAAGGTCACCTAGAAACCTTTTTTCTTAATATCAGTTCTTTTATTTTTGAGAATTTCTTGTGTGTATACAATGTATTATTTACATGTGCACCCCTCAGCCCCTCTTATCTCCCTCCCACCAAAGCTTACCTCCTTTCTTTCAACTAGGTCCTTTCCTACTTTTACCTCTTTTGGGTGGGTGGGGAGGACAAGGACGAGGACAGGCTTGTGCAGATCTTGTGGCGGTAGTCACAGCTCCGGTGTCTTCATGATAACAACAGCCATGTCATATCTAGAGGACATTCCTGTATAGTGCTCCTCCCCACCCTCTGGCTCTGTTCTGCCTCTTTTTATATTGTTAGTTTTAGAGAGGATGGTGTAGATATCCCATTTCAGGTTGAGCAACTCAGCAGTCCCTTATTTTCATCATGTTGAGTGTTATGAGTCTGTGATTTAGCTATCACTCTCTATAAAAAAGAGGCTGCTGTAACCAAGGCTGAGAGCAGCATTAGTTTATAGGCATAAATATAAATATTGACAAGGCAATTTGGCTCATCCATCTAGCCAATAGAATGGTAGCTTGTGGGAGCTAAGAAGAAGAGGCAAGGAAAGGTATTATTTAATGGGTTTAGAGTTTCAGTTAGGAGTGAAGAGATTGTGGGGACCGATAGGGTTAGTGTTTGCTCAAGAATGTGAATATGCTTAATGTGCTTGGGCTGTACTAAAATTGGTTGAAATGGCTTGAGGCACTCTATGAAGGTGTGTTGACAAGCTTCAGTTATAGCAGTATTAAGGCAGGCTATTTCTTTCCAGGGGCTCACTCTGGATAATAGAGAAAGAAGGTACCATGTTTAAAAGTACCCATTAAATAATAAGCAGAATAGATGTGAGGATAGCTTCTGAAACCTGACATGCTGTTTCCTGTCAACTTGACAAGAACTACTCACCTGGAAAGGGAATGCATCAGTTGAGGAATTGCTTCCATTAGATTGGCCTGTTTGTAGGGCCACTTCCTTCAGTGGGTGGTCCTGGAATATAATAAAGCAGGCTAAGCAATCTGTGGGGTGCAAGCTAAAAGCAGCATTCCTCTATGGTCTCTGCTTGAGATTCCTGCCTTGAACTCCTGCCCCGACTTCTCTCAGTGTTGGTCTAATATACCCATTCCTCCCCAAGTTGCTTTTTGGTCATAGTATTTAACATGGCAATAGAGGAAAAAACAAGCAATGAACAAAAACCAGTACTCTTGAAGTCTTAGAAATTGGTTTGTACTTGTGTGGTTTTCCTTGTAGTCTTGACAATGTGTGGAATACAGTTAACACACCAAAAGTATTTCTACCTTTGGAAGTTGATAACTTAGTGGGCAGTGAAAATTTAGGAGGGAACAATAAGGCTTAAGGAATCTTGACAAGCTGAGGTTAAAGACAAGGGGGAAGATTTAAATATAGAGGAGGTAGAATCTCCTATATTTAGAAAAGTGCAAACCTTCACATCCAAGGGGGCTGGAAGCCAATCGTTTGAAGCTAAGACAGAAAAGATATTGGAATATTCATAGAGACTAAGGCTGAGGGAAGATAATATGTTGGTACAGGGTGCTGGTTTCCCTCAAATTATGTGAGTTTCCATTACAAAACCTAGGCTATAGCTTCAGTAAAACATCGAAGGTGACTCTAGGCTTCCCAAGGCAACAGCTCTGAGCACTTATCTCACTATAAGCTGAGAATATTTCTCAGTCAGCTTGGCATTTTCCGTCTCTCCAAGAGAAAAGTGAGGCATGCTTGATTTCAGAAAAGTGTTTCTTTTAGTTGACCTCAAAGTGGATTTGGAAACACCTGCTGACTTAGATGGAAGGAACATACCATATGGGGTTGTAAACCCATACCCTCTAGTAACAGGATAGGGGAGTGTAACTTGTGACAGAGTATGTGTGGGGATGTAGGTTATTTCCTGGGACCCTTAGGGAGATTCTGAGAGAGGCATCTGGGAGCAACAGCTATTTGAAGAAGGAACTTTGTCCCTAGCCATAGTTCTGCCTTCCGTGGCTGAAGCAGGGCTTTCTTGACTCTGCCCAGGATTGCCTTGCCTTCCTTTTGTCATTTATCTGGTATAGCTCTCTGCACACCTGGCTTTGTTTCAAATTGGTGCTTTAAAATGATTAAATGTTCAAAAAAATGGCGCTTAAGTGAGCTAATCTCCAGCTATCAAAAGAACCTATTTTTTATGGGAGCTCCCTTGCAAAGCTTCCAACCCTGTGATTTTAGGGATGTATGAGAACAGCAGCAAAAGAACAGATGTCTCAACAAACTTCCCGCTTGAGGAAGATGCAAGAGCACCAGGTTCTAGAATGGCACCTGAAGGGTATGTAGGGAAATCCGCCATGGAGAACCTGAGACTGATGGGATGGAAGCAAACCAGCTTCTCTGGTCCAAGCAGCACTTCTGGACCAAGGTTCTTTATTTTGGTTCCTATAAGCATTTCCATGTCTAAACTATGGGAAGAAATGAAAAGCAGCAAGCAGGAGGAACTAGAGGTAGGGTGAAGTTACAGATGCCTGGCTAGTAACACTCGTGTTTGGACTTACTGTGGGAAACCAGGCACAGGTGGTGCCTGTGGTCAAACATAGTTTCCTCAGAGCTACTTTGGGTCTAAAGCAGTGCCAAAGCAGAAAAGAGGCCAGAGTCAAAATGATTAATAATCCTCTTTGTTATGACATGTCCTTTTCTTCCCATTGATCTTCGTCAGCCTTGGGATATCCTGTTCATGTCTAAACCTCTTTGGGGTGTTTCATTTGTGAAAGTCCTACTATTGTCTTTCATGAAGACAGTCAGAGAATGGTCCATTCAAAGTGTCCATTGTATGCTGGGCATTGTGCAAGTACTGGGGAGACAAACATGAATGTAGATGTCCCTACCTGCAAGACAGAGTGCTGTGAGAGCCCCCCAGAGAGCTGGCAGTCTGTCTGGGAAGGTGAAATTGTGAGGTGAATTCTGGTGATAGCGGGTGAGAAGGCCCTTACTTGCTTACCCATCAGGTTACTCTGGTCTTTAGTGAGCCAGTGATGATACCTTCCTGTGTGGTTCAGACAGCTTAGGGAGTAGAATCAAAGCTGGAACGTGTATGAAAAGTTCACCAGGGAACAAAGGTGGACATTTTAGTCAAAGGTCAGAGGGGAGAGCTGCTGGTGGCTTGGATCACAGAGCACCTTGTAAGCTCTTCTGTGGGGTTTAGATTTTATTCTATAAACTTGAGGAAACCACAAAAATAATTTAGAGCAGGTAATTTATGTAACTATAGCCACATCTAGAATTCAGAAAGGTCACTCTAGTGAGCTTCAGACCGGAAGGATGGCTGCCATGTTCTAGGTCAGTCTGGGGGCACTTGCCACTTGTCACAGGAACAGTGTGGAGGCCCAGTCCAGCCCTCAGTTTTGGTCTTCGATTTCTCTCGGCAGTGTCTTGTCATGCTCATGAAACCGTTCCTGCAAACACTCTAAAATTTTATGCTTCAGTGTTGCATGTTTTTGATACATGGAATTATTTTGAATTACAGTTCTAGGAACTTGATGGTAGAATACACACATGCAATTGATTTCTGCCTATCAGCCTTACTAAACTGAAATGTAAACTCTGCTAACTTTTCCAGGTAGATTTCTGAGACGTTATATAAAATGGTCATGATTATGTCAGCCACAAAGGGTTTAACTTTCTTTAGAAATTTCTCTTTTTCCCTTTCTTTGTGCACTGGCTGACTATGAAGGGGCACGCGTGGCCTTTGCCACCCGAATGAGAGGCAGCTAGTCTTTCATCACCACCACAGCTGGAGTCCTTGTGTCTTCACAGGAACTGGCGTCAGTGTGAAATGCTTGCTCTGCTCTTCCAAGATGTCTGGGGGGGATGGGAATAATCATCCATGACTTCTCTGTATCTATTAAAATGATTCTAGTGGTTTTTCTTTTAATCTGTTAATATAAATCTATTAATATAAATTTTAGGAACGTTTGATATTATTAATTCTCATTTCCAAATGTTCCATTTGTTTTTTTTTTCTGTACCTTCTATTGCTTTCATTCTCAATTTTCTTTCATCTCTTTGTAATCAGAGAAAAGAGAAAACATTTTACATTTCAGATTTTCTGGCTAAATCTTTATTGTTCTTTCTATATTTCTGTTGACTGATTTTTCTTATCATTTGTCTTCTTCCCTTGTTTGTACATCTGAAACACTTTGCGACTAATAGCTAGACACTTGTATGACTGAATGTTGTATGTTTTGGTCATCATTTAAATTTTGAGTTTGGCTTAAGTGGTAATGGTAAGCCACTTGTAGATTAGTTTGCTTACCTAAAGTTTTCCTTTGAGGTTTCTTTTGGTTTAGTACAGAGTAGCTTTAGTTCTAGAGATTAATTTATTTCCTCTCCTTAGCCGTGGCCTTGCCACAGTTTGTTACATGCTTTGAATCTTGAGCAAAATCTCCCCATTCAGGCGGAAGGGCATTCGGACAGTTCCTGGTGCAGTTTTAGCTCCAGGAATTAATTGTCTGTTCTTTCAGCTCCCTGGTAACTACTTTCTTTATTTCTCAGAAATTGTTATTGTCTGTCTTCCTTAGACTTTATCTTGACACTGGACAGATTACTCCTTAGCCTATCCCTTTAGGGCACCATTACAGAGAATTCTGGAGACTCTATTCAGCAAAGAGCATGGCCTTGAAAATTCTGGCAACTATAACCATCCTAAATGCCACACCTGCCAAAGGCAGGCAAACTGAGGCCTTCTATGCTGTTCCAAGGCAGTTTCTTTATTTAACCAATGACCTTCCTCCATCACTCTCTGTATCACCAGGGCAAGGGTGAGGTTTCCCTGGCTTCCCATCACTGATTATCAGGAATCATGGTGGCTATGGTCCCATGTTCTTCCATAGCCTTGTAGATAGATTATAGATAGAGCGTTCTGTTTGCTCTCAGTCTTCCCCAGTTGTCTTGCTTTGCCTACAGGTCCTCTAGCATTTGTTCTCTTCTTTCTTGTCAGGGACTGAGATGGTGAGAACGCAGGCCTCGCTCATGCATAGAGGCGGATCACAAAAGGAGAGCAAGTTATCTGAAAGACGTGCACTTCTCTGCTTGTAAAAGACTCCGTTTACAAGATTGCTGATCACTGTTTCGATAATAAATTCTGTCCTTTTGTTCTTCTTTCTTAATTATTATTTCAATGATTGTCCCTTTCTCACCAATCTGAAATGTTAGTATACTAAATGAAACTCTAGTCTCTTTTTAAAAATTGTGTGTGCTCATGTGCACAGTGCGTGTGTGCGTGTGTGTGTGTGTGTGTGTGTGTGTGTGTGTTTGCAGACACACTCCCAGGCCTGATTTATGTGCTTTCACAGATTTAAATTCAGATCCTCAGGCTTGTTGCATAAGCATTTTACCAACTAAACGGCCTCTCAGTCTTTCCCCTACTGTTTAAAACCAACCTATTGCTCTTTTGTTGGTTTTGGGCTGGGGCAGGGGCTTGGTGTTTCTGAAGGAGGTGAAATGTGGAAAAAAAAAGAGTGGAAAGTTACAGGAATGAAGGGAAACCTGGGTTTCAGGTGCTGTTGTTACAAGAACATTCTTCTTGATGTTTCTTTCTCGTGGAAACATAGTTTAAATGTCTGCCCACAGTCATTTATCATTCATATTTCTACCTTGGAGAGTATTTACTTAAGAGCCAGGGAGGCCAGCATGAATACCCTGGAGAATGAGTCCAAAGATAAAGTAGATTTTTTATTTTCTGAGACTGACACAACCGGTTCTTTCTTTTTTCTTTTCAAAATACTTTCATTGGCCCTTTGTTTCCTTTTTTTTTTTTTAAGTTTATTTTATGTGCATTGATGTGAAGGTTTCAGATACCCGGGACCAGAATTACAGACAGTTGTGAACTGCCATGCTGGTACTGGGAATTGAGTCTGGGTCCTCTGGAAGAAGAGCCAGTACTCTTAACCACTGAGCCATCGCTCCAGTTCCAAATTGGTTCTTTCTTTTACTTGTTTCTAAAGCTACTGAAGTTCTTTCTTATAGGCACTAGAATTAGGAAATTTTTAATAATCTACTTAAGAACAACATTTATAAATGCATGCCCACCATAGAGTAAAATTTTAAGAAAACATTTTATATTAGTCAGTCTTGTTTGTATTACATTATAATTTAATTTCTAGAGTATTTATAATGCTATGCCCTCATATTCTCAGGTGTTCCTTAAAAATTGATTCCTTTTTCATACATGACACTATGTTCCTGCCCTTTTCTTTATATTTATGTTCTATCATTTTTGGCTCTAATTTTACTCCCTTGAGGCCAGTCTTCACAAAATGAATTATCCCTCTTGCTTGGCTTTCTTGTCTTCATGACTATATGCCAGAAAAGGAGAGTCCTGGCAGAGGGCTGGAAGGATAAAGGATAGGAAAGAAGATGTATTTTGCTCTCATCATTTCTGCAGGGTGAAGGACTCATACTTCTCCATAGATAATGTCTCTCATGAGGCAGCATCCTAGGCTTCCATTCCCCCAGCTGCTACTTCACTTTTCCTGGGGAGCTGTAAAGAAAAATCTGTTCACCCCTGACCAGGAGGGTAACAATCATCCAAGACCGATTTTGTGAACCAATGAGTTCATTAAGGCTGCTTACAGGAGCACAAGTGATTCAAAGGGAGATATTCCACTGGGGAATCCCCTAGGAACTTATGGGTAGCTACACCACCAAAGAGTCCCATCCACAGAATGGATGATCAACAAAAACCTGCACAGTTGAAGAGTTGAAGTCACAACATGATTGTCTCGTGTGAAACTCTACTCCCTAAAACTCCTACTAGGTGAGATGTAGAAGGATGCACTACCGAAGAGTGCCCAGCCAGCCACCAGTTAACTCATCCTGAGTGTCAGGGAGGGGAGTGGTTCTGGGTGCATCTCATAAAAGCGTGTGGACTCCGTAACTCCTGAGCGGGAGCCATGAACTTCATGAGCCTCCTCCTTGGTCTAGGAGGAGACATGAAGTGGCCTGCTAACGTGAATGTCTCGTGTGAGTGATCATGGTTGCTTTGAAGAGAAAGGGACTACGCTCAGGTCCAACCTGGAGGACACAAGCATTGAAAGCGCAGAAGGACCACTGTACATCCCATATGTCTTTCAGGCACTGATGTCACAAGCAGGTGTGGAGAGAGAAAGCTGCGAGTAGCTGATGCTCAGGTGAGCTTCACAGAGTTGCAGCATCATGCTCTGAAATCGGAGAACAGGCCTTTAGCATTAGGAGATAACTGCTGTGGGCGCCATGACGGGGCCTAAAGGGAGACTGACTTGAGTTTCCAGAATCTCAGGAGAAACTTAACATCTCATGGGCAGCATGACGGGGCCCTAAAAGAGAGAGATCTTCAGCTTTGGGCAAACAAAAGGGTATTTCCTGTTCTTACTGTTTAGGGGGAGGGAAGGTTACCCATATGACCTGACTGACTAAGTTCCAGGCTAGGAAAGCACTAGATTTAATTTAAGGTAGTTTTTGGCTTTCCCACCAGGCAGAGGTAGCGACAAGGGGAAGGGAGAAACCTCTGGCAGCTGTGAGGCCACAGAATGCTTGCCTGTCAACTCTCTAGAGAGGAAGAGACTGGGTTGGAGGGAGCCTGGTTTGGAGGAAAGGGAGTGACAGGTAAAGCATCTGTGACCGAATCATCCAGCTCCTCCATCTCCAGTCCCTACACCACTCTGACTCTTGTTGGCTTCTATTCGACTACCCATGTTTATATCCACCCTCCTTCATGTGTCTGCTTCTTCTTCACTTTGACTAACACCTGAAGAAGACAGCTTCATGAAGGGAAGGTTTAGTCTGGCCCATGGTTCCAGAGCTCTCTGCCCACAGCACACTATACTGTTTCTTGTCTTGTGATGAAGCGCTGAATGGCGGAAGGACATATTGTGTCAGAACTGTTAGCCTTCATTACTGCAGTGAATCAGAGGGGAGCACCAGGAAGGGGTCAGGAAAAGATCTGTCCCCGCAACACCACTCCCTCAGCTGGGCACAGTCTCCAAAAGCTTCTATCATTTTCCCCAAATAGGCCCATAATCTTTCCTGTATGAGTGGTGGAGGGACATTTCTCAGTCAACCCATAACAAGTCCCTCATTGAAACACTTTCCTGAAACCCTCATGGTGGCCTTTTTTTGTTAGGACCCTGGCCGGTATAAATCCCCTGCCTTTTACTAATTCAAATGAGAACCACATTCTACTCAAAACTCCTCCATCTGCCTTTAGAGTTACTATAGACTATAAACACCCATGATCTTAGTTTTCCAAGTTTGTGTAGTCCTAATTTTCCCCTCTCTTACTCTGTTTCACCATGCTGGTGTTCCCTTCCTCAGATATACTGAACTCATTTATTCCTTTGGGTTGGACATTCGCTGTGTTTTCAGTCCTTAAACGGCCTTCCTCTAGACATCGGTCCATGATCACCTCCTCCTTATTCATGCTGTGCCTCAATTTTCACTTCATTGTCAGGAATTTCAAGTCAAACTATGTAACTCACTCACTGTCCTGAAACTCTATACCTCATTAACTCTGTTTTACTTTCAGATTGCACTTGCTACTACTGGATGTAATTTAATGGTTTTCTATTGATTTTTTTGTCTGCCTCTTTCCAGTACCATGAAAGCAACAACACTGAAAGCAATTGTTGGCTTTGTTCAGTACCGCATTTCTAGTATTAAATGGGTGTATAGAACACTGGATAGCCTCGATACGTGCTGGTTACATGAAGAAATGGTTAACTTAATGAAAAGTCTCATTAGCAAGGCTGAGGAAAACAGAATTCTTAATCTCGAGGAAGGTGAATTGAGAATATAAGTTCATTTTTTGAAAATGTATTTCAATCTGTCTATAGTCCTGGATGAGGGGCAGGTCCTATTGATACCAGTGTGAGCAAGTCATAGAACCAAAAAGGGCAGGGGAATAGACCAGAATGGAGCTGAGAATGTTGAGATTACTGTGAGAAAAATGAAGATCATGGACTCCGTTGCTTTATTAGTTTCCACTTTTTAAATCTTATTTTATGGGTATAAATGTTTTGACTACATGTATATATCTGCAACATGTGTGTGCCCAAAGAAGTTGAAAGAGCAATTTGGATGCATTATGGATGGTTGTGAATCACAATGTGGGAGCTATTATCCAGCCCTGGTCCTCTATAAGAGCAACAAGTGCTCTAAATTGCCGAGTCATCTCTCCAGCCTCCAAACTGCTCTATTTTGAAGGGAAAAAACAAAGGAAGAAATAAGCCTAATCTAGCCATGCAATGTGTTAACAAAGGCCAAGAAGAGCAGGAGACACAGAAATGAACTATTAGGCAATTAATGAAATAACAAATCCAGCATGAAGACACTGTGATGCCTGTAGAAGCTATTAGATGTACTAAACATGGTCCTGTGATTCTTCCCTTCTCTAGTTCTGTGTTATTTCCTAGGTGAATACCAGTTCAGTCATCTGGTCAACTACAGCAATGTCTCATTACCCAGGCATCAGAGAATCCTTAAGGTTCTCAGCCTGGAGTGTCAGTAAGTAGATATTCTTTCTAGCCAAGTGAATTCTTATAGAAAGAGCTCTTTCTCTTAAGATGCTGTTCCTCCATTTACAGTTCAACAGCCTTTACACATTTGGAGCAGGATTATGATGTTTGTGAAGAGTAAGCTGGGTAACATCTCCATTCCAGTAGAAGCTCAATCCCTGCCCCCACAGCTGCAAACCCCGGCAGTTCTCAGACAGACTAAAAACATACAGACTCCTGTGTCCATAAAGTCATTGCAATATCCTAAAATTACCTCAGTGGGCAATGGGTTAAAAGACATTATCTAAATATTTCAGTGAAATGTCTTGGTTTAAGATCCTCATTTTAGATGAAATTGACCTTTCTTTATGGATCTTGAATATTTCCATGTGCTTTTTAAGAGTCTTTAAGCCTATTCAGTGGATGCAAAAAAGAGCCACATCAGAGCCATGACACCCCAGTAATCTCTCTCCACAGGAAATTTGTCAGGATTACTTTTAAAAAGTTGGATTAAAATTAAACTGATGTTCATGGAATTCTTCTAGAACATTGCTGTTGAAAAGAACATTCTTTGATGTCAAAGATGTTCTTTATCTGTGTTGTTCAATGCAGGGACCACTTGTTACCTGTGGGAGTTAAACACTTAACGGTTTAGTGAACAGATAAATTGTATACATTCAAATGTAAATAATTTAATTTACTTAAGTTTTGTTGCTAAGAATTGAATACCCCAAGCTTTGTATAGGCTGAACATGTATTCTGCCACTCAGATCTAATACTTTATTTTTACATGGAAGTAATCACTTGCAGTTAGTGGTTGCCTTATTGAAGATCAGAGCTCTGGGGCTTGCTTACCAGTGCTCAAATCCAGCTGCAAAATTTTAATCTTCCACTTGCCTGTGAAGTGTGATCAAATGGGAGACTAAAAAGGCTCGGACTTATGTTGGAAGGTGCCACACATAAACATAATATTTTCTGTAGGCACCAAACTGTGAGTGACATTATTTCTTGGTCTACTCATCCTAGACATGACAGTGAACAGAACTGATTAATATATCTTGAATGCTAGTCATCAATCACTTTATGGCCAGAGTGACTCTAGAAGCTGCCAGCATATTTCATTTTGGCTTGATACTGGCAGTTCATTCTCAACTGAAGCTCATGCCAATCTTCCCACCACACTCATCCTTGTTTAACAAAGAACTTTCTGGCAAATCCAAGTGCTTCCTTCCGACAGGCAAAACCCTTCCACCAAAGTGCAGAGCTGCTTTGCCTTGGACAAGGAGTTGGATCCACAATTCTAAAGCTTTAGCTAACTTGAATGAACTCTACTTTGCTATCTGTATAGCATCCCCATAGGGTACTCTAAGGCAGGTGCCAAGAAGTGTGATACACTTTTAAAGATCCTTTTAGAAGATGTCTGTTAAAGGAAGCACAACGGGGTCTTTGGAAGGCTACGAGAATCAGCTAATCAGGATTTCAGTCTAACTTGAGGGATTCAGAGTGCAAATGTTAGTTAAAAATTTGCTCTCCCTCTCTCCTTCCCTTCTTTTCTCCCTCCCTCTCCCCGTGCCTCTCTCCTTCCCTCTCTCTTACAAAGTCAGTAAGATAAAGCCCCGTGTCTCTATGTAAGGGATTCTGTCCATGTCAACTGCAGTCTCATTCACATTTCTAAAGGAGAGACAGGCTGGGCAGCACATGTTCTCTATCTCTGAGCTATATTCCCAGCCCTAATTATTGAATTTTGCACTGGAAGAGTAAGTTAGTGATTGCCATATTGGACAGCAATGTCTCCTTACCAACTCTTTGGCCCAGATGCAGCATATTGTGCCTCCACTTGACTGAAGTATACTACAGATAGAGAAAACATAACCTTCCTCAGTCACCAAACTCATTTCTAAACTGAAGTTCTTGACAGTTGTTTTCATTGTAGTAGTTGTTGGCCAAACATTTGCTTTAATTTTTGGTTAAAGTGCGCATTTAGATTAACCTACATAGTGTTTAGAGTATCATATCTAAAATAGACATTAGTGAACAGTGAATATTAAGATAAAATGTAAATGGACTGAACAGAAGCGGACACAAGCACCATCCTCCAGACACATTTTCTATGGCTCCCATATCTTTATGAGGAATACAGAAAAGAAAAGGAGTTAAATGGCAGATGGAAAGATAAGTATAAAAAATTCTGGGTGTTACTGTGGAGGTTTGAATGAGAACCTCCCCTAGAAATCATATCCTGGAACACTTGGTCCCCAGTTAGTGGTGCTACTTGGGGAGCTGCTATGGCCCTACTGAAGGAATTACACACCTCAGGGTATGCCTTGAGAGCCTGGTCCAAATGCCAGTCGGTTCTCTCCACTTCATGCTTGAGGTTGAAGATGAGATCTCTCAACTTTCTGTTCCTGCCCCCCAGTGCCACATCACCCCCACCATTATGGGCTCTCCATCTGGAACCATAAGCTTTGATAAACTCTTTATTTTGCCTTGGTCATAGAATTATATCACAGCAACAGAAAAGTAGCCAATACAGTTACTCAGAACACTGTTTTCTGTATTTTAGAATCACTCCTACATACTCACTTAGCTAAGTCCAATTCATTTCTACCAAAAGTTCCTTATGTTTTTAAAGTTGGATCAGAAACCATCTTGCTACCTTTATGTTCTTTTGCAGCTAAACTCTAAAATTTCCCAGGACATATGGATCATGCAAGATCTTGCCAGCGAGAGCTATGTTAGTAAGGCTTAGGGAAGAAAAAAAATGGACAAAAATAATTTCTGTAATCCGCTTATATCCCATTCTAGACATTTATTCCCAACACATGCCAAAGAAGCATATCTTTCTTTGCTTTGTTTGTTAGCTAGTGACATCCAATCTGACATCTGAGTTGGCGTCCTGCTGCTAAATCTGTAACGCGGAGGTCATCTCTTCATCTTCCTGGGCACCAGCACAAGGCGTGTGTCCTTTCCTCCAAGTACAGACTCCACCCAAGATGTAGGGAGTGTTTCCCTGAGATGTTTATGTTGTTCTTTCAAATGTATCAATCATGCTAAGTTGTTCATCTTCTAGAACTGAATGAGGAAAAGAGAGACAGACAGACGCTCAGAAGTAGGAAATAAATTAAAGTGAAAAGTTAATGATTGAGATTATGTATGAAAGACAAAATACTAAATAACACATCCCTGGGAGTACATAGGCTCAGAATGAGATGGAGAAAAATCATTCTCCTGGTTCACGGTGGCTACAAAATTATTTTCAAAATTCCAAATTCAACTAACAGTTGTAGTTATTTGCCTTCTTCTTTTTGGACTTTTTTTTTTTTCTACAGTGGGAATTAAACACAGGTCCTTCACACCCAAGGTAAAGTGCTCTACTGTTGAGTTAAATTGCCAACTATTCCTGGACTCTTGAAAAATAAGCGTTTCTTTTTGTTTTGACTCAAAGTTTTTTAGAAAATTTCACAAAAGCTTTGGATTGCCCCATACAAAAAAAATGTATACAAACTCAATTTTTGCTTAAGGAACTGAAAAATAGATTAGATTTTTTTCTTGACTCGAATGTCAGGCTTCTTTTCTATACTATTTATATCTTTGCTGTCATGCTCCCACTTGTGCACACGTGTGTGTGCACACATACGTGCACACACACATGCACACACACGTGCACGCACACGTGCACACAAAGACTCATTATTGGACTTGAGGTTTTGAAGGCTCTTTTTCTCATTTCTCCTTTCTTTAGTTCACTTGAGTCTAAGAAGCCAAAATCACTGTGAACCTGACTTTTGAACTTGGAGAGCTTATGTGAAACGGGCCATAAACTCATTCTAAGGAAAGATTACGCAGGACATTTTGGTATTACTGTGGAATTAAACCCTCTTTCCCAACCCTGTTTTTATATTATCTTTCGTAGATCAAAAGCTCAACCTGCATTTTGTAGATTTTGGGAAGAATTTCCACGGTGGCTGGGCAATGTCATGAGGTAGTACGATGCTCTGGGAATGAATTTAGGCATTGGAGTCACCACGGTTCGATTCCCAGCTGCGCTCTTTGACTCGGACTTGTCTTCAGCTCTCTTCGCCAATGAAGACAGTTAATAGTGACGATATACCATAAGGCAATGGCAGCAATTAGAGATTGTGCTTAAGGCTTTTAGTACAATGTTTGGTACATAATAAACAGGCAATCAGTAAAAAGTGTTGTTATTACCTTTATTCAGCTTTCTGTTATGAGTATTTTTCGTAGTAGTTAGCATGAAGCAATTGCCCAAAAGGTATTTACTAAATGATTGCCTAGGACATACCTAGTTGCCTTGGTCCTTCTATGCTCTCAAGTAGTACACTTTACTATCATAAATGTCACTATAGGATGCACTTCAAAGCATATCCGATTCTACTTCTTATATGGCCAGGAGAATTTTTTAAAAGGCAAGATGCTATTAGTAGGATATCTATAACATTCACATTTATTCAGGCAATTTTTTCTAGGATAAATCAAAATATTCTCATTCAGCGAATATACTTGCTAAGACACTCATCACAGAGACAACTTCATTTGCTTATAGCAGACTCTAAAAGTTACTGTAACTATTCAGAGTTGGAAGGCAAATAATTGACCTGAGACCTTATTATAACCATTTATTCTTCCTTTTTAACAAATAGGTGGTAGATGGTGGTGTTTTGAGATTAACTTGCACTATTTCATAGGCTACAGATAATTCTCACCAAACCTCTCACTTTTGTGGGTCACCGGAGCTTTTCACATTAGGAAACACCAGTTAAGCAAGTATTTGCTTCATTCCTGTAATGCTCTCGATCACACGCTTTTCCTCGTGCCTTCCTGGACAGATAGAATCTTAGGAGGATGTCAGCCTGCCAAATAATTGAGATTCTTTTCAGTAATATAGAACTCAAATCAAAAACATTCTTGGAGAATAGCACATTTACAAATGTTATTGCTTATACAGATGTGTGCTGGAATGGAATAGAATGTTAGGTATGATAACAACAAATTATAGAAATATGAGGCTGCCTTCAGGCACATGAATATATACATGAGTAAAGATAATATTTGCTTGGAGTTATTACCAAGGATGTGGGATCTTTGAAATAATATTTGGGACAGAACAGTCCAAATGAAAGTCAAGCAAGCCAGCCAATAAATACTTTTTGAATGTGAATTTTGTGACATCCACAGGTCTAGGTACAGAGAACACCGCTGGGAGTGGAATGGTACCAGCCTATGCCTACAGCCAACCAAAGAAGATGTACAATACTTCAGTAGTCTATACAGATCTGAAGAAGTGTAGAATCCTAGAGGATTTATAGTAAATATAGGTTGGAGATAAGAGAATAGCCAGGTTTGGGAGGTTAAGGAAGAGCTCTCCTTGAGAAAATGTACAGCTAAACCTAAAGATATCTTGGCTAGAAGAGGAAGAGAGTTGCTCTGTTACATAAACAATCGCTGTGGGCAGAGATCCATACAGAAAGTTGAGATGTTCAATGTATTGACTTTCTAGGGCCGTTGGAACAATTTCCCAAACTAGATGGATAAAACAATGGACATTTATTTTCTCAGGATTCTGGAAGCTTGAATTTCAAGATCAAAGTGTCTGAAAAGTTGCTTCCTTCTGAGCCTAAGGAAGAATTTGTTCCATCCTCTACTTAGGTCCCAGTGATTTGCTGGCAGTCCTTGCTGATCTTCAGACTTTAGAAGCCTTTACTGTAATCTCTGCCAATGTCTTTACACTCCATTCTCCTGGACGTGTCTCTGCCCAATTTTTCCCTTATAAGGACAATGGTCCTTTTTGTTTAGGGGCTCACTATACTTTAGAGATATTACATCTTACCTAATGATACTTACGATAACTTTTTCCAAATAAGGTCACATTCTGAAGCAATGAGATCTTTAACATATGCCCATCCTGTTTGTTGTTGTTGTTGTTTTTGCAAGAGGGAGCATATAGAGTTCAATTCAGAATACCAAGTATGACCAACTTGGACAGAACGCTGAGATAACATAGTAGCACAAAGGTAATTAGGACCTATGCTTGTCACACATTTCTAGACAAACTTAGAAGTTTGGACATTTTACTATGGCCATGTCAAATCACTGATACTTTTCAAGCAGACAGGGAAGCAATCAGGTGTGTGTTTGTAATGGCTATGTGACTCAGTGTGGAAGTTGAATGTATAGGCAGGGGGCAGGTGAACAGGTGGATGAATTCTGTATTGTATCCCTCCACTTTTCCTTTTAAACATTTCCTTAGTCCTTTCTTTATATATTGTCTCTCTCTATTCCAAGGCCATGGAGATCCATTTCTCTTGCTTTTGGGATGTCCAAATCTCTTCCATGAATATTACATGCTCTGAGAAGCCTTATGCTTTTAAGTTCTGTTATACATGTGTTTTTTGCTCCTTCAGTAACCGACAGACACAGAACTATAAATCTACATAAAGAATTCAGCTTATTCCAAAACTCTATCTTGATCTTTGTATGCCATCAGGATTTCTTCTTATCATGATTCAAATTTACTGGGCTTGGTGTCTTACCCTGTAACACCAACATTCAGAATTAGGAGGAAGGACTGCGGTAGGAGAATTGTCTCAGGTTTGAGGCAGGTTGAGCTTTAT
This sequence comes from Alexandromys fortis, assembly GCF_014885135.2. Classification (NCBI taxonomy): domain Eukaryota; kingdom Metazoa; phylum Chordata; class Mammalia; order Rodentia; family Cricetidae; genus Alexandromys; species Alexandromys fortis. The sequence continues at coordinate 41,383,429 of NW_026067949.1, forward strand.
AGTGAGTTACAAGGCAGCGTTGGCTAGAGAAGGAGAAAGATGGAGGGATGAAGAAAGGGAAAGCAGGAGAGAGAAAGAGACAAGAAGAGAGAGAGAGACTATCTTAAAACGTAATTAAAATAAAATGATTAAAGAAATGACCTTGCTGATAAGAGGATTTACCGGTGGGCTGGAGAGATGACTCAGAGGTTAAGAGCGCTGGCTGCTGTTGTGGGATATTATTTTAATTAGGCAAAGATGTGTTACATTTGTTTATACTGAAGAATTTTACTTTATGTAAAGGTGTGTTACTTTCGTTTATGCTGCATTTGTTTAATGATGTAAGGATGCATGTTTAATTACAAGAAGATGTATTGTATTTGTTTCACCTTGCCTGCCCGAGGCACCTGATTGGTCTAGAAAAGAGGTTAATGGCCAACAGCTAGGTAGAAGAAGGATAGTCAAGGCTGCAGGCAGAGAGAATAAATGAGTGCAGAAATCTAGGCTACTGAGGAAGAAAGAGAGTAGGAGCAGAAGAGAGGATAGAATGAGGAAGACATCTGGAGCTAGCCAGGCAGCTGCCAGCCGGACACGAGGAAGTGAACGTGAGATACACAGAGGTAAGGAAAAGTAAAAAGTCCCAAGGTGAAAGATAGATAAATAGAAACAGGTTAATTTAAGTTAAAAGAGCTAGCCAGACATGAGCCTGAGCTGGATTGAGCTTGTTGGTGGCCTAAAAGAAAAAGCCTGATACAGGTTGATCTTCCAAAGGACTTAGGTTCAAGTCCCCCCACCCATAGGGCAGCTCACAACTGTCTGTATCTCTAGTTCAAAGGATCCAACACCCTTACACATGTAAGCAAAACATCAATGCACATAAAAATAAAAAAGGATCATCAAAAAATAAATAAAAAGAAGGAGGGTTCACTAGTGAAGGACAGTGGGTGCAACTGTGATTTTTATGTAAAACCAAGTAGGTAAATATCTGTATTTGCAAACTGATACGTTTCTCTGGGTTTACTTTTTAGAAAAGGCTTACAGAAGCAAAAGCAACTCTAGGTCAAGTGCAGTTGATTCTCTCCGAGTCCTTGTGAGCTCCCATGTGAGCTGAGGGCTTGAGGTTCCAAACCCCACATCAGTGCAAGCCCTCCCTGTCTGTGTGATGATGTTGTCGGGACAGGGCTTGTCCTTTTAGTGATCTAATCTTCTCAGAGGATTATGCCTGAGGATAATGAAACTTCCCTAAATGCCCGTGGGAATTTGAAGATAGCCTTTGAAATGAAGGCAATCTATTGCCGTACTGTCTGCTAGTAAAACGGAAGGCTGTTGAAAGTGATTAACAGAGCAATTAAAAGATGCAATAAAGAGGTCTTTCAGTCTGAGATGTTGAGAAACAGGAGAAAGACAATCATTTAAAATTGATCTTAAGCTTCATTCAACCCATGTGCTTGTCTGTGGTCGTCACTGGCTGGATAATGAGGATATCTTTTTCGTTTTACTCCTAGATCACGACTTTTCCATCCATAACGTAGAGCACCATGCAGAATGGAATATTCTCTAGAGATTATTTGTTCAACTCTTCTTATTATTAGGTATAATTCTGACAAAGCTAAACCAATTTTATGCCATCAAAATAAGAGATAACTCTTTTTTTTTTCTTCCTTCTTTCTGATAAGAATCCAGAGGTGAGAGAGGCAGAGCTGGTGGGACTTCTGTGTTCAGTGATGTCCTTCAGGACCCCAAGTTCGTGGGTAGATTCTGCCACCTTCAACAAGACTCATATCTTCAGGTTTATGTTGTTTGTCATTTCCAATGCAGTGGAAACAGGGAGTGTGCAGGTCACCTGGCTTCATATTTAAGAAAAGAATAATAACCACAAAAATGCAAAGTCATCTTTGCTAGTCTACTGTACTCCTGGCTATGAGGATAAAATTCCATTTCTAGCTGAGTTCCCTTATGCCTCACTAAAACTTGGGGGCTTTATGATTAAGAGAATCCCTGGGGGCAATTCATGGCTTAGGTCATACACATAGTCTTGGAGAAAGGAATCAGGATCCAGATGACATAGGTGAGTGGCTAAACATCATGCCTTTGCTGAAACAAAGGTTCCCTACTATCTGGTAACATAAATTTTATTGTAGTTTCTGCTGGTTTTGTTTTCTGATAGGCATATCACTTAGTGCTGCTGACTAGACTTGAAGTCCCCACCATTCCTTCCATAAAATAAGTGTCAAAACAGCACTCATCTTATTTAGCTCAGGAAAGGTAGGTTTTTATTTTTTTATTCTTCTAGTTTAGAAAATAAATTTGTTGCATCTCAGTATGCACAAGAATAATGCACAAATGTTCCTTGAGTTATCAATGGCTCCATTTATGATCTTTTGACCTCACTGTGATATACAAGAAATTTCCCCTCACTTGTGCTCTTTCCCCTGACTGGGACGTGTGATCAGTGCTCTCTAGAGACACTGCTGTAGTTCTGGGTCAGCTCATATCATGAAGATAAACAACCAACACTACAATGCACTGTTGCTAAGTCAAGGTAATTCATAGCTGGGCTGTGCTGAAGGTAGTTTCAAGGGATAACAGTTGACTTACAGCGGACGTAGTGGGAGGTAACTCTTTTGTACATCAAGGAGCATCTGTTAGGTAGGGGACTGGGGGTATCTGTACTCAAAATAATGCTCATCCTCAAGTCCAAGTATTAACATACTGGATGCTTTATCTTTTTTTGTTTCTTTGTTTTTAAACAAGGTTTCTCTGTGTAGCCCTGGCTGTCCTGGAATTTGCTTTGTAGACCAGGCTGGTCTCGAACTCAGGGATCAGTTGCTTCTGTCCCTGAGTGTCAGGATTAAAGGTGTGAGCCACCAAGCTGGGTTTGGGTTTAGATGCTTTGTTTTCATTTGATAAGACAGAAAGATTGTAAGAGCCAGAGGTAGTGACAACTCCAAAGAATCAGCGTTTTTCAGACGCAACGGAACCGGTGAACATACAAACTCACAGAGACTGCAGCAGTACACAGAGGACCCATGCAGGTCGAAACCAGACAAAAACCTAAGCAATGAAAAGGGAAATGGACACAAAGTCTCATCCCCAACCAAGAAGATATTTGCAATTGCTAGCTGCTGGGAGCGGAAAAGATAGTTTTCTTCAGTAGATATGTCAGCCACACACTGGGGCAGGGGACACACTCAGGAGTCATTAGACGCAGCAAACTTCATGGTTTAATATTGGTTCTTCTTCCCCCTCCCCCCCAAGAAATGTGTTCTGTTCTTCTTCAGCTACTCACCCTGTACCTCAAGTTTGCTGCCCTCGATTCCCCCACCTGTGCCCTCCTGGTTACCAACTACCATAGTAAAATGTAGACACGCCATGTTGGTTTGTTTCTGTTTTGGCAGGCATCACATAAAACCCAGGGAACATATTAGACATGTAAACATGTTAGAACACGTAAAGACTTGCTCTGCTTGCTATTGTTTCCCAGGACTGGTACCCGAATTCTGCCCATGTGTTCAGCCACTGGGACTTCAGATCATGCGCATGCCCTCTAGCCTGTCTGCTATTCCTTCCATTATACACATTTGTATTCCTTATACTCTACCTGTGCAAATTACGCTTCGGGAAAATTCTTCTTTCCTGGCCGGTGTGAGTTTGGAAACAACACTACAAATGTTAAGACTTCGGGGTGCAAATCATACTTTGTGCTCTTGGTTGAATTATGACTGGTTGTTAGTATGAGGAAATGCCAGCAATGAAATGCTACCAGTAATCATTGTCACAGGACGCTTTGCCTAGGACATTTAACAAAGTAGAGGAAGTCAGAGGAGATCTGAAGTCACCCGGGCATGTGTTCGGGGTGGAGGGTGTAATGCCTTGAATCTTTAAGGAGACACATTTTCTCCTAGATTTCTCTTGGATTTACCTGTGGTAGGGAAGTCATTTTATTGTGACAGTAGAAACCTAAGACACCATGACCAAAAGCAACTTTGGGAGAAAGGGGTTGATTTCAGCTGATCGTAATCCATCACTGAAGGAAGTCGGGGCAGGAACTCAGGGCAGGAGCCTGATGTAGAGACTGGATCAGATGCCACAGAGGAGTGCTCCTCATGGCTTCTCCGCCCCCTTTCCTTTACAACCCAGGACCACACTATGTCAAACATTAATCAAGAAAATTTCCTATAGGGTTGCCTACCTACAGGCAACCTCATTGACATGTTCTCAACTGAGGGTCACTCTTCCCAGATGACCCTAGCCTGTGACATAAAAACAAGTCAGCACAGAAACAGGTACCATATTTTCTCTTGCAAAGACTGCTGTGGCACACAGTAGGGGAGAAGAAATGGTATTGATTTGGATGCTGTGAAATGTTTAAGAAAAAAAACCCTGGAACCTCAACATTTTCATTGGTACTTTGTGTTGCTAAAAATGAGTCCTCTATCACCTTGTAGACAGGAGTTTGGAGTCTGGGAGTAAGCACTTGCCTTGCACAAACACACAATAGAATCCGGTGCTGGAGCCCTCGATGTAGACTAAAGAAGGGCAAGCGCTGTGCAAAGCTATTTAAAAGGCTGTGTTTTCTGTGGTCCCAGCAGCATTTTGGAAAGGTCACGATGGGATTAACTGGCTTGTTTTCTCACAGACAGCCAGAATGAAGTAAAATTGAGTTTTCTCTGAAGGATGAATGAACATGCCCTAAGAACTCAGGGGAGGGCTAAAGAACGGCTGGTGGATTTCGGAGTAGGGGTTTTGTTCTTCCCTACATTGCAATCACTATGAACTTTCATAAGCCTGCTTCTCTGATAGATTCTTAGTGAATGCAGACTTTGTGCCAGGTAATGACAAGAAAGAAAATCATGTCTGGCTGGCAGAGCTCAAATAATAGTGGAATCATTGATTAAAGTCTTTTGAAGAGAAAAGACAGGTCATCTACAGTTTGGAAAGGGGAGAAGAGTCTCACTTTGAGAGTGAGTCCGAGCTGGGGTAACTGTACCGCATGAAGAGATTTTATATATGATGGGAATAGGAAGAAGGGTAAGTGAATGGGCAAAGTCATAGCCAGGAGAAGGTAAGCCTTATCTGTAAGTGCTCAGAAGAGATCTGGACTTTGTGATATTATACCTAATGGAGACCCAGATGGAAATAATTATTTACTAAAATAAAATGGAACTCAGGAAACTTAAGGGTCCTGTATCATGACTGAAGTAAATAGATTATCAAACTATTGACTATATTTCCATGAACAGAAAAGAAAGTGATAGCAACAGAAATACCACACCAGGAACTGAACTTAAACCACATTTACATGTTTTGAGTATATGAATATCATCATTTCTCACAAATGCTTCCGAGAAAGAAAGGGTGAGAACCATTGGTGTGTCTTCTTACCTCAAGTGCCTGGAATATACACATTGAGAAAGTGACTTTTCAATATAGTTTATGAAAAGCAGTGCAGACAGTTTATCACTAAGGGCATCGTGCTTTGTATTTCTCATTCGCCAGATGTAAGTGGTTTGATTTTCAACCCAAGTATGCTGACTTGGTAAACATTTTTAACATTTGGTAGTAGTTACAGAGGTATCAGGTGATTGTTCTTTGAAAAAGCAAAATAAAAGTGTGAATTAGTCAGAATTATCTATAATTACAGAACTGATAGTACCTATACGGGACTTATTAGAGTGGCTTACAGGCTGTGGTTCAACTAGTCAAACAATGATTGTTTCCCAGAAGACGGTCTAAGAATCTAGTAGTGGTTCAGTTCATGAATCTGGATGTCTCAGCTGCTTTTCAATATACATCAGGATCCCAAAGAAGTATGCTGTAATAGCCGTGAAGCGCACCTCAGCAGCAGAATATATAACATGGCTCTAAGAATTAGGGCAAGCAGGCAAAACATTTTTTCTTTCTTCCTTGTCTCTTCCACAGGGTGCCATGAGAAGGTGTGGCCTAGATTTAGGATGGGTCTCTCAACCTCAAATGAGCTGGATTTAAGGTTGATCTTTCTATCTCAAATGGTCCAATTAACTAAAATTCCCTCACAGGTGTGCCCAGTTGCTTGGGGTTTTAGTTAATTCCAGATGTAGTCAAGTTCACAAGAAAGACCATCATAAAATAATAATTTTTGACTGTTAAAAGGTTTTCTCTTCTCCCACTCTTTATTCTGTTTTCTTTCCAGTTACGTTTTTCTGCTAATGAAATTATATTCACTTTATTCTAGGTAAATCAATAAGCATTCCTTTCTTTGCTCTCTCATTACAGTTAAGATGCATCCTTGAATTCAATTTAAGCTTACATTTAATTGCATGCAATGTAGTCATTTGGTTTCTAAAGCAGACAGAATATCAAATTTTAATCCAATCTCATGCTTATGAAGTTATTTACCTATAACACATAGCATAGGCTTCTGGATAATATCAATAAGATATTGAGCACATAGAAGAATAAAATAACAACATTTCAACGTCTAGCTTCTTAAAAGTAATTTTCTTTCCTCCCTTAGCTTTAGCTTTGTTTAAATACATCAGCACCTTTTTTCTGTCCCATGTCATATTCCTAAGATTCACCAGTTAAACATTTTAATGCCCCCTTGAAAATGCTGCCGTGCGTTTCTAATACTCAACATATATTCAAAGTAGCAGCCTTCCCAAAACATCCACATTCTAATCACTGTAGATTGTATAAGAGCAGGACACAAAGACTGATTAAAGGGCTCACTTTAAGATAGGAAGACTATCTTGTATGACCTGTGTGATCCTTCTGCTACCGCAGGGGTCCATAAAAATGGAGGAAGGAAGAGGAAATGGAGAGTCAGGAGGAAGCAAAATGAAGAATAAAAGACCCTGGGAGATGCCATTGTTTCTGACTTTGAAGATGAGCAAAATGGAGCAGAAGCCAAGCAATGTAAGTGGACCCCCAAAGCCAGAAAGAAAAGGGCATAGATTCCACCTGATACCTTGACTTTGGTGGATGAATGTTAGCATTAGACCTTGGAACTACTTGTGGCTGATCAGATACTGTCTTCATCTGAAGACTTTAACTGTGTGACAATTTGTTACAGCAGCAACGGCACACAACAGATGGCCACTTGCATTATTGGGTGGATGTTGCTGTAAATATTTCCAAGTCCTTTGACACTTTGACCTTTTGTTTTCTGGTGACACCACCTTCCACATAGGAGGTTTAGGTAAGTCTGGGTGGAGTAAGGTTGAAGTCGTGGCGTTACTGTACTAATTCTCTACCCACACACCCTGGCTGCCCCTGAAATCTCAGCCTGCTGAATGAGTGAGTGAGGAAGCATTTCTCAGCATTAGATGTCTTCTACCTAGAACCTCGAGTTCATAGTGACATCCTGAACAGGACCACCTAGTTTGTATGCATGGTGGGTGCTGTGGTCTCCCTGAGTATGAGCAATTAGCCAGCATTACAGAGAATATCTGCATTTTTATTCTTGAGAGAAAGTTTTAGAAGACAAAAGTTTAAATAAAGTTAAAATTTTACTATCTTGTTGAAATACTTGAAACGCATCCTCACCCCTTTATCTGTTGTTGTCTAATATAAATTATGTATATGTTATATAATACATGTTATATATTGTATAATAGTTACTAGTATGGATCAGAGGCTAGGTCATTCTTTTAAATTTTAATCTTTGAGATTTGCAAACAGTAAAAACAATAGTTTAGTGTACAAGTCTATGAATTTTAGCTCACATATATATATGACATATACACAAACTTCTAAAAGTTTGATGATTGTGATAATCACTTTTGAGATAATCGATGCATGAAATATGCAAAATAGGTACAGGCCATTTTGCCCAGGGGACAGGATTGTTTCAATACCTGTTGATTCATGACTATTTTTTTTTTCTCTAGTGGCTTTTAGTTCAACCTTCCAGAAGTAACTGATTATATTTGTGGGTTTATTGTTGGACTTTTCATTGTGTTCTACGGATTCATGTATCTACCATTTTGCCCATACCACACTGTCTTGCTGATGGTATAGTGTCTTCAAAGCACTGTGTGGTTCCTTTCAATTTATTCTCATCTTTCAAAATTAGCCAAGATGTTCTGGTGCCTCTCCACGAAAACTACAGTCAGGTTAGCTAACGGAGCGTAAAATGCTGCTGGTGCTTTGATTACAATCGGCTCATTCAGTAGATCCACATGAGGCAATTCGTTCCTTCACTCCCTTGAGCTTTCCAACCAGTGAAGCTGACCTCTCTCTAGTTCAAAGTGTTTTCTGCTATCATCCATTTTTCTCTAATTATTCTCCAGGTCCTTACATACAATATTAATTTCTCCAGTCACTAAGCATGTTATTGCTTAAGAAGTCTGCCTTTTCAGTTGTTCATTGCTGTAAATAGAAATAGGACAAACATGTATGTGCTGGCCGGGTATACTACAATTATTCAAAGTCACTTCGTTACTGGAAATTTCTCTATTTAATATACTATTTGAGGTTATCTATATAGACAATCATGTTTTCTGCCAAAAGGAAAAGCTTCATTGATTATACTTGTAAGTTATTGTACTATTGAGGATTTCCTTTAAGGTGTTGCATAAGAGTGAGGAGAACTTTGTGACTTCTGTTATCGTTTTCTCTTAGTGAACCACTGAGTTATTTGGGTTAATTACAGGAACATGGGTGTGAGCTGCTTACAGAAACATGAGTGACTCAAAAGGAATATCACTGAAAAGTGTCATGGCAGTGTGGGTGCTGATGGTGCCCTATCTGTATCACTGGAGTCTCCCTTCTGTGATCCTACTCAGTTTTGATATTAGGGTAAAGCTGGCCTCACAAAGTAATGTGTCCCCAGCTTCTAGCTTTTGAAGACATTATATAGACTCTCTATGATTTTAATACTTGGAAGTACTTACCAATGAAGCCACCTGGGACCAGGATTGCATTTTTATTAAAATGTTTATAATTAAAAATTTAATTTCCTTAATACCAAGACCCACAGTTTTCTACTTCATTTTAGATTAGTTTAGACAAGGTGTTCTCGACCTTTCTAATGATGTGATTCTTTAATACAGTTCCTTACTTATGGTGACCTCCAACATAAAATTACTTTTGTTGCTATTTCATAACTAGAATTTTGTTACTGTTATAAATCATAATGTAAATATCAGATATACAGGCTATCTGTTATGTGGCCCTTGTGAAAGGGTTGTTTGAGCCCCCAGGGGGTTGCAACTCACAGGTTAACAATCACCAATTTGGGGCTGGAAAGATGGCTCAGCAAATAAGAGCATTTGCTGTTCTTCCAGAGGACCAGGGTTCAATTCCCAGTACCAGCTTGATGGTTTATGGTGGTCTAACTCTAATTTTAGGGGCACTGATGGCCTTCTTCTGGCCTCTGCAGGCACCACACGAAGTACACAGACAAAACACCCAAACACATAAAACAAAATAATAAAGAACCACTGGTTTAGACAATTTATGGGTTTAAAGTAATTGGTCCACATATTTCATTTCTGTCGTCAATTGTATATGACATGGACTTCTTAGTGGAACTCAATCTTTTCTGCCTCAGTGCCTGCACGATTTGTTAAAATGTTCTCTTCTGCATGACTATTGTCGGACTCTTTGCATTTAGACCTAAGCCCAGTGTGGACGAGTCAGTGGCCAGTCTCAGACCTGAAAAGTGCTCTGACTTAGTTTTCAAGGTCTCCCATATGATTAAGGCCAGATTCATACAAGCACAGTGTGGGATGAGCCCAGGAGGTGAGACCCTAAGCTCGTTTCTGCACGGTTTCAACATTTTCCAGTTTTCTGAAATTCTCTTTTTCAGTTTCCTTTTTTCCTCAGATAGCTGGAATCATTATTATTTTACCCAAAGCTTTTATATCCCTGGAGAAGCAGTAGAGGAATAGTGAGGTTCCCTCATCTTTTCATGTCCTGGGGTCAGACCTTTCCCTACAGAGAGGAAGCTTCCCTTTCCTCAGAATTAGCAACTCTAGCAAGTAATCCTTGCTCCCTGGTGGAGTCCCTTAGTGATGCTTATCTGGGGAGCTCCCTATTACCCACTCTTCTGTTGCTGCAGTAAAATACCCTGCAGGGCACAGGGCAATCACAATCGTGATAGGGAAGTCCAGGCAGAGAGGAGGCTAGAAGTGCTGGTCCCATCACATCCTGAGCCAGGGAGAAGAGAGCCATTGCTTCTGCTTAACTCATTTTCTCTGTTTTACACAGTCCAGGATCCTAGCCCAGGGAATGGCCTATGCAAAGTCTTTAAATCTCAATTAACCTTATCAAACAGTCTTCCATAGCCGTGCCCAGAGGCCAGAGTCTAAATCCTATCCCACTGAAAACTGAAGTAAACTATCAAACCACTGATTTTCCTTAGAGATTTAGCTTGGTCTGAGTTTAGGATGGGGCCACGGTGGGGAAATACGCGTTACAAAGTGTTGGCTCCTTGGCATTTTGAAGCCCTCGTCCCCCTAAAAGCCCCCTTCCCTCTGAAAAGCTATGTGGTTTTCAGCCTTAAAGCATCCACTTGTGGCTTGCAGGTTTTTATACTCCACCCAGTGGGAGAGAAACCGTAGAAGGTGCTTACTCCCTCTTGCTGGAACTGGGCAGAAATGTTATTAGATTGGAGGCTTCTACGCTTTGAACTGAATGACCTCTGCAATTATAAATTTGGCGGAAAACACTGAGTATCCCAGGGGAATAGTGGTGCTGATGGGATTATTTAGGGATCAGAGTTAAACAGCTTCGCCCAGGGCCACCCCAGCTCCCACGCTCATCACCTCCTGTCGCTACCAGGCTGTCCTGAAAGTCTCACATGAGTGAATCATGGTTCCTTTCAACTCAGAAAAATCATTTCTGTAAACCTTAGTATCACAGGACAGCAAGATACACATTGCAGAATTGCGCTTTGATAAACCTGTCTTCACTAGCTGTCTACTGACGGCTCTCTTAGGCAACCTTTGCCAATTGCATCACGATTTCATTACCTGCCAGCAAGCCTGGAGACGATTTCACTAAGTTCTGCGGCTTAACTCTAAGTTGCTTAAATTTTTCTTTTTGGATTGTTAGTTAACCTGTGTTGGGGCAGGGGCTGCTGAAACGATGCAGGTCGACACCGCTCCGATGTGCACAAAAGATGATTGCATATAATTTGCTGGAATCCTCCTTGCATCTACGTTACCAGAAAATCTCCCGTAAGCAGTTTAGTTGCTCACACACTGAAAAGTATGTGGATTAGGGTGGGAAACTCTGTGTGGGAATTGATGAACACTGAGGACGCTGGCTGACCCTGTGGAGTCTGATTTTCTCCGCCCAATGATCGGCTTAGAGTAAGAAAATTACCCTGAAATAGACTTTAGAGGCAATTATCCTGGCCTAGAAGGAAGAAGAATAAACAGTCAACGAGTTGTTCCAGGTTCCACGGAGAGTGGAGGCCTACTGGAGGCCTAGGGTGTCTGTCTCCTCTCTTCCTACTACCGTGCCATGTTTATGGAGCCGGCCTGGATTACTTACTACAGCTGGCATGGTGTTCAGGGTATCCCAAGCTACCAACTGTAATAGATACACAGGGAACTTATAGTCATTTGGTTTGGGCTCTGTATCCTGGCTTAGTTCCTATTTCAGCCTGTTGGATTCCTGTATATACTTATACTGGCTTTCAGCGTGAAGGTTGGGGGGGGGGGGAGCGAAAGGCAGACGGTTCATCACCCAGCACTTTGGTCATGGAGCAGACCCTCCCAGGCTTTCTCAGTGCTGTGTACGTATCTGTGTGGTCCCCAACAGTGACAGAGACGAATACCCCCTGAGAGTGTATGTGGCTAGCTCCAGGCCGATCGCTGGATCTGAGGGTTCTCTGGCCCTGGTGGTCTGAAATGAGCCACCGGTTATAGATCTGTGTTACAGAATTTCCTCCAAGTTAAAGAATATGTAACCAGGGGCCAGCTTGTTCTTTTTCTTCTAATTTGTATTTATTACACTTTCTAAAGATGGCAAAACCATTGAAGAATTGCTATCAAAACTCCTATTTGCATATTTGAAGCTTCTTCAGGCAAATAAAACCAGCAATGTAGGAGCCGGACGCTCACAAGTGCCTCATTAGTCTGGTACATTCTTTCCCTGGGTCACTTCCTTCCAGCCAGCTTCAGATTTTGGAGGACTGCTAAGTCTTCAGGTTCTTGTCTTCATCTCTGTTGACATCTAAGAATAAGAGGTGCGAGATGTTTCTAGATACAGCTCTTGCCAGTTTCTGGTTTCTCACGATCTGAGCAGTCCTGAGAGTCCAGGTTGTGTCCTCCACCTCGTTTGCCCTGGGCTTGGCCAAGTTCTCCGATTACCACTCCCTCTGAGCAGTGACATCTTGTCATGGGCTCACCCTGTATTCAGAACACGATATCTCCATACACCTATGTCATTGTTGAATAAGTTACCTGCTTGACACCGAATCGTAACAGAAGAAGAGAACAGAAAGATTTGTTTTAATATAGTTTTTTTAGAAAAAGAGGGGGTGGAGTAAGGGACGGGTTCCTGGCAGTAACTATAGCCAGTATTTGCTCAGTTCTTCACTTTAATCCTGCTAGGTTATCATATCAAATGCTCTAACAAGTGATGACAGCTTCCAAGGATGAAGAACCAGGGTGGATCACAGGAACTGTATTTACTTCAAAGACCTTGCTCTTCTGAGTACTTAAGCATTTTATTTCTGGTCTGAACCAGTACACGAGGGGCTGGAGAAATGGTTCAGCAGTTAAAATATTTGCTGCTCTTTCAGAGGTCTCAAGTTCACTTCCCAGCACCCCTGTTGAGGGGCTCAACCATCTGTAACTCCTGCTCCAGGGGATCAGACTCCTCCTGGCCTCTATGGGTACTTTGTGGCTGGCAGACATGCATGTATAGACACAAGAACTTGTACACACACACACACACACACAAACACAAACACTCCTTAAACCATTGTATAAGAGGCCTTGGAAACTCTCTTCCAACTAGATAAGGACTTTTTCTATCTGTAGAAACAATGTAATTGATGATCATGGTAAAGAAACAGCCAACTCAAGGACCAGCTGTCGCACTGGTGTCTGCAATCTAGATGAGGTATGATTTGCTTACTTGTATTTATAGATTTTTGTTCATTTTGGAACTATTTGTACCTTAAGGTCTTCGAGGGATCCCCAGTCTCTAGTATAGTAATCCACAGGATGAAAATTTATACTCAACAGCCTAGAGAAAGGCCCTTTGAAAGGATTTTAGTGAGGATTGACTGAGGTCAAGACCTGGTGGATCTAGGCTCCTGGACTTCCAGATTTGATACTTGAACTTTTTACAATAGTATGTATCAGAAAGAATTCAACAAGGTGTTTCCGGATCCATGGAACATAATCAAAACAACAACAAAAAAAACCCCTGCAGCTACTGGTTTATGACCACAAATATCAAAACAGAGAAGAAGCCAAAACCATGAGAAAGTCATTCTCTCTCTCTCTCTCTCTCTCTCTCTCTCTCTCTCTCTCTCTCTCTCTCTCTCTCTCTCTCTCCNTCTCTCTCTCTCTCTCTCTCTCTCTCTCTCTCTCTCTCTCTCTCTCTCTCTCTCTCTCTCTCTCTCACACACACACACACACACACACACGTGCGCGCGCTTGTGCATACACACATACATTAAAACTACCACTAATAAAAGTGATGAACATTTATTAATAACCTTCCTCAGAGTGTCTTATTTGTAGTACACTTTAAGAAACAGACACAAGCCAGGCGGTGGTGGCGCGCGCCTTTAATCCCAGCACTCGGGAGGCAGAAGCAGGAGGATCTCTGTGAGTCTGAGGCCAGCCTGGTCTACAGAGAGAGTTCCAGGATAACTAGGACTGTTACACAGAGAAACTCTGTCTCAGAAAACCAAAAACCAAGCAAACAAACAAAAAAGGAAACAGACACTATTACTTTTCCATTTTATCCATGAGGAAACTAATAAAGTGTTAACAGAAAATAGCTCAGATAGAAAACTAAGTTTTTCTTTGTGCCAATTTCAGACAGTTCGAATGACTCAGGGCGGCAAAGGGGTCAATGCTATTTAAACGAGCCTTGTTCTTGTTAGGATAACAATCCTGAACTTTTTAAAGAGATTCAATATTATGGTCAAATAATTAGAAACACTGATGGTTTGTTTGCCAGTGATCATGTAAGTGGTTAATGGCAGAGCCGTGAGCATAACACAAAGTTTTGCTCAGTGTGGTAAAGTCCTTTCACTTGCTTGCTGAGAGCAGCCATCGGGATGCTTCCCACGTGGACTGGTGGAATCATTTAGTTAGCCGGTATTTGCCGCCATCTAGTGGATAAACTGAGCAATCTACATTTTCTCGCTAGCTGTCTGTAGACCACATCTGTCTTCTCTCTGTCTCTCTATTCTTCCCTAATATGGCTTATAGGGTTACCAGTGAATGTGGTTATCAGAGAGGAGACGCCCTCCTGGAATTGCTGTAGTCGTTTACCAACACTTTACCAATAAGACGCGAGAGTTAAGAGGTGAACAATGTCTCCCAGTTCACACAGCATCCAAAACTGGACATCAAACTCCAGTCTCTACTATGATTCAGTGTCACAAATAGGAAATAAAAGGCCCTTTCCACTCGCGGATCCAAAGCTTGGTGTCTCTCCTGAAGTACTGTGCACCCTCTACATAGACACTGAAGCATGCTTTGTTCTGGCTGTCAGCTCTCAAACTCGTGGAAGGAAAGAGGTTGTGTGCAATCTGAGCATACGCATATGTCGATGTCTGGATATGTCTATGCTTGGATCTGCTTATATGTGGAATCTTCTCAAGTAATATAGATTAAGTTTCCATTTCTTGGGCACCTAAAGCTAGACTTGATGGTGGCAAACTTCTGGTGCTGTGCTGCCTGCCACAGCAGAACTGAAGTTAAAGGAAGGCAGGGGAGATGATAGCCTTTCTCCTTCTCAGAATATGTTACATATGGTTGGTGTCACAAGAGAAAAGATGAATTGAAGTAGGCTGCCCTTCATCTGCGAAAGAACAGGGCTAGATTCCTTACTCCTTGCCTTACTATCACTGGGCAGCAGACATTAGCCAAACGGGTCGGACAAGAGACACCTTTGTGGTGAGATCTGCACAGGTAAAGAAATTGGTGGCAACAAGGTCGTGTAAAGTTTTACCTGGAGATTTCTTGGGAAACCATATAATACCATACTATATCTCAGACTATGGGGAATTTCAACTACATTACACACGGGAACGAAACAATTACATCCTGTAGATGATGCTTTCTTTTTTGTTTCTTTTGAAAACTGATCCATAAGGCCATAAAAATTGTACATATTGACTGGAAGCTATATATTGTTTCAAAATGCGGATGTACTGTATCATGTAGAACACAGAGCAAGTATGTCATTCTCCTTAATCATCTCAGTCATTTATCATTTTGTTTCTGTGTGTGTGTGTGAGTGTGAATGTGTGTGTGTTCGTGTGAATATATGAATGTGTGCATCTGCTGATATACGTGCACTGTGTGTGTGGAGGCCAGAGGGCAACTTTGGATTCTTCAGGAGCTTTGTTTTATGAAACTATGTCTCTCACTGGCTTTGAATTCACTGATTAGGCTAGGGTGGCTGGCCAGGGAGTCCTAGGGATTCTGCCTCAACAGGCAGGGACTCTAAAATACTGTCACCCATGCCCGACTTAGCTTTACATTGGGTCCAAGGATGGAGCTCAGGTTCTCATACTGTATAGGAGGTATTCCATTGACTGAGCTATATCCCCAACCCACTTATGCTGAAACTTTCAAAATCTTTTCTCTAGTTCCTTATGGTATATCATTGTGGCATTTTTCAGACTCAATTGTCTTATCCAAATTAGAATATGATTTTCTTTCCTACTGCGTCAAGAACGGAAGGTTAG
This sequence comes from Alexandromys fortis, assembly GCF_014885135.2. Taxonomy (NCBI): domain Eukaryota; kingdom Metazoa; phylum Chordata; class Mammalia; order Rodentia; family Cricetidae; genus Alexandromys; species Alexandromys fortis. The sequence continues at coordinate 41,399,285 of NW_026067949.1, forward strand.
TTGGAATGATTATCTGTCGGGGACTAGCCTCAGCAAAAATACCACTTGGCAGTGTAGGGACGTTGAGATTTAGGAATATTGGTAAAGAATACGAAGATGAAAATAAGATAATAAAACAGAAGCATACAGAATAGCACTAGAAGGGAGTTCCAGTGAATACTGAAATCACCTGTGCGTAATCTCCAATTGATTAAGATACCCCTGATCCCAAAAGGTGGGAGTAAGAAAAAAAAAACTGCATTAACATGATACAAGGAAATGAACAGACCAGGTAAAGGTCATGGGCTACATCCATAGTTAAACATTCTGTTGCTAGAAAAAAGCAAGTCATGCTCACACCCTGGACCAAAGTATTCCATAGGCAAACCACTCCCCAGGTGGAATTCAAAGTTATCTCATAAAAGAACTGGACTCTTAGTTGGACCCTTAGACTTTCATTTGAGGTAGGAACATATCTACTTCTCTATTCCTGAAATACAAAGTCTAGCTATTAGTCATACCCACTGACAATAACCTTGAGAGAGCAGAACTCTCTGGTCTAAATCTAGGCGGGACCTTTGTTTGAGGCAGAAACACAATAACCTTGTAGGAATAGAGGTAAGTTTCAACTCTCTGACCTTTGGTCAATGTGAAAATAGGCTCACATTTTTGGGCCTCCACAGCCATCACACTCTTTAGTTAAGTTACATTATCATCTTTGTATTGTAGGAGACCTTTTTCTTGCTTAATTTATCCCTATTCTCAATTTTCCATCTCTCTCTCCCTAGGTTATGTGATTCCTATGAAAACCATATATTCTTGTTAAATATAAAATTTTATTTCATGTGCATGTATTTTTTGTAAATGTCTATATGTGTATGATGTGTGCAGGTGTCACATGCATGCAGTGTGTTTTCCTCTATTGTTTTCTGGCTCATTGCCTTAGTGCAGGGACTTCCACCAGCTCAAGAGCTCAAGATTTGGCTAAGCTGGTTAGTCAGTGAGTTCATGAGATCCACCTTCCTCTACCCATCCATGCTGGGTTATGTTGAAATTAGGAGCGGCAGGGCTGCGTCCCCGGCACCCGGCCGCCCGCATGGCTAGCTTATACCCAGAAATAATTACACGGAAACTGTATTCTTTCAAACACTGCCTGGCCCGGCTAGGTCCAGTTTCTTATTGGCTAGCTCTTACATATTGTTCTAACCCATTTCTAATATTCTGTGTAGCCCATGAGCTGGCTTACCAGAGAGGATCTTAACCTGCGTCTGTCTGGAGTGGGAGCATCATGGCGA